>NC_133172.1:42614580-42923174 GCF_040802235.1 Manis javanica
TAAATCTAATTCCTACTGCTGTAGGATTAAGCTCCCTCCACTAATAAATAATCTCAACAATTTGAGGTATTAGTTTGTTCATCTATAATTCAGGAATACAGTTTTTAAAGTATGTACAGTGCACAATATATAGTGAGTAGTTTAAAATACTGGTTATTTTTCTTTTCAGTTTTTTAATGATTAAGGAAAAGCTCTGTTGATTTTTTAAGTCCTGCTTGCTATTTTGGAATGTATACATGTTTAACCTTGGTAAAGAAGAAACAAAAAAAGTGTTCTGGAAATAGGCTAGAATTTTAAGAGTAAGACTGAAGTTATAGTCAAATCCTACCTAAACTGCAAGGCTATCCAGCCTAAGGCATTACTGTCACCAGAGAGCAATTCCGAGGTAGCTTCAATTATCAATTTCCAGGAATGTCGTGAAAAGCATGTCTTTGCCAGCCAGTGATTTTATACTTGTTGGTCAAATAATATATAGACCACAATAGTACAAAAGATAATTGCCACTATTCAAGAGTAAAAGCTCTTACAAGGCAAACCAGAAGCATTCATTTTTCCAGGCTCCTTTGCTGGTAGTTTGTGAGGGACTGTAACTGTGCCTCGTCCCATGAGTAATCATGGAAAGGGTTATCTAAGCAACTTATCAACCAAAATGGAATATATCCACCCAGAGGACTAATGTATTTAGAAAAGATAGCTGTTTCATCATTTTGCTCCTATGACATAATCATGCATACTATGTGGAGCCATGCTGCTCTTCAAGGGAATTCTGTTCAGGTTTAAGGAACTTAGAGTGAATTTACTAGAAACGATATTAAACATTTTATCTATTATCCCCTGAAGGTGGACCAGAATGTTCTTCTTATTAGAGATATATTTGGTCTAACATGCATTAGCTTTGCCATAGATTGTATTCATTTAATACGCGTTTTTAAATTTTACTATTTTGACATTTCTTCAATGTCTACAAAGCTATGTTGTTTTTATAATGACATTTATGGAGATAAAACACACATAGCACTTCTATTAAAGTAAACTAAAACATGTACAATTCAGTGGTTTTTATTAAACTCACAAATTTGCACTTAACATCTGATTATAGGATATTTTCATGACCCCATGAAGAAAACTCGTACACATTAGCAGTCATTATTCATTTCCCTTTTCCCCAGCCCTTGGCAAAAACTAATCTTCTTTCTGTTTCTATAGATTTTTTTTTCCCGGGCATTTTGTGTAAAGGAAATTATACACCATGTGGTCTTATTTATCTGGCTTCTTTCTCTTAACAAAATAATGTTTTTAAAGTTCATCCATATTGTAGCATGTATCAGAATATCATTCCTTTTTATGGCTGAATAAAGTTCTATTGCATGGATATACCACATTTTATTGGTCCATTTATTAGCTGATAAATATTTAGGTTGTTTCTACTTTTTGGCTGTTATGTATAATGCTTCTACGAACATGTGAGTACAACTTTTTGTGTAGATATATGTTAAAATTTTCTTTTTATCCACCTAGGAGTAGAATTATTGAATTATATGCTAATTCATATGCTATATGGTCATATAATCATATGAGTTACATGGTCTTTTTTTTTTAACATGCTTAGGTTTCCAAAATGTATGTAATAACTGTAAAACTCCATCAGCATTATATGAGGATTTTACTTCTCCAGGTCTTCACTAACCTTTGTTATCTACCTCATTTTATATCTTAGTATCTCTTGAATTGTACAATTTTTTTGTTAAATGACCCAGATGCAAGTCCCTTACAAGGCATATTTTGCAAATATTTTATCCCAGTCTGTGAGTTGTTTTGTCACTTGATGATGTCTTTTGAAGTGCAAAAGCTTTCAATTTTGATGAAGTCCAGTTTATCCTTGATTTTCTTTTCTGCTTGTGCTTTAATGTCATATATAAGAAAACACTGCCTTACTCAAATACTTAAAGATGTGTGCTTATGTTTTCTTCTAAGAATTTTATAGTTTTAGCTCTTACATTTAAGTCTTTTATCCATTTTGAGTAAATTTTTATGTATTATTTTAGGTAGGAGTCCAACTTCATTCTTTTGTCTGTGTTTATCTGCTGTCCTAAAACCATTTGTTGAAAAGATAAATCTTACCCCTGTTTAATTTCTTAGGTCCTTATTAAAAAAAATAATGAATATTAGGGTTTATTTCTGGATTTTTAATTCTATTCCATCTCTCTTTTATTTATGCTTGCATGCCATATATTTTTCCATTCCTGAACTATCAATATATTTGTTTAGAATCTAAAGTATGTCTCTTATAGGCAGAATACATGGGTCATGCATTTTTCTCTCCGTTATGGAAATCTTTGCCTTTGTTTGGAGTATGTCACCCATTTATATTTTAGTGTTAATACTGATTGATAGTCAGCATTTATATCTGCCATTCCATTATTTGTTTGTTATATCTCATTTATAGATTGTTCTTCTTCCATTACTTTATTTTTATTATTTTGTAGTGTAACATCTTAATTATTTTATTGATTTGTTTTTTGCTTAAAAAAAATCTTAGCAGTTGTCCTGGGAATTAAAATCATATCTTAACTTAAAACTCTGTATTTTGGATTAATACCAGCTTAATTTCAGTTATATACCATAAAAAATTGCTTTAATATAATTCTGTTCCCTTCTCTTTCTTTTTATTTGATATTATCAAATGAATTAAGTATTTATACATTATAAGCCTTTCAAAACAATATTATAATTATTGCTTTATCAGTTGTCTTTTTAACCAGATAGAATAAGGAAGAATTTACAATTACACATTTATACTGTCTTTTATATTTATGTAGCTGCCATTCTGATGCTCTTTATGTTTCAGTTGTGACTTGATGTTACTGCCTATTGTTCTTTTATTTTAACCTGAAGGAATCCCTTTAGTATTTCTAATAGAGCAGGTCAGCTATTGATAGATTCTCTCAGTAGTTTTTGTTTGTTTGTTTATTAATATAGGATGCCTTAATTACTTCTTGGTTTGAAAGGATAGTTTTGCTAACTATGGAATTCTTCTTTGATAGTCTTTTCCTTTCAATGTGTTGAATATTGTCTCAGTGCCCTCTGGCATCTATAGATTCTGATGAGAAATTAGCCACTAATCTACCTAGGCATGCAATGAGTCATATTTTGTCTCTTGCAGCTTTAAAAATTCCCTTTATCTTTGGTTTTTGACAGATTGGCTATGATGTCTCTTTGTATAGATCTATTTGAGTCATCCTACCTGAAAGCTGCGGAGCTCTCGGATGTTTTTCATCAAATTCTTGGAAGCATTCAGATATTATTTCTTCAAATATTCTTTC
The DNA here is from genome assembly GCF_040802235.1 of Manis javanica. NCBI lineage: Eukaryota > Metazoa > Chordata > Mammalia > Pholidota > Manidae > Manis > Manis javanica. The sequence continues at coordinate 42,617,904 of NC_133172.1, forward strand.
TGTCCTTTCTCTTTCTCCTTACCTTCTTGAATTCCCATTTTTGTGTATGTTGGTGTGTTCGCTCTTGTTCCAAAGGTTTGATCCTCTGCTAATTCTCTTTAAAAGAACTTCTGTTATTTAGAGAAGTTTTACGTCACAGTAAAATCGAAAAGGAAGTACAGATATTCCCCTTATGATCCTCGCCTCCACACATGCATAGGCTCCTTGATGATCGACCTTACTTACCAGACAGGTGCCTTTATTATAATTGATGAACCTGCACTGACAGATTATAATCATGCAAAGCACATAGTCGACATTATCGTTCACTTTGGGTGTTGTAATCTATGGGTTTGGACAAATGTATAATGATGTGTGTCTATCATGATAATATCATATAGTGTATTTTCACTGACTTAAAAATCCTTTCTGTTGTGCCTGTTTATTCTCACCCGTACCCCACCACCATACCCAACAGTAGCATACACCCACACCCCTGGAAACCGTCCATCCTTCTTCTGCCTCCATAGTTTTACCTTTTCCAAAATGTCATTTAGTCAGACTCATACAGTATGTAGCCATTTAGATTGGCTGCTTTCACTTAGTAATATCCATTGAGGTCCCTTCAATGTCTTTTCATAGCTTGATAGCTGATATCTTTTTATCAATGAGTGATATTCCATTGCCTGGATGTATTATTGCTTATTTATCCATTCACATACTGAAGGGAATTTTGGTTCATGTTTTGGGAATTATGAATAAAGCCTCTATAGAAATTGATGGGAATGTTCTTGTGTGGACATGTCAACTTCTCTGGGTAAATACCAAGAAGCCTTATCGCTGGATTGTATAGTAAATCTAATCTGGTAAGAAACCACAAAATGTCTTCTGCAGGGACCGCACTACTTTGCATTCTCACCAGCGATGTATAAGTGCCTCTTGCTCCACATCCTCACCGGCCTTTCCTGTTGTCAGTGTTACAGATCGTGGCCATTCTGATAGGTGTGCAGTGGTGTCTCGTTGTTGTTTTCATTTGCATTCCCCCGATGACATAGGATGTGGATCATCTTTTAAGATGCTTATTTCCCTTTGTGTTTATGTTTGTCATTCATTTTTTCTATTTTTCCTATTGCATATTCTCTACTGATTGATCAGCAAGTACACCCCTCTTCTGCGAGTGCACATCTACTGTTGAGTCACTCTAGCGAACTTTTTATTTCAGTTTACTATTCAACTCCAGAGGTTCCATTTGTTTTTGTTTTTGTTTTTTTAATAATGTGTCCCTCTATTGATATTGACTGTTCGGTGAAATATTGTTCTCCTACTTTGCTTTAATTCTTAGGCATATTTTCCTTTAGAGTTGTTTGTTTTGTTCTTTTTTTAAAACATATTTACAATAACTTCTTTAAAGATTTTGTCTATTAAGTGCAATTTCAGCTTCCTCAGGGACCATTTATATTGGCTGATGTTTTTTTTCCTGAATAAGTGTTATGCTTTCCTGTTTCATTGTATGTTTCATTGTTTTTCACTGGATATTTTAAATAATATGATGTGCTAAGTATGGAAATCAGTTTCTTCACCCTACTGTCCAGAGTTTGTTATTCTTGTTGTAAATGAAATTCTGGTCTGCAGTAATATTGGAGATATAGGGCAGTATTGTACACACAAGACCAACATTCATTGTATGTGAACTATTTGTTAGGTTACTAGGTCATCAGGAAAATAAGTGTGACTAATTTTTCTAGAAGTTAATAGTCGACTGAGTGGACAGATGTAAAAATGATGTATTGTATTCCTTCTGTTATGGTATTTATGCACTGTACCTTGCTTACAGTATAGCAACATTGTATTTCAGTTACAGCTATGTCTACCTCTGAATGCAGGGAGCAGAGTTCCCAGGGTTCATGGAACCCCTCACGATGGCATTGTTCTTTGAGGAAGATTTGGAATTTACCAGGTATACAAGGAGCAAGGTGTAACTGGGCATTTAAAGCAGAAGAAAACTATATGTACAGAACCATAGAGGTACAAATAGAGGGGTCATGGCAAATGGAAGGAGATGAGTTTGGAGAAGCAATTTGGACCATTGACTTGACGTGCTTAATGCAAAACTGATTGTCATTGGGATCCTCATTTATCAAGGGTGAAGTTGAAGTTATAAATTTGAGCAATGTTCTGCAGTACTTCATGTAAAACAGATTGTTTTTGAAAAATCTGTTTTATTGTGACGACTTGAGCTCTGCATCACTAATGGGGAATTTTCACATAAATTTGAAAAAATAGCAGGTCACTTGACCTGCATATTCTCACTTTTCTTTTTCATTGATGCTAGATGGTATGAAAGAAGAAGGGTAGAGTGACGTGGCAGCTGAAAATATACCTGGCTAGTATAAGCAAGAAAAGAAAGAGTCAGGGGAAATAGGAACCTTCTAGTCACAGATTAAAGTGATATTTGTGCAATGATATTATGGAAATATTTTTAGAGAATTGAGTGGGAGATTCTGGCCCCTAAATTGCATGCTAAAGCTGTTACTTCGCATATACATACTTCTAGTAAACATCTAGGGAACAGAAACAGCTAAAAAACAAAAATAATTTGAAGGATGCTATATTGCATATGAAAATTGTTTTATTTATAATTGGCTTATTTTGTGCTGACAAGGTTATTTATTATAAGATAGGTTCCCAGGAAAAGAAGATCAATAACAAAGCAAATTAAAACAAATATTTTTTGAGCATTTACTGTAAATAGCTTCTGGATGTGCACGGAGTAGGGGAAGGAGCAGTCCCACAGGGACCACACTGTATAGGGTCTGAAGAATACACACTTGCATCCCTTGAGCCCATGCCTCCCAACGTGTGTGTGTGTGTGTGTGTGTGTGTGTGTGATCTCAGAGGATGGTTACTTTTCTCACAGATATTTTTCCCCAAATCTCCATTTCTAAATTCACTGTCTCAGACAAGAATACAGACAATTGCAAAGGACTGTAAGTTCTCTGCAGATTTGGGGGTGGATGGGTAGCAAGTTACACTGATAATACAGAGGAAGAGATACTTGTACTAGATTCCTGAAGATAAGATGAAATGGAAGGGTAGGTTGCCATTTCATAAGAAAATACATAACATGGAAAGAAGGACATAATACATGAACCTCCACATCATGTTAGGAGAGCTCTAAAATCAATTGAACAATAGTTTTCATTGCAACATATAAAACGTTTGTTTGTTTTAATGTGAAAATAAGTATAGGAATTAAATATAAGAACTCTTGTTAAGTAGTTTGCATTGGAGGGAAGAGGAGGCCCTGAGGCTTTTTTTGAGAGTAAGGCTAATAACAGAAGATAGAACAAACACAAGCAAAAGAGGAAATGTTTCAACTTCTTTTCCTGCTAAAGAAAAGTGGTTGGAAATCCAGGAAAACCAAAATAAACAATAAACAGAAACAAAAAGCTTTATCTTAATTCTTTTAACCTTAGTACTCTTAGAGGCCTTGTACTTCCTTTTTTATACATTTTATTATTTTTTTTAAAAAAAGAAGGGAGAAATGAAGGAGGGTTGAAAGGAAGAAAGATTGAAGGGAGGGAAGAAGGAGATAGGGAAGGAGGGGGAAAAATTAAGAAAAAAGAGGAAAGAGAGAGAGGGGGAGAGAAAAACATGGGAACAGGTGACTGAATTATTTTGGTATAAAGAGCATTCACAGAGAGAAAAAAATAAATTATAAAAACAGAAACCAAAAGCAACCCATCTTTATTCATTTATTTCTGCAGCACAGTTTCATACAGGATGACTCCAGAGTCAGATAGACTAGAATCCTATTCCTCAGTTTCTTCATTTATAAATTAGTTAATACCTGAATTTAAGCAAATTGCTGTACTTTGTCATGCACCCCCTCCAACCTCCCAGCTCCACACAAGTGCACACGCGCAGACAGACGCCAATTTGACTTTAAAAGTGTTATAAGGAAGTAGAGTTTTGTGGATAAATGGATTCAGAGAGGTTCATAAAAGACATGACAGGAGGATAAAATAAGATTTAAACACTTAATGAATACAAATCTCCATAATAGAATATTATTTTTTTATTTATTGTTTACTGTCCATCTCCTTCACAATACTGTAAGTACCTGGAAAGCAGATGTTACGGTTCTTTTGGTTAGTGATGTTACCCAGTTCTCTAGAAGGGTGCCTACCACAGAGTAAACTGACAATGAATATTCGTTAGCTGAGTGAAAGAATGGATAGATGAAAGGATAGAGTGAGCATAGATTCGATATCATATAGTCTTTTTGCTCTTTTTGCCTTATTTAAAATCTATGACCATTTGATGATCTTAAGATGTACATTACTTTGTTTCAATCATTTTAAAGCCTTTAACTTATATTTTACTACAAGAAGGGGAGGAGGCGCAGTCAAGGAAAGTGCTCTTCCAACTATACCTTGCGACTGTTTGATGGAAATTCCATGTGAATCTTAATTCTCGATTGCCCGTTGGTCCTCTCCTCTATTTAAGTACTGGACAGTCACCTTTTCTTGTTATGGATAGAAGATTATTTTTCTGCAGCTAGAAGGAGATTCAGCAAGACAGTGGCTTGTCTAATGAATTCAAAATAGTTCTCCCTGGAATGGACTCAAATTATTTTTCAGGTCATGTGTCTAACAGATATGTTACCATATGAGTGCCGCCCAAGTGAAGTCTTTTCACAGATCACTGCTTAATGATTCATGGGGAGAGAGCCGATTAGAATATCCCATAAGCAAAGGTATTAAAGGTGGAGGGCAGAGGTCTTGAATCTCTATGCTGAGGCACACATTTTCAAGAGCCCACTAGAAGAGAGATTAAATTAGGCTCCCTTTGCAGGAAATTAGGGTTCTTTAAGACTCTCAATATGGCAGAATATTAGGACTGGGGTCTAATCTTAAACCCAATTTAGAGAACATTAGCCTGCATCCCTTGAGCCCGTGTCTCCCAATGCGAAGCGAAGAATTTTCCACTAATGAAGACAAAGGCTTCAAGCGGAGGTCATTTCAAATCTGCAGGCAGAAGACAAAGGGTTCCTTTTCTGGCTCCATCAGGCAGCTTTTGTTTGTAATATTGTCCCCAGGCTTGCTTGACAGCCATCTGCATGGGACACTTGCAGACCCTGCAATTGGAAATACAAGAGAGAATGGAAATCTCATTATCGAATGCTCTGTGCTTTTTCAAGACTTGGAAAATGTCAAGGTGTTTTATTTTCTTCATAATGCTGATGTTTTCTTAATTGAGGCAGTGGATAAGAGAAAGACAAATTCATACGAAGAATTGTTATTGACCACACTGATTGTTCAGCTATTTTGCTTTCTGTTTTCATGGTCTGAAAGAATGGGGGAACCTTTGTGATTAATTGGATGGGGGAAGGAGAATGTAGCTTAATAAGATCCAAGGCAAATATTTGCCAGATGCAAAAATGGGAATAATAGCTTGTGCTCTAACTACCATAATGGCTGTCACAAGGACAGGATGTTTTAATAAATGAAACTGAAATAAGTAAGATTCTGAGTACTTCAAAATATATAAAAAGCCTCCATTGCATCCCATCCTGGGGAGAAACTTGCAGGCTAGAGGAGTGACTTTGAAGAGTGGACGCGGGGATAGGGGTAGGGAGGGAGAAAATAAGGGAGTGAGTCTCTTGGAAACCTGTGAAGGCATTTTGCAAGCCCTAAATTAGTAATAATTCCTATTACACCCTAATTTTCCTTTAACTAGCTCTGAGCACCTAGAAGAATTTTAGTATCTCACTCCTCGGCACTTCATGGTGATGCTTGTAAATTCATTTTGCCTTATTATGGATAATATGCATGCCAGGAGGGGATTTATTTTCTAACTGTGGTTGGCCTCCCATTCAAAATTTCAGTGCCTTTCTGATTTTATGGGCTATGAAATAAAGTTTCCATAGCCACCTCCTGCCTCTCTCAGCCTCAGTGACACTCCTGATCCGTATTCTCTTGTGGATATGAAAGTATATAGTTTATGCTGTGAGTTTACCTCCTTCTCTTAGATCTTTAAAGGAACAACAACAAAAAAAGCAAACTATTTCTTAAGCCTTTATTGTAGAAACCCTGCCTCGCTATACAAACCACCACTTATTGGATATTTAAAATGTAAACCAGACAGCACTGAAAATTAACAGAATTATCTCTTTAAGCTGGTACAGCTCAGGGTAATAGTTATCATGATTCCTAACATATAAATGAGGAAGAAACCAAGGGTGGGATAGTTGAACAAGAGCTAGAAATGACATTTTTACTGGATTCTAATTTAGTTTTGTCTGTCTTTACCTCCTCAATCGCCATGCCAAACTGTCTCTTCTTACAATGAACTTCATTTCTTTCTTATAATTCATGGTTACTGGCACTTGAAATCTCATAATTTCCTACAAGAATTACCAAAGTAAATTTGTGCATAAATTCATCTTAGGTACAAGAGTAATTGGCACCAAAAATTTTACTTGTAGCTGAAAACCCATATAACCAACCATTAATTCTCATTATAAATAATGTAAAAATGCACTGTTACTATTAAAGTATGTAATTACATACTGTAGAGAACTGTAAACTCTATCATTATACTAATGAAATGTGAAACACTCCTGAATGAATCAGAAACTTGGTAGCAGCTGAAACATAAGATTTCAGTATGTCACCAACTATTGGAGACTGGAGGGACAATGAGCTCCCAATTGATTTCTTCCTTATATAAACTGACATCAGATTTTGGGGGGTTTGTTTTTGTTTTAATGATTTTAAACCCCAAGTAGCTAATATAGCATCTGCCTCCTGCTGGAGTATATTAGGTGCTTCTGTTTAGGAACAGTATCAGTGGGCTTTGTCTCTCTCAGCTCCTTTCCTACTCACTTTCCTTCACATTTCTCCTTCATTCAGAACTTAATACAGCAGCTTGCATCCTTCCTGGGGTTTCTGCACAGGCGCCCCCTCTTCTGAGAAGCCTCCTCTAACTCCTCTAAACTCTCATTCCTCTCACTGCATTTAACCTGCCTTTTCCTCCTCCCTGTCACATCTTCCTTTAAGACATTTCACTTATTTTTTTGTGTTTCTTTATTCACTGTGTAGGGGAGTCTAAGTTTGGGGAGAGGAAATCCCAGGGCAAAATATCTCTAAAACCAAAATCAGTCAAAGGGAGAAATAAAGTTTCTTCCTTCTCTCTTTCCTGCACAGTGAAGTAAATCAGACCTCAACCTAACCTCTCAGGTTCAGATAAGCCCTCAGTTGCCCAGGTAATTACCCATTGATATGGAGAACAATGGCTCTCCACCCCTGAGGAACACCTATTGATATGCAGATGCACTAAAGCCATACACCCCTGCCCCCCCCCCCCACCCCCACCCAAGGATGCACTAAAGCCAGGCAAGATATTCTGGAAATACTAGTTTTCCCCACAGGGAGGAAAAGTAATTTTCCCATAAAGGGGTTCAGAACAAGTCTCCCCCAAATGTGCCACTTTGGCATGTGGACTATTTTGAGCTGAAGTCAATTAAGAGCCTTCAGACTCAAGAGACATATTTGCCCCTCCCTAACTACCTGGAAGAATTTACACTGTGGTCTTTCCCAGAATTAGAGTTCTTTCCAGAGATAAATTTTATCTGAAGTGGCCCTTTTGAACATGCAAAATTAAATTTGATTTTCTACTGTGAATCTGTTTCATGCAATTTAATTCTTAGACTGGCCATAAGAGTCTTCAAAGGGTAGAGGAAAATTTTTCCTTCTGAGTACTCTCTACGTTTCTAGGTTCTTGGCTGAGACCCCTTCTGTAATAAAAATACATTAACAGGAGAAAAACATAAGTTTAATAACATATATGCTTCCCATATACACAGCAGAGAAGGAAAATGAGTAACTCTTCCCCCAAGTGGTCCAAGCCTCACCTTAAATACCACCTGCCCTGAAGTCAGAGATATTGAAGTTAGGGGAGGGGGAAGCCAGTTAAGGGAGGTTTTTAGGCAAAATACAGTAACTAGTAACTAAAGGATGGTTGTTAGGCAGATTTAAGTTCCTGTCTTGTCCACTGATAGGAACTTCTAGAGATTTAGTCATTTTCTAGGTACAGAGGAGACACTTTTCCAGATGGAGATCTACATCCCAAAGTGTAATCCTTTGGATTTTAGAACTTTTCCTGTATCTGCTATTTCTTAAAAACAATCTTCATTCCCAAGAGGCATGTTTTGGGGTGGCAAATTCTGCTCCTCTTCATCTGTCTCCTGAAACTGAATAAAAGCTCTATGAGATCAGTAGCCATGCTTATCCTACTCACCTGTGTGCACCCAGCATCTAGCTTAGTGGCTATAAATGTAGTAAGATCCTTTAACAAATACTTTCTAAAAATATTATTAGAATGAACAAATACAAAGGCCATTAGTTGTTTCCTCTTATTACAAATGAGAAGATAGTGCCATTTGTATTGATGCTGGGGTTCTTCTTTGTAGAGTTGAAGAATGAACTTAGCAAACACCCAAGGTAGGAGAGCCAGGGCAGAGGCTTTTATTTAGAGATACAGTGAGAGGAAAGAGCTCCTGGCTCACACCAGGAGGGGACAAGAGAGCCCGGGGTGGTACGTTGTCTAGGGGATTTATAGGCAGTTGAGGATTTTGGGGAACTGAGGGCTTAGGGTGTGGACTTGCACCACCTGCCCTGCCCTCAAGGTGGGCTGGGTTGTTGTGTTTGCCAGGGCTCTTTACAGTGAGGACACAGGTTATGCTGATATACCCTTGCGGAACACTCAAACAGTCCAGGCCAAGTTTCTCCTGGCCTTTTGACATTTAACTGATCTCACTGAAGGTGTCTATATTCCTAGTTTGGTATCTTTACCCTAGAGAATTAGTGTGACCTTGACTTTACATAATACTGAACACAGAGTTTCGATAGGGACTTTTATGTGGTTACATTGCTTTGACTGTAAATATCCTGCCTTGTTTTTTCCAGAGGCCCTCACCCTACTCTGATTACACCCACAGTCCCTGTCTCAGTATTAAAGAACAATTCCTCCACATCTCTAAATTACAGCTCTTCCCCTTCCAACATGTCAAGGAATTTGATCTGACCATTGGATTTCCACTCCTAATCTTCAGTTATCAACCTTTCTTTATTCACTGGCTTATCCCTGATAACAAGATAGGATCCAGTGTCTTCAATATTTCAAAAAAATACATATGTAAATTTAAAAAATACTCCTCTGATTCCACAGGTTCCTAAAATCAGTTCTGTGAAGAAATTTGCCCCTAAAGATAAGCTAAAGTTGTTTTTATCTATGGTGATACTGTGATTCATAATAAGAAATTTAAATTTGGTCTTTGTGCCTGATACTCTGCTCTCAAAACTCTAATAATTTCCTAATTGGTATAAGGTACCTTTTGTTATTCATAAGCCCCTTTTAGCCACGCCTAATTTTTTTGTGATTGAGGTGATTTTTGAAAAGCCTTATGAATGGGGACTAGTTGCCAAGGGAACTAATCTAGTGATTAAAGTGTTGGAATTTTCAGTCTTACCTGCTCCCAGTCCCGAGCCTCCGGGGAGGAGAGAGGCTGGAGGTTGAACCAGTCAACCAATGGCCAGAGCTAACTAGTCATGTCTAAGTAATGAAGCCTCCATAAAAACCTCTAAAGTACCAGGGGTAGTGGGTTTTGGAGAGCTTTCAATTTGCAGGGCATATGGAAGTGTGGGGAAAGTGGGGACCCTGGAGGGGGCATGGAGCTGCACCCTTTCCCCAGCCCTTGCCCTATGCATCTCTTCCCTCTGGCTGTTCATGTGTATCCTTTGAAATGTAGTTTCTACTAAATCAGCAAGAATAAGTAAACTGTTTTCCTGAGTTCTGTGTGCTTTTAAAGCAAATGACCAAATCAAGGAATTTGGGTGGAGGGGATTCCCAGTTTGGGGCAAATTCACTATGGATTTGATAAGACTGAGAACGACAACAGAACATTGAGGATAAAAAGGGGCTCATACTAAGCTTTATTCTCTCGGCCGTCACCCAGCCATCTATAAGCAGCAAGCCCATCTCCATCTCTGCACCCGGCTTCAGCCTCTGCTCAGGCTCTGCCTCCGCTCCAGGCTCCTCAGTCTCTGCTCTCTCCCCTAGGCTCTGCTTCCCTCTTCCCTTTGCCCCTAGCACTGGGCGGAATTCTTCTTGTATCAATACTGGCAGTAGTTGGCAGTAATGGTTTATTGCCAACCTTTATACATGTTTGCACCTGCGCAGTAGGCTAAGTATTACATCGCTGCATGCACACAATGGATGAGATTAGGATCAGGTGAGAATTCTGGCCATGGAATTTCTATTTTCCCTACAAAGTGGTTATAGTAACTTCTAATTTATGGCCAGTTGGTGAAAAGCACAGATGACACCCTAGACTTGCAATTGCCATCTGAAGTGGGGACAGTCTTGTGGTATTGAACCCTTAATCTGTGGGATCTGATGCTATCTCCAAATAGGTGGTGTCAGAACTGAATCGAACAATAGGATACCCAGTTGGGGTCCACCTAAAAGCTGAAGATTTGCTTAGTGTAGGAAAAACCCACCCATTTTGAGTGCAGAAATATTCAGTGAGTAGAGAGAAAACAGGAGTTTTATTTTATTGTTTCTATTTCTTAAACTCCCATTCTGTCTTTCATACCCTTCATTTGGTTCAATCCACCTAATTCAATCCATTCTTCTGCCCTGACTGTGTGCTTATAAGGGTCATCAAGGAGAAATTCAATAGATATTTTTAGTCTGCATCTCACTAGACCATGCAGCTCGTCTGGTCAAGCCGACACTCTGGACAGCTCTCTCCTCTTGTCCTTCAGGTCAGCACCTTCCCTTGGCACTTCCTCTGGCTTTGCGTTCATCCCCAGTCTTTGTTGTTTTCTCTTCTACTCTAACTGTACTCTGTCCAGACCTGGGCCTTCTCTTCTCTGGTTAATCACTATGTGATCTCACTAATAAGCAGTCTTTATATATGCTGATGGTGTCTAGAATTCCATCTCCAAGAGAAAACTTTCTTCTGTGCTCCAGACTTGTCTTTCCATCCATCCCTCCCATGTCAGCCCTTATAATTCATTTAGATGGGACTTCTTAATTAACAATGGAAATAGTCACTGCAGTGTCCTCCAAGATCCTGTCCTTCAAGGTTTGCCTGCCTCCTACCTCTTCAATTTCATCTCATGTTAATTCTGCTTTTCCCCCTCCAGGCTAGCCATACGTTTCTTTCCTGTTTTTAAGTTACTCAAGCTCTTTCCCAACCTGGGGACATTACACAAGGCAGTGATTCTGCCTTCCTCTCTATTTCTCTGTTGACCTGGTTAATTTCTTGATCTTTAAATTGTAGTTTAAACACCATTTCACTTATTTTGAGGTCTTCCCCAATAACCCAATGGAACTGGGCTCCCTTATTCTTTTCTTTCATAGATTCTTAAAATCTTTCTGCATAGTACCTTGAAATTCTATTTCTTAGAGTATCTCCATATGATTTAGAAAAATATTTCTCCTCCAGGAGTTGAATCACAAAAAGGCATCCGCTCTATGTGAACACATAATAGTCCTTCCTCCAAGCTGGTATAAATCCACATGGTGACACATGACTTACATGTGTGGTGAGGTTAGATTTCTGCCTTCACTTGTATCCCTTTTCCTTGCACTTTGTGCAGGACACACTTGGGCAACCTTACACTGTCAACTGGAGAACATTTGCCATGATATATAAAGATGTGGTATGTATACATATTTATTTTCTTTTAGCATGTGTGTCTTAACTCTGTAGCTTTCCCTTGAACATACACACACATACTCTGTTAGATCCAGGAAGACAAGTACCATACTATTTTCATTAGCTACTGTGTACTTAGAACTGAGGTATAGCCTTTAGCAAATGAGGGCATTCAATCAACATTGGCTGAATAAGCAACTATATAACAGGTAGATGGGTTTTTTTTCCCCTTTTTTTTTCTTGCATGGTAGACAAATCCACAAAAACTTTCAGTAGCAGTTGGGTCCTGACAAGATTATTCCACATACACATCTGCTAAATCCCCTTCTTCAAATAAGAGTTTAATAGTCTCCATCTCTTAGTATCTTGAGTATTTTTTCTCACTAGGTATCTTCTTCCAATAGTTGAAGAGAGCATAGGCTCACAGTTTCCAGAAAGCGCAATGTTACAGTCAGTTATTGCTTATGTCATAAGTGTAAGAAACATTGAACAATTCTCAAATTATTGGATTGAATTTGGATTGAATCAGATTGAATTTTATAGTTACAAAGAGGAATTTCTTCAAATGCAAGCACAGGAGGAAATAAGGGTATGTCAGAATGTATGAGTCCTAAACAAACCAATCTTATGGGTGTAATGAAAGATCCAGCAAAATGTGACGAAGTGTCCCTAAGTGTTCACAGCTAATGAGTGAAAGCCTGATTTTGCTGGAGGTGAGAGAAAGAGCAGGCTAAATATTTCATGAAAATCAGGACATGTTTCATTTTTATTTGAAAGTAGAATTTTGCAAAACTGCCACAGTGGAGGTGATTTGAGAATCTTACAAATGAGTGAGGTCATATTTTGGGGCCCTTCCTAGAAATGGCACCTGCTACAAATTCATCACCCAGGGGTTATGAATGCCAGACTTTCTCATTAAGTGAAAATGTGATTCCAGTCTAGTCACTTCATACTTAGGAGTCTCAGTTTCTTAATCTATAGAATAGTGATAAAAATAGCAATTATCTTACTAACATCTCCTACAAACATATGCAAACAATATCCCATCTATCCCATCATGCCTCATCAAGGAACAGTTCCACAGTTTTCTACTCCCCTTGTTTCTCTTTACTTCCATTTATGGCACTATTCTGTCCTCTGATAGGTGGTAAGAGCCCACAAAAATCCAAAGAAGAGAACCACTTTTCTTTGCAAGAGCTCCTCTCTTTTATACGACAGATAATATTTCAACTCTCCACGTTTCAATAACTGTAGTCTCATTTTCCAGTCATGACTAAGACTGTGTTAGTGAGGGCATTTCTAGGTTAGCTTTGGGGTTCTCAACATCCTTGGTAGTCACCTGAACTCAGAGTATGGAGGAGAATAGGGTGCAAGGATCAAAGCATGACATCAGGGAAGACTGGGCCATGAGTGAGTCAGTCAACAAACCCAGTCATAAAAAAAGTAATCAGAAAAAATAGGCATGGAACAGTTTTAGAGTGGGATCATGGAAAGTTATGATTGCTCTTTATTAAGTTCTGTGTAGGCTAGAAAAAAAGCCCTTCCTCTTTGAGTATGTCCTTGGAGTGAATATCCGTGGTTACAAGTGAGTGGGTGGTTCAAGGAGACAATTTCTCCTTTAATTGATTAGAGGGAGATTGCATGGTTTGAGTGTAGTCATAAGTTGGTGGATGCAGTGTGAAGAATTGGCTTCATGATCATATTTATACATCCCTATCTAGATATGAGTATTTAATTCATCTTAGGAAACAAGCTCGAAAACATCTTCATCCCTGTCCCATCAGTGCATTTGTGAGAGTGTGTGTGATTCCTCATTGAGAATCTTGGTGCTGGACATGTGCCATCCTATACTATCAGCATTGGATAAAGAGAAGAGACTGATTGTTTGGCAGTGTGATCACAAAACTATCATGAATTACAAAGCTAGTAAAATTGGTTTCTACCTTCTGCAATCCCAAATATTTTCCTGAAGACATACAGAGGTAATATGAGCCTCACTTATGTGAATGATAGACTCTCCAAGACTAGCCCTCCATCAATTCAACAGAGACCTTTCAGAAACTCAAGTAGGACAGTGTCATGAAAATGCCTCTTCCCACTGCAACCTTTGATAGGATTCAATTTTAATTATTGCAGATGTTCAAGTCAGCCATACAGCGGCCTTGACAACTTAGTACAAAATACCTGCTTTCCTATAAATGGTCTTTCTGATATTACAGACAAAATGTTAGAGAACAAAAACTCTGTGTTACTTTTGCCAGGAAATAAGTATTCCGTTATTGTCTTTATCCTATTTAGAAAACTTCCCAATGATGTTTTTACCTTTCTTTTTTGTCATGGAATTCTATGCTCTATTTAAATGTGCAGCTCTTTGAGTGCTTTTATACAAGCTTATAAAACATTGGAAGGGATTTTTGGACAATGTTGGACAAAAATCTGTTCACAAAGATTTTTTGGCCAAAAAAATTTCCTTTAAGTGTACTGTACTTGGAACCTCAATACAGAAAGCAACAAGTTTGAGAAGGTTGAAGTGAAGTGATGGTGTGGTGATGGTGGAAAATCTGTGACACTGTTCACTGATCTTTCTCTTCCTGCCCTGACATTAGCAGCAACTGACAGGGTTGTATGAAAGCAAATGATGTGCTATATATAGTTCCCTACATTTTACAGAGCAAAACACTGAACCCAAGAGAGACAGTAGCATGTGTGAGGGCATACAATCTAAGTCATAGAAATCTTTGTTTTCCTCAAAGTAGTCAATCATTGTCATGTTCAATAAGCATGACAAATGAATGCCTCCCCTGAATGCAGTTAGCATTCTGTTAGACTCCCCCAAATACCCATTATTCTCTAAAAACAGTGTAGAGGTTGAACTCGTTTAAATCTCTTCCATTTCCAACATTTGAACCTTCTAGGGTTATTTTCTTTATGCCTATAATAGTTTACTCTGTAACCTTTTCTTTCTTTCTCTTCTTTTTTTGGTACCCTTCTAATTTTTACCAGAACTTCTGCCTAACTTCTGGTTGTTCCTATCTGGTCTTGTGACCACATACCCACTACTGGGCATGAAACCTGAAGGATAAATCTAATCTGTATAGTTGAGTATCAGTGGGGAGTGCATTCCTGGATATTTTCAGCAAAGGCAGTCAAGAGGAAGAATTGTGTCTTGACCAATGGAAAGGGAAAAGACTTTAAATGTGTAAGCTGAATGGATTTTGTTGGTATGGAGGTCATTGTTTAATATAATAAAGCCTCTCCTCTCTACTATGGCCTCCACAAGTCTGGAAGTCTTGTTTGGCTGGAGGCTGTGTTCTACCAGGATTGTGTGCATAATAAGCTCTGCAAATACATACTGCAGAAAAATGGGTTAAATGTGATGTTTCACTTGATAATAGAAGTTTCTAAAGATTAAAGAGGAAGGTTAATGCTGGAGAGATTATTCAGTCCACTATTGAATAACCTGTATGAAATGTAATTGCTTCACAAACCCCCTTTCCTAAATAGGGAAGGAATTCTAACAAACAAATTCAGCTTCTTGCACATTGCTTTTTCTATGCATTCTGATCTTCCTTAACTTTTCTCAATGTCAATTGACTTGACAGCTTCCCCACATTTTATCACTTCCTTAGATACTGTCATATACAGTAAGTCATATCACTTAATTATCTCCATGTGTTAAGTTTCCTTCTTCGATTAGCTTTGTGTGACACACAGTCTATGAATTATTCCATTGTTTTTATTCCTAATTACACTCATCACAGAACTATGTTCAGTGTAGATGTCCAATAAATACAGTATAGTATCCTTAATATATCTTCATCAAGAGGAAAGGCATTAAATTCGATTTGACCATATCCGTTCACTCCTTAAAACTCCTCAGTTTGTCTATTGATTCCAATAGTAATGCTCAAACTTTATTTCACAAAATACATATATTTAGAATGATGAAGTTGATATTAACAGTAAAAAACAATCATAATTGGGGACATATGAGGGATCCTGGGAAAAATAAATGAAAAACTTCTCATTGCAATAAGATTTCTAAGAGTCTTTAGTTTGTGAATGTGGATTGTTAACTTTTAGAGGGTGATTAATATCTGGGCATTTCACCAAATGTGAATATATTTGAGAATTTAAGTTTTACTCAGAATACTCATCAAAATTATATGTATTCCTGTTGTTCTGCACAACAAACTACATAGACTGGAGTTTCCTGGAGACTCGTTAGCGCATAGAACTTCCATCACCAGGATGCTATTCAACCTCTTAATGCTTCTTTTCAACAAATGCTAAGTGCAAGACATATATTTTTGTCCCTAAACACATTTTATATTATTTGTTTTATTTGGATTTTTTTTTTATGTATTCACTTATTGAACTTTAGACGAAAATAGTTGAGTCATTCTTTCTTCTCAGGTAATACAATAATAAATATCCTTGGATATGTGTCCTTTGTAAAATGTCCATTGTGCGCATATGTAGATATGTTTTTAATTAAGGTAGATGTTATTCAGCCATGAAGTTCATTCTGTATTTTGTTTATTCACTTGATAATGTTTTCAAAATAGGTCTAATTGGCCTATGTGCATTTATTTTATCATTACCCGATGTTTTATAGTAGCCCTTGGCATTTATTAAGTAACTGTAATTAATATCCATTCTTCTTATATAGATGGATACTTATGTATATATTGCACTGTATAGATGAATACAGTGTTTGGAGCATCTCACTTTAAAAAACAGCCAAATGAATAACATTAGGTATATTCACTTATGAACCTGTGCAATCATTTCTTTGGGATTCTCACCCTAATATGGCAATGCTGGATCTTACGATAGAGGAAGTGTATGAAGCCTCTCATTTTTACTATCTGTACCAATGCTTGGCTGTATCTGCATTTTCTGACCTGTCTCATGGGTTTATAGTCATAGTTTACCATTTCTATGTTTGCTTTTTCTTTTTCGTTTTTGTCATAGTGAGATTGATGACTGGCTGGTGTATGCTTCTGTGCCTACAGCAGGAGTTCCATGCATTATTTTTATTGCTTTTATGTTGTTCGCTTGTTTTATTTTTACAGGTTAGTAGTAAGTCTTTCTTATCTGGGAGCATGAGGAATACTCTTTTCCTCCTCAACTTCTCACTAACTAGTCTTATGCAAATTTCATGTTGAAATACAGAGCTCAATCAATATAGAATTAAATTTAAAAGAAAAAACATGTCGATTTAGCCACAAAATTCTGCCGTGATTTTATTGGAAAAGGAAATCATAGAATAATTTTTACAATACTGGACATCTTGAACACTTTCAGTCCTTTCTTCAATGCTCTATCACTCAGGGTCAGCCGTACTGCTGAACTCTGCCTGATATTAGTAACTATATATTCTGTCAACTTTCCTGCTTCTGGCAATATTATCTGCCAGTGATGACACTTTTCTCCCTCTTTCTTTCTTACATCTCTAAATCTTTCTTTTTCTGTTGATTTTTTTCTTGCTTTTCTTTGTCAAATAGTGCTATTCAGGCATTCCCATAGTTTACTGAACCGAAGCGGTGAGGACAGCCTTTCTTATCTCCTGTTAAGAGAATAAAGCTTACAATTCACTATTAATTAATTTGTTTGCTGTAGCATTTGGGTAGATTATCCTTCATCAATTTAAGGAAGTTCCCATCTATGCTTATTAGTTTCTAGGTTTGTTTATTTATTTATTAATAATTAAGTAGGTCATGAAGTCTCTTGGATATTTTATAATGCATCTATTGAAATGTTTGGTGATATTTTTATCTTTGATAGCCGATTAAGTATAAAATAAATTATCTTTATAGTTTTAAGATGAACCATTTTAAAGTATTACTTATTAATATAGTATTAGATTCCATTGATATTTATATATTGAAAATAAATGGGTCTGTAATTTTCAGTTTTCGGCTTGTCTGTGCTAAATTTTAAGATACTCCTTGTCCTCTCTAGGCCCTTTGGGTCTGTTTTAACCTCTTGCTTTCCATTTGTGATATTATCTTTGCCTATGTGTCCTACCTCTCATCTTGTTGGTTAACTGAAAAATTAACTTTTTCTGTGTAGCATAGCTCAATAAATATTTTTGTACCTTTCCCTGAACTCATGAAGCATTAATTATTTTGACTCAGAGTTCTTTTAGGAATTTGCAAGTGCTAAAACATATATACCCAAACACAATGCTATGATGTTTTTAAACATGTTGTGTTATGCTGCTAACAGAAGACTAGAAGCACTCAAGGAAAGGGATTGAATCTTACCATCTTTGACTAGCCCCCACTACATCTACTATAGGGCTTATAGCATAATTGCATAACAAGTAAGGTGCATCCTTCTAAATTCAATTTTTATATAAGAATTTCTTGTGCTTATTTTGATAAGATGTTCCCCTCCAGATTCTACAGATTCTATGCTCCCAGCATTTATTAAATGCCACGCTCTTCAACTTTCAGAGAACCAGATGAACTTTACCAGTAAGTGGTAATAAACAAAAGTGATGTGTGTTTTTTCTGATATTTTTTATCACAGCTAACCCACAAACACCAAAATTGCCCTTCCTTTGAGAACTAGCATTCAGTCCAAAGAGAAAGGACATACCTCGGAAATGCTTCTTGGACAATGTATTATGTTTACATGTTTCATATGGCAAGCGGTATTAGCGGTAAAATCCATTGAGAGATTTCCAACCCCAGCAGCACAATTCATTTTCAAGTGCCCGGACCCTAACCTGACCTTGTGATACTCCCAGTTTGCTGGTATGCTCTCCCCGAGGCTCTCGGTGACAAAGTCCCTAGCAGGATACCACGCCTTAGCAGGTATCATTTCTTTGTACTTCCCACCTTTCCCATAGCATAGACAAATGCAATGTTTTATCATTTATCTGCCTCTATAATTTAGCCAGTTAGGCTCTATGTTTTAGAAAGGCAACACAAGTGTTTTATAATCATAGGATCTAGCACAAGCTTTGTAGAAAAGAAATTTAGAAAGGTCCTGTGCTTTGTTTATTTGAAATATGGTTATTTATAGATGCATCTCTAAGTTTAGATAATCTACTCACTTGTGCAAGGATTAGACTAGACCAATACAGAATAGTTCTCAAACTCTAGAGGGTGAATTAAAGACCTAGAAGAACAGTAGGTGAAGTTGTATTTAGGGATGTATATATTAGGAAGAGAGAATGATCCTAATGACTCCTAAACTGTTGTGTTCAGTTAGCACAGAGTCCTTAAAATGTGGCTCATGTATACACATGAGGCATCATAGGATGGCTATGGATATCTCTGCATGTAAGAGAAGATCTAAAGAAATTAAAATTTACCTCCAGGGACCTCTTGTTTTCTTCTGTTGTCCAGGTCTCTGGGTTCATTCAAGGCTTTGTTTTCTATAGTTTTTGTCCTCGGACAGCATCTTGTATTATTCCTTCTAACAACTCCACTTCTGTCATCTGTGGATTATAACAGAGATATCTGTTATCTATTAAGAAAGATACCTGAGAGAGGTAATACTTACACTCAAGATGTGTGTCAGATGATGGCAGGTAACTCAAGTGGTGGGAAGAATGCCCCAGACACTAATTCTTCCAGCAAATGCCTGCTGGCCTTGTGGCCAGGCAACACTTCTGTAAACAAAGGAGTAGGGAGCACGTGCACAAAAACACAACTTCACAGTTCTAACAATGAGCTTGAGAACCAGAGATCAGTTCCAGTCTCTCTCACTAGATTTAGCCCTGAAAAATCCCTTAGGATATCTCTAAGTCTCATTTCTCTCCTCTGCAAAACATGACACAATATAGGCAAACCTGAAATGTCCCTTAAGTGTCCACTTTCTGGATCTTTCTCAGTGCCCAACGAGGTGATATTAACTTATAAATGTGATATTTTTATAGTTCTCCCCTCTTGGGTGTCTGAAAAACTATTTCTGTTTGCACCTATTGTTTGGTCACTATCTTTTTTGAAAACTTTTCCATGAAGACTTCTTCCTGTTTAGAGTCACTCACTTCCACCTCAGGTCTTCCTGGATGTGACTTAGTTTCTATTTCTTATCATTACAAGCCTCATGTCAGAATTATAGAAAATGTTGTTTGGTCAAAAGTTATGGGCTTTAATGTCACACCAACCTCACTTTAAACCTAGAGTCAAATGCTATTTATAAGAGCATAGACAAAGAATGCTTCAACAATTCATTTACATGAGATTCATTAGCTCCATTTTATAAATACAGGAAGTGAGATTAGAGATGCCATCTCATTTAATCTTTTCAGAACTATATTGTCTAGTTCTTGACCTGGCTGATGCTAAATATAGGTAGGAGACACAATTATTTCCTTTTAGAGAGTTCATTAGGTCAGGGGATTTTAAATTATGTGATCCCCATTATACTAGGATTATGTAAAAAATGCTAGGACTAGAATATCTTTAATATGAAGAGTCTGTCATGTAAACAAATGAACAAATGAAAACAAAAACCCAGCATACCGTGTGATAAATTTGTGTGGACTAAGAAGAAAATAATTTTTAAAAGTCAACTTCAATAATAGAATTTCTGTCTTCTACACTCATCATAAAGAGCAATAACTACCACAACAACAATATATACAACCCTAGCTGAGTAACTTTTCAAGGAAACTTTGTATAGCAAATAAAACAGTATTAGAATTGAGAAAAACAAAAGTATGTTGAAAACTATTCCCTGAAAAATACATTATACAATTATTTTCTCCACAAAAACACACTAATCCGAACACAGCTAATCCAGCTTCACAGTGTGATATATTTCATTCTAATCTCAGGTATGATGGGCCATTATTTTGTTCTCAAAAAAACCTGCATTTAAATTCCTTTACCCTCAATCCAATTTCTTTCAAATTCAAGGTTAGATTCAGAATAACAAAAAGCCCCCATTATCGGTTTTTGTTAGAGTGATTGAGAGATAAAAAAATTACCAGTGTGAATGTGTCCACAATAATGTAATTGGGTATGTGTGTGTGTGCGTGTAAATGTAAATATATACATTCTCTTCCTTGTTGCTATTCATGTGTAAATTGTGCATGTCTTTAGCTTGTACAGTGGTGCCCACTGTTACCTTATCTTTTTGACTGACAATGATGGGATTTCAGTCATGCTCAGCCTTTCCAACAGAGCCAGTGATGGGATTTTTGAAATCTTATTACTGGCTGCACTGCCTCGATCTCAGATGGAACTTTCAATCAAAAAGGCAATCAGAAGGTTATACATTTGTGAGATTCCCTGCAAAGGCAGTGATCGCATAATACAACTTGCTGGAAGGGCCTACTTGCCTCCAGTCCTTATGTGGCTATAAAAGAGTAATTGGCTACTTAGCTCTCAGCACCCGCTTTTCCTTCTCCAAAATACAGCAGAGCCCAGAACTCTGTTGAGTCTCAGTGTGGAGTCCAGCTGCTCCTAGGAGATTTCCCGGTCTCCTGCAGAGACTTGTATTACTTTAAGCATCTGATTAAGCAAACTCTCCCCAAAACACATTTGGCTCTTCCTAAGCATTCTTGTTTCACTGGTGGTGCTTGTGAGTCTAAATTTCTTTTTATTTTATATACACACAAGCACTTATCCACACATTTTTCCAAAATATTTTCACTATAAAGTTCATATCTGAAAAATCTCAAGTAGGTGTGGAAAGGTTAACACTTGAATTTCATTTCCAGCATATTTTAGTCACCTTATTATAAACTATTCTTCATCATAAAATATTAGTGTAAGGAGTAACTGCTTAATATTCTGTAATATACATATACGGATGTTCAGGAGACATTTTTGTAACTTAATTTGATCAGATAGTGGACAGGGTTGAGGCTAAATTGATCCCAGGTGCAGTGCAGTCGCCCAGGGGTGCATCAGTTCTCCAGAAAGAAACTTGAATTGTGAGGTAAGCAATTTTATCTCACATGGCTCCAACTCAGTGGTTCTTCTCCACTAGGTAAGAGCCCTTGGACAGGGATACTTTTCAAAAATGGGAAAACTGATGCTTGGGAAACAGTGAAGACTGACAGTCACATGGGAATACCTGTGGATTGAAAAACATTGCATTTGGAAAATAACCACACTTGTATGTGCAAGACATATGTCAGTATTGCTACAGCAGAATACAATGCACAAGGCCAAGTAGTCACTTTGATAAAGCTTTAAAAAGGTATTATTTATGAAGTAGTGCATAGGATACTCAAATTCTAAAATAAAAAAATGGTTGGGAACCCCATCAACCTCTTCTGGTTGAGGAAATTCTGGCAAGTGTATCAGTAAAGTAAAAAGTACTTCAGTCAAGTTTGTGTGTATGTGCTTGTGCATGTTTCTCAGATCTTTGTTTAAATTTAGGGAACTCTAAATAAAAGTATGGTGGAGCATGGTATTATTACTTGACTCCAAATTACACAGCATCAAATGGGCTTTTAAGCACAAGATGTTGGCATGGTGATGGCAAAGAAAATCAGTAAGAGACCCACACTTTCATTCTATCTTCCCAGGCAAAGTGAATTTTTAAGTAAGATTTGGGCAACTACTTTACTAAACATCTCCTGCCCATGACAGCTACCACATGAAGATTATCCTATTATTTCCTAAGATTGAAGAATATAGATTTTATATTCCTGAAAAATAATGTAATTTTTCTGTTAGACATGTTTCAATGTCTATAATCTATGGCACTTCACTGTGAAGTACATTAGAAATGAGTCTGATGTGCAAGAGGTAAGTGAAAAAGCAATCATTTCTCCATTATTTAGTATGGAATATAGTTGGAATATCACTATTATTACTACAACAATTATTAAAAATCTACACTTATCCACTATCTGTTTTAGACACTGTGCCAGGTGCTGGTGTAAAGTGACTCTGTACCGTCACTTTGACCTCAAGAAAAGTAATCAATAGCCATAAGGATGAGCAAAAAAGATAACTACCCTCAGGCAACAGAAATTTAGTGACTCAACTAAGTTCCTGGATAATTGTGAATTCAAAGTATGCTATTCAAACATGGTGTTTCTGTCACAGTGGAAACAGTCTCCAGGGCTTGTTGTGTTCTAGCCAACGTCTTACTCTTCTCAGGTAAACCCAAGCCAACGACTGAGATGGCAGGGAAACTAAAACCTAACTGGTTTTGCCCAGTGAGACCCCTCTTCAGGCAGTCTTTCATTCCGAACACCCTCATTGGCTAGTAGAGTTTTGTCAGGTCTGTATGGCAATCTAAAGTTCTTTTGCCAAATCCTCCATCCTGGATTTTAAATTTAAGAAACTTCCTTTTACAAGTTGCAGATCTGCTTCCCTGTCTGAAGGCTTTCCCTGCTCAGTCCTGCTCTTTTCTTTAACTCCTGTGTTCAGCAGCCGCTTCCAGGAAGACCAATGACAGACCTGGACCAGCCTTTACGCACACCATGTTCCCTTGGTGTCCCTGCTGGAATCTTGCTGTGTGATTGTTGTCAAGCCCTTTCTCTTCTCTGATTCTGTAAGAGTCAAGTCTCTTACAAATAAAAAGTGATCATTGGGATGAATTCATTGAACATTTAGAATTTTAGTTAGAGTTGATGACTCTGTTAATAGGTCTTCATCTACTTAGGAAAAGAAATGATGACAACAAAGGTATTTATAAAAATATATTTCACAAAGTAGGAAACAATACAGGAGTTTCTCTGAATACAATACATGGAGTAAATAAACAATATTGCATTAAAGCAAAGTAGAAAATTAAAATGATCTGCATGTAGTACTTGAGTTTTATCATACATTTTCTACTCCTAAATGGCAGGATTGCATTACAAATTGAATATGCTCACATCTTCTAGTGCTGTTTTCTTTTGGAGTCTAAGATGTTCTGTGCATCACCATGAAGATCAGGGAGGGAAGGACTAAAAACAGAAGCAGTAAAACTTATGTACAAATCAGTTCCTGCTCTAAAACAATGGGGGCAACTTGAAGCATATTTACTGGGCAGGGCATTGTGTAGGTATCTAAAAGTCTAGAATTTAAATATTCACGTGGATCAACATACTTTCGGATGTTTGTGCTTGTAGTAAAAACACCAAATACTAGGATTATGAACAAAATAGAAAACAGTCCAAAAGTTTCTCTGGGAAAATGCTGTTCCTGCCATCATCAGTCACAATAACACTTTCTACTCTAAAGAGACTATTAGCCCCCCTTTTGATAATATTGCCTGCCATACTCATCTCGTCAAAATGTACACATATTAAACATTTCAGTGTGTATATATTTATATAAAACAATCTAAAGGATTATTAATGGATATAATTTAGTTTTTTCCCCATATAATCCCTTAATCTATAGATTACCAACCTTAATAAATAAAAGCATTAATGGACATCAATAAAATATTTATTTTGAGGATTAAACAAATAAATTCACGCACTAGCAATAAAACCATCTGTCTCTCATGTAATCCACTGTGTGGTACAGTTTGTCTTTGTGTCCTTGTGGAAGAAGATGACGTGGAGGGAACGAGCAATCCTGCTTCCAGAAAACAAGCCTGTTTGCCTGGGATTTCTCTCCTCCCACCACTGAGTTGGTAATCCCCGCCCTGGAATGGATTACGAACATGTGAATATTTTAAGGCTCGACACAATATTTAAAGATGCTATTCAGTCTCTGATGACTGGGGCCAACAGTTATGTACAATGTGTGGTCACCGTACCGTATAATCTAGAGGCCTCCCAAAACTCCAAAAAGTCACAATGTACAGCAGACCAAGTATTGCTTTATCATTTGTGGCGGGATCCTTATTGGTGAAGGGGAAATAACCATTTGCATTTATAAAAATCCTTGCAGAAGACACATATCAGCAGCAAATTTCTTGCAGGTCCATTTTTCTAAGAAAGCACCTTTTAATTTTGATTTTTTCCTCTTTTTAAACCATTTCTCTAAGCATTAGCCAGGATCCCAATCTTTGTCTGTGGTGGTCAGGTAAATATCAAATGTCCAAAGACTTCTAGACACTCCACATACTTTAATTCACACTCCACAAGATTTATAACCTCCTAACATATACTTTTTATTTTTTTTATTATTAATTTTTGGTTCAACATTAAAATGTAGTTGAGTTTATAGATGATTGGTGCTAAACTTGCCTCTAAAACAAATAGCCACATTGGTTGTACCTAAGGGGAGTGACCCTAGAATATTACAGAGCGCTCAGTCTCATGAACCTATTTATAATCCACTGTCAAGTTTCTTTGTCACTTTCGCCAACAGAGTAGAGTTCTCCCAGTCTCTTAAAGCGGGGACCCCAGTCACTGAGGTAGTCAAAATTCTGGTCTGAGTCTGAGGTGGTGGACCCCAAAGAGCTGAGAGAGCCAGCCACAGACCCTCGGCCTTCGTAGCCATAAATCTGAATGGAGTCATAGGGTGGGGCCGTGGGGTCATTATCTGCCTCATGTAGCCGCACATTTATAAATTCATCAACATCGACACCATTTGGGACTGGAGCAAGCCCTTGCCTTGGCATAAACTGCAAATCTGGTTTAATATCCTTACGGGGTAAAAATCCATTAATTCCATCTGGGTTTTGTAAAGTTGCAATGTCAAAAGCCTCCGTGTCTTCCTCCCCTCCTCCTTCGTCGTCATAGCGGATGATGTTTTCTCGTACATCTTCATCGTCTTTGATAATTAACGGCTCGTTCTTATGTCGCCGCAGAGTTACAAACAGCACCACGATGACTGGGGAAAACGTGAAAAAACAATTAGCGGAGCTCCCGTACAATTTCACAGGCAACATGTGTATGTTAAGAGAGAGGAGGATTATTTAAAATCTTATGAGCACACAGCTTGAATGACGTTCACTTGGGAATTAACTTTCTGAAGCATGAACATGGAATTTTGAGTGACTACTATTCCAGTCACTTCTGTTTATTAAATGGCAATGAAACTGGGTTAAAAGAATGTTTGCATCTATTCATGGTGAAAACTGCATTTAGTGCTGTTATGAGCTCTAGAGTGAATTGCACAAAACAGAAAACAGCACAGATAGCAAAACTAATTTGTGTATCTTGGGCAAGTCATTTACTATCATTTAGTTCCATGCTGCTCTTCTATAAAGAAAAAGTGCAATAGATCATATCTAATATATTTTGTGTTTTATCAGTTCTCCAAGTCACTCTCCAATCAAGTAATATTCATTCATAGATGAAGTGATGTATCAAGATGAATGTTAAATTTGCACGGGCAGCTTCTTGTTTTGTGCAAAGGCTAGTACTCCCCTGTCTGGGAGGGTAAGCCTAAGGCGGGGACAGTGGGAGGCACATGTGCCAAACTAGACAGATCAGCCAAATCAGACTGGGGCTAATGGGATAAAATACATCAGGAAATAATGCTCAACCCAGGGCATTGGATAAATAGGACAGATAAAACCAAGGAGGTGGTGACCGATGTGATTTTTTTCTTAAAGGTTGGATAAGATAAAACTTTCCTTTTGCATATCTTCCTACTGTCTAGTCTCATTTTTATAATTGGATGTTTTAATGGAAAAGTTATAAGAAAAAACATTCTTCATTTTAATTTGATATTAAAAACAAGAAAAATAACTGAAGAACACAATGAAACTGAAAAAAACATTGCTTGCTTGTTTTTTTAATCTCACCAAAAATTGCAAATCATAGACTCAGCAATCCAATCTATACATTGTTGAGATAAAAGCGTATTTTGGACACATAAGAGCTTCATATTACAGTAAACTGATGTACATCAGAAGGTGTGCAGGCCTTCTTGTATCATAGATGCTACTGTACCTACATAAAGGTCCAGCCCCACTTCCACCACCGTGATACTTATTCTGTTTCTTCACTGATGATGGGATTGGAAAAAGCACTGAATAGTCTTCACCGTCTGGACATTTGCCATCACGACCTTGTTTTCTTTTTCCTTCTCCCCTCCCTTGGTGACCTCAAAGCTTGGAGAAGTGCACGGAAGTTACTCTTCCCTGAAAAGCACATTGCCACCTGGCTGGTTGAGGGTTTACAGTCCTTAGTTACAGTAATGTGTGAACCAGAAAAATAGTGACCATGAGACTTATGATGGAAATACATACCTAGCAGCAAAATGATGCATGCTAATATGGCAATTAAGGCGCCCATACTGAGCCCAATTGGAAGGACATAAGCTTCAACATTGCAAGACTGGACGACACCATCATTGCTGCAGCCACAGACTCGGATGGTCAGGGTGCTGGTACTGCTTAGAGGAGGGTTCCCGCTGTCACTGATTATGATTGGTAAGAGATAGACTTCTTGCTTCTGGCGGTTGAACCCATTATGCTTTGCCAAAATGCTGAGAGAATTATCTGGAAAAAGTGAAAATTACAATAGTTTGCATCATTTCAAAATAACCACCCAAACAACCCCTGCTTTTCTTGTTTATAAATCCTCCGCAAACCTGAAGACAAGCCCATGTCCTCTGCACCATCTCCCTCTATCGCAACTAGCATGGACTGAAACATCCGCACCCTACAGATTCAAAGAATAGGGTCCTGTGATGAAGGAATGGAGTTGTACTGTCTCCTTGTAAGTGCAGAATATTTCTTTACTAAAAATAATCTTCAAGGGTCCTTTCCAAAGACACAAATGAACCCACATTTCCATAAATAGGCTTAATTTTCTATCATTTATCCTAATGATACAAAACTGGCTGGACAAAATTTTAACCATATTTGCAAGACATGTTTGAGAAGTTCTGTATTAAAACATAGATTCTGTGACCATATGGCTTACACAACATTGCACTTTAATGACTCCCACAGGTGCCTGAAAAGAGTCATTCATGCCCTAGAACATTGAAACTAAGATCTAACAAAAGTTCCATTTACTGGCATTTAGAGGAGTTATGCCACATGTATTAAAATTTTGTAGAGAAGACCTGTAGTGGTTACACAAAGAAGAATAAAATGAGAACTTATAGAAGCAACTGTTTTATTTTCATGCATCCATTTATTATATGAGATATATATTGGTTATCTGGAGCAATACTCAAGGGCATTTAAATAATACTTGGAGTGATACTTCAGTTCCAAGTAAAACTGGGCAATGCCAGTGATGGTTCCCGTGTTAACCCAAGGGTTCTCAAAATTTTACCCCCAAAATAAGGTTTTGTGTCATTCACCCCTATCTCATGAACTATAGTCACATTGGGTATATTAATTATTAATATGTTTTCACATTTTGATTAATGAAATAAATATATTAATTCAAGATGGGAACATGTTATGTCATATTGCTATTCTAGTCAAAAGCAAATAGATGTAATTTTGGCTAATTTGTGCAGTCTTATTTGGGAAAAATGAGTATTTCAGTTGCGATTTTTCTCAAATAATGGCAAGTTTACAGACCCAACTTGGCTACATCATTGTTGCAGTTAAGGCAAGGATTCCAAACCATTGTTGTCCAAGCTCTAGTGATCAGTGTCCTAATAATTTCCAAAAGACTCAAGACTCAAATATCTGAACAGATATACAGATATTCCACTTAAATGGCTTTAAATAAATGTGTTAAATTTTTGTACCATACAGTGACAAACCAGGATTACCAAAATATATATATATATATATATAGAGAGAGAGAGAGAGAGAAGCCATTCTCCAGAATAGATTTATAAATTATATATATTTTTGCTTTGTTTAAGTTATACATGGATCCAAAATACCTTGTCAGTAAGCAAACAGAAAAATACTTGAATTAAGTTATCATTTTTTCTCCAAATTTCTCCTGGTTGTGTCTTATTATTTAATCATTTGAAGAGTGAAAAGATATTTAATGGAGTTAAGCAGGAATCTTTATTTCTATGACCTAGAAGGAAATAACACTAAGCTAAAAACAGGAGAACATTACCTCAAATCAGATACTGAATATATAGCTGTGTTATATTTTCAGAAAGTGTGTGACAAGTTTGAGTACAGTTAATTAGTGCAAGGAACATTTGTGGATGATTTCATATACCATAGTTCAAAATAGAAGATGGGAATTGTTCTTCATGATGCAATTAATAAAATTACAATGAGACTTTTGTCTTTTTGTGGTTGACATTATTTATGTGAGAAACTATCTTTGCATGTTCTCCCTTTAAAACAATCTATAGTGATAATTTAGAAACTGCAGCAGGAATATTACTCATTGCAGAACAGAATTATCTCCATTTTATTACTTAGAAAAGCATTGGTGGGTCCTAAAGGAAACTCATACTCGTATTTTTTTATTACCCCTGGGATTTGCATGTGTTTGTTGTTTCCCTTCTACATACAGAAAATTAATAACTAAGTAAAAGAAGTCTATGAGTCATTTTTGCCAAATTTTACCTGCTAACTGCAGGCAAAATCAATTCCCCATTGACCTCCTCACTTTTTTTATTACTTTCATTTATTTATTAATTATTGATTTCTTTGAGCTATTGTACTAGGCCAAATGAAGTTGTCATTATTGTACACATACAAAAAAAGGAAATAAAATATCAGTAGTTTCACACAATTCAAGAATTGGAGATGGTTCTTTTTAATTTAACTTTCAAATGTCTTCTATGAAGTTGTGGTTTTTTTCTTTATTTCTTATGGTGCCATTTTCTTTTATTATAAAAGTTTTAGTTCTAATATAGTCAATTTGATCAATCTCTTTCATGATTAGTGTTTTAAACTTTATTTTAAAGATTATTAATTACATAAATATTTTTATAATGTTACCATTCACATGTAGGCGATTGTATGGAATTGATTTTTTTCTGTACTATAGATTTTTCCAAGGTTAATTATAGGGTCACTTATCCCTTATCCACTGATCTTCAGGGCTCAGTCTCTCAGAAATCAAATTTTTGTCCATTTTCACCCTTGTAGGGACTTTCTATTATGTTCCAATGCTCTGTTTTCTTAATCCTGCATCAACACCATGCTTTTTACATATGAAAACTTGATAACAAACCTAGACGTTCGTTAGGTTATTTTCTCCTTTTGTGTTTTTCTTTAAGAGTACCTTGGCTATTCTTCTTCTTTGCTAATCTCTGACAAATATAGAATCAGATTTTGTGAAGTTCCATGAAAATTCCTTTAAGAACTTTAGTAGAAATTATGTTACAGTATAATCAATTTTGAGAGAACTAACATCTTTATGATCTTTAGTCTTCTATCTCAAGATTGTAGTTACCTTATTTTCTTCAATATATGTCAATAAAATATTTTGATTGTGGTACAAGAGATTTTCACTTGTTAAATTTTTTATTGGTACTATACGTATTTCTTTGCTTTAGTAAATATTGCCTTTTTAACATTATATTTTCAAATCACTGTTGCTGATGCATAAGAGGCAATTGTTTTATAAATTTATTTTAATTCTAGTAATCTTCTAAACCTTAATTTTTATTCATACAAATGTATCTTATCTCAGAGTCCCACTTCGACATGATAAAGTGAGGAGCACCACAAAATTGTTCCCCAATGAAACTGTTGAAAATTTTCACAGGAAAACCATTTAATGTCTCTGGAAATGGTCCTGGAGACAAGTAGCAAATGAAGATACATTTATTCAAGAAAATATACTAGTTTTGTATGAATGGTGAGACTATAGTATGTGAACCAGAACCCACTCCATCCATCCCTTCTCCCAGTTCTGTGAGATGGAAACTCCACTCCAATCTGGTTTAGCCAAAAACACATCTAGCAGGTAATATTCACTAAAGCAAAGAAATACATTTAGGCCAATAATAAATCTAACAAAAGAAGTGAAAATCACCTAACAAACATCAAGACTTATTATAAAATTTCCATGCAAAGAATGGTATTGAAGCATTACTTATACACTTGAGAGAAAGAGAAGCAAGAGAAAATTGATTTATTCCTTTCACAGGAGCCCCAATAAAATTAATAACTGAATTTTTATAGAAACAATATCAGCCAGAAAAAAGTGGGTTAACATATTCAAAGTGCTTAAAGCAAAAACTTTCAACCAAGAATCATATATTCAGCAAAGCTATCTTTCAAAAAAAGTATTTGAAAAAGATATATTCTCAGAGAAACAAAAAAATGATGGGATTGGTTACCAGCATACATGCCTCATAAGAAACACTAAAGGAAGCCCTTTAGACTAAAAGCAAATATCCCTAGAAGGTAATTTAAATTCACAATAGAAAGAAAGAGCATCATGAAAAGTATTTAGGTAGTTATAAAGAACAGTATAAATACATAGTTTGATCTTTTTTCCTTAGTTGTTTAAAAAAAGCTATTGTATAAAACAATGTGTATCTAATATATTATGAACATAAATATCTAGAAATTCAAAAGGAGTAGTTGGATATTCCAATATTACACTTTCAGTACTGGATAAAGCAGAAATAAATAAGGAAATAAAAGATGAATGATAATACAAACCAAGTATACCTATAAGGCATCTATAGAACACTCTACCCAACAACGTAGATGTGGAACATTCTGCAGTGTAGATCATATGTTAAGCCATAAATTTAAATTTTAAATAAATTTGAAATAATAGAAATAATACAAAGTATGTTCTCTGACCATAAGGAATGAAATTAGATATTGATAATAGAAATTGGAAAACTCTCAAATATGTGGACATGAAGCAATGCATTTTTCAATAACCAGTGGGTCAAAGAAGGTCAAAAGGTAAATTAGAAAATATTGTGAGACAATGTAAATGAAGCAACAGCAAATCAAAATGTAAGGGATGCTGCTAAAGCCATACTTAGAGGGAAACTTGTAGCTCTAAATGCCTGTATTATTATTATTTTTTTCTATATTGCTATACTTACTAGAGCCTCTAATACAATTTTGAGTATAAGAAGTTATGGTAGACACCTGTACCTTGCTCTTGATGATAAAAAAGAGAACACAGCTTTTGACTTTCCACATTAAGATGATTGATGGTTTTTATTGGAAGGCACTTTTGTTATTGTTTGTCTGTTTATAGGCACTCTCGTTTTTTCTCTTTAATTTTTACTTTCTCATTCTTTCTCCTTCTTTTCCTACTTCTTTTTCTTCCCTCCTCTTCTTATTCTTCTTTTAATTTTCTTTTCATTGATGCAAAGGGAAAAGGCAGTTGTATAAAGGACAGTAACTTAGCTATTCACTACCTCTAAACCTAACTTCAAGTGTATTATTGTATTATTTAAAAGTCTTTTAAGACCTTCATATTTCCATGCATTTCTATTTAATGTCATCTTGCCTCTACATCTTAACCTGTTCTACCTTTACAGCTTCTGCTCCTGCTTTTTGTATTTATTGCATTTATTTTTCTTTTGAGCATAGCAAACAGAAGAGCGTATCCTCATGATTTGCTAAAGAAAACAGACACTTTATAAAACTGGAAAATATATGAGAAGAAAGAAGATATTGAAAACCTATAAACATATATGTCATATATGTCATGATTTTTAAAAAATTCAAAACTCTTGAAATTGAGTATATAGCAACAGAATTTGACAAAAGACAGAAGGATGTCTTGTCAAGATCCATTTAAGAAGAGGGTATACCAAAAGCCTTCACCGTTCTCTGGGGTGAATTAATATCCAGCTGATAAACTAATGTTAAGTTGCTACTCATCTAATACATTTGTGTTGCTTTGAGATAAAAACATACCTTAACCTTACTGCCTGCTTGTCTGATACTCTCCATAGGTGAAATATTCAAATATCTGTATTCCCTATTATTTCCTTCAGCTAGGGAGCTCCTGTTTTCTCATCTTCCTGGATTGTCTTACTTATGAGCATTATACCAAGGAGAATGAATCACTCCATTTTTAGAATCTTGCTTCATACTCCACACCCATTTGTTTCTGTTTATGACTGACTGTTGAAAGAAAGATCTTAATTCCTTTCACTAGTTCTTCTCAATATTCCCAAATAAATTAGTTATGTGATCTTATAAAAACCTTTCTATTTTCATCAAATCACTTATTATAAAGAAATGATAGAGTAATAGGGATATGATAGGCACTGGGGATGCAGAAATAAACTAAGGTTTTTCTATAACAAATAACAAATATAATGAGTACTCAAAAATATTTGTTGAGTAAATGAATGACTAAGTAATCACTAGCCATATTTTGTGGGTCTCATATTAATTCCCTTCATGTTATTTTGTCATAGGGAATTAACATGTAATTCAAAATGAGTCAGTAGGAAAGTTCAATTTTAGAAAAGGCATGGAAAGGATTTATAGCCTGGGGTTCTGTGTGGATATTTAAGAGAAATATAAATGGTTTCCGAATCTTTCTCTGGGTAAGCCTTATATTACATAAACTGAAGATGCTGAGATTAAACACAGAAGGCTTAGAAAGGAAGAAACTTGATATAAAGTATCTGAAATACTGTCATGTTAAAGAGGTGTGTTCCAGAATTCCCTTTTGCTGAGTGGAAATTGGATGACTTAGTCTTACATGTAGAGTAGGGTACATCATCTTAATAAGTTTTTCCTACGGTTGGTCTAGGAGGAATTTCTTCTTTGTCTATTGATATTCAGTCTTTGAATTATTTGTACTTGGAAATAAAGGACTTTCTTTCATACATTTTTGTCCATTTAAGAAAATTTTCCTTTAGAATATGAGTCAGTAAATATTTCTTACTGACCGAATATTTGTTACCCCTTCCCCTAATTCATATGTTGAAGCCTTAGCCCCACAGTGTGGCTATTTTGGAGGATAGAGAATGTAAGGAAGGAAGGAAGGTTAAATCAGGTCTTAAAGTGAGGCCTTGATCCTATAGAATACATGTTGTTATAGGAAGAAATGCCAGAGAGCTTCTCTTTCTCACTTACGGGTGAGGTCATGTGAGCACACAGAAAGATGCTGGCCACCTACAATCAGCCCAAAGAAGGGTCTTTAGAATTAAAATACCTTACCTGCACCTTGATCTTGGACTTCCTAACCTCCAGAACTGCGAGAAATAGATTTTTGTTTAAGCCACCAATCTGTGGTATTTCATTATAGCTGCCTGAGCAAAGAGACTATACTGTAGTCCCTAATTAATTCCATATGCATACCCAATGGAAAATACACAGTCTATCTACACAGACAGACTCTGCCTACCTGGAACA
Organism: Manis javanica; assembly: GCF_040802235.1. Lineage (NCBI taxonomy): Eukaryota > Metazoa > Chordata > Mammalia > Pholidota > Manidae > Manis > Manis javanica. The sequence continues at coordinate 42,651,679 of NC_133172.1, forward strand.
TTCTTTAACCTTACTTCTGCCATTTTCCATGTAGTCCTAACTCACTTTCCTTCAATTTATTTTCTTTGTATTTTTAACAGAATGAGAATGGTCAAGTCATTATTATTGCTGTTATTATTTAATCCCATGTTCTTTCCACATGGCCCTTTTTGTTTGTTTGTTTGTTTGTTTTTAGATAAAATTGAAAATGAATGAACAGGCCAATCTAAATTTTCTCCTGTTTCAGTGTAGTTCATCTGATGTGTTGCCCTGGTGCAGAAATTTTGCTTTGATCTAGGTCCCATTTATTGGAAATCATGGAGCTATGGCTTTTGTTTATCCTTTTAGATGCAAGCCGAAGCAACAAGGAACCAGAGTTAATGAAGCCACTTGCCAGACAAATATTTATGACAAAGGAAGAGATGAAGAGAAGACCGGTAGACAGTGTGCCTTTCTGAGAAATGTCTCCTGGCATTTGACTTGCAAATTTAATTCAAATTTCCTTGGTCAAGTCAAATGGAGTGAAAATGGCAAGAGGGTCAAAACAAAGGGGAAGTGGCACTCTGTTCAGGAGTTACGGACTAGAGATTTAATTAAGTGCTTATCATTGTGTTGAATCTGTTGTTTATTGCTAAAAGCCTAACAAAGCAATAAAATACCAAATCCATGAGCTTTCAGCATATGAGATGCATGTATATGCAGTATCCAATATGTAGGAATAGGAAGCAAAGATCATAATATCTACATCTCATTTATATATTTTTACTCTAAACACTAAGACTTGTTAGACACAATCAGGCTGTAATGAATTAATAAAAACTGAGCCTCTGTGAAGCCAGTCTCTTCCAGTACCATTATAACTTCCTACATAATTCATTGAAAGTGTACCAACACACCAAATCTGCAAGAAACAACTGGGTATTCTAAGCCACCTGATTAGATCATTTGTCGCTCTTTTCCCTTTTTTTTTCTCATTAGATTGTCCACCCTGCCACCTGATGTCAATAATCTCAATGTTCCTCAGAGTGTTAACTTATTACCAAATCTCCTAATATTTAATAATAAAGTATATCTAGCTATAAATATTGACCAAGGTTTACTGTGGCTTTAGAAAAAAATAATAATAATTGTGAATTCTTTTGGAAGTTCTTAGACTAACACCAAGCTTAATGTTTAGTCAACAATTTAAAAAATGCACACAGAATGAATTACCACTTTTTTAAACAGAAAAAACTGGTTCCACTCTAAGCATGCAGCCCTACAGTTCTGTAAATATCTGCACGATTATCATGACTAGAGGCAATGTGCAGAGTGTGGACTGTGCTTGCATCTGAGGAAGAAGGACTTAGCAAGCAACCTATGAAACTTAGCATCTTCTAAAATTCTTTAAGAAGCTACATGTACTGTTCCTAATTTGTTAATAGAAAGTGAAATGTTTTGGATCATATAAAGTCGGTGTTCAGCGTAGCCATCTGAAAGGTGACTGCCAAAACGACAAGTCCCTGGACTTTTCCTCAGAACCTGTGGATGTTACCTTACTTGGAAAAAGGTCTTTGCAGAGGTAACGAAATTAAGAATCTTGAGATAAGGAGCTCCTCTGGGATTATCTTTTGGGCCCTAAATCCCATAACACGTGTCCTTACAAGAATGAGACCGAGAGAGATTTTTCAGAATAAAGGAAGAGATGATGTGGCCACAGAGGCAGACATTGGCATGATGTGGCCACATGCTCTGCAATGCCTACAGCCAACAAAAGCTATAGGAAGAGACGAAGAATGAATTCTCCAGAATCTCTGGAAAGAACGTGGCCTTGATGACACTTCAGTTTCAGATTTCTGGCCTCCAGAAGTAGGAGAGAATAAATTTCTGTTGTTTTAAGCCTCCCAATTTGTGGTAATTTGTTACAGCAGCCTTAGGAAACTAATCAGTACATCTGATTAAATACGATTTACAGAGGCAAGAAAGGGCATACTTATTCCCATTTTACACATGAGGAACAGGGTTCTGAAAGATAAAGTGATGTGCCCAAGGATTCACAGCTGGCAGCTAAGAATTACAACCAAATCCAGAGTATTTTCTAAGCATCATCTTTGCAAAAGTCTTCTCAGTATACAAGGCAAAATAGGCTCTAAGAAGGTTTATTAAAGCTCAAGGATAAGATGAAGAAAAAAAGTGTGTGGAGGGAGGTTTTCTCATGCCATGACAAGGAAAAAAACTAAGTAGTTGAAGCCACTGGCAAATGAGAATATAGTGTTTTAGAAGGACCAAAAGATAATACAATGTCTGTAGATCTAAATCCCCTATCTTGAGAGTCAGCGTAACATAGCATAGCAGAGCATAACCATGAATTTTTTATCAAGAAGTGATCGTTTTTGGTACCAGAAAGGAGCATATGTATCACAGAGTCCAAGTTCCATTCTAGATACACTGATACGGCCCAAGGTCTTGTGAGTTTGAGTATTTCTCCACTGCACTTAATTTTCATACTTGCTTTTAGCTCAAAATGCTCCATGAACCTTATGAAGATCCCTTACTGCTCAGAGGAAAGGCAGATTTATCTCACTCCAGGCACTGGGGAATGAGGGATGAAGACTAATATTACCTTCATTTTACCTGAGGAATAATAGCTATGTTAACTAACCCACAGAAGTGAAAGTTATAGCAAGAGCTAAATTCTACCTTATTTGAATGGAAATTCTAAAGCTTTTATAACTATCAACAGATCTGGAAAAGGATATTTCTATTTGGATTCATGCAGAAGTAAAAATATGCATTCTTTTTTTTTTATATATAAGTGTGCAAGCTATTTAGGGGGGGAAAAGAACAACAAAGAAATGCCAACACCCTTAGTGGAATTTCCTGTGAACATTTTAGAAAACAACCCAATAGTGCTGAAAAGTCCAGACATTGGAAAGTTAGCTTTGTCCAGAAAGTGACTTTTCCACCACATCTCTATTGATTGAGTAGATATCTCTAAATATTTTAAAAACTGGGAGTCAGAGATTAATTCATTTTTCACTGGAGCTGATAAATTTGTGCTCATTAGCACACTTGATATATAGGGTAGTTGAACCAGAAAGCCAGTTTCAAAATAGCAGTTTAAGTGACATATATGCTGTATGTAAGATATTGAAGTCATTAATATAGTGAATGGAGAGCTGAGAATAAGAAAGAACGAAAGCACTGAAAGTAGTTTATCTAAATAGCCTGCTTTGATTTGAAGGAGGCCAAGTATCCCTGGAAATCATCTGTTAGATACCATCATCTCCCTGAAGGTTCTGAATCTGCACATATGTAAATAAGATGTAAATTAAAAGCCACCCAAAATGGTACAGTTTGTTTTCCCTTGTCATCACCCATGCCTCCATCTTAACTCCTTTCAGATCCACACCAGTGCGTTCAGTTACTTCTGCTCTCGGTTATTCAGTGCCTACAGTCCGCAAGTCATCACTGTCAGACGAAAGTCTTCCTTGGTACCCAACTGCACCCAGCATGCGACAGTATGGTCAGGGATGCTGGTTTTCTGTCTCACCAACTGAAAGATTCTTGGGTGTAGAGATTTTGTCTTCTTTAGTGAATGCATCCTACTGTCTGTCGTATATGTGACTATATGGAAGTCTCCGTGGTAAGATCTTCATTAATCATTGTGGAGTGAACAAACGAATGTGTGAAGATATGATTACTGAGCTCAAGGAACTTCTGACCCAGAAATAGAGAGGAAATCGCATATAACTAGCCCAACTATCAGTCAGCTGATGGTCCACTCTCTAATCTCTGTCCTTTGGTCTCAGCTCCCTTACCCTGCAGTTCACTGTGCCACCTAGTACCCTGATTTAAATTTCTGTTATCTAGGGTACAGCACTAAGGAAGGAGTGGCATGTGGGCTGAATTTAGAGGAAAGGATTGGTTTGTGAAAGTGGGAAATACAGAGAATAGAGCACCCACTTCTCCCTCCCCATGTTTCTGTTCTAAAGCATTCTGTCCTCAGCCTTTTCTCTAAACTCTTTATGAACTATTTGAATCTCATGCACTTACCTGATTTCAAATAACAGATGACAGCTCCTTCTAAAATATTAGCCCTGTGCTTCACCCACTTACCGGACATATCCACCTGGATGTTTAGTACCACAAATACAATCTTTCAGTAGCAGAACTAATAGTAGTATTTAATCCCCCTCCCTCCCATTTCTAAACATGTCTCTCTTGGCTCCATTCTTGCATCATATTTGTGGTGATGTGATTTTATAAATCTCTTCCCTTGTATCCAATAACCACGCATCTTCTTTTTTAATGTAAAAGTTCTATTATCGTTCAGTAATTAGCTGAAAATTTACTACTTCCTTTATGAAGGAGGCAATAGGAACAAACAGCTTAAAGATTTTGGAATATCTACTTCAGAGATGTGATGGAGATTTAATTATAAAATAAACATAAAGCAAATATAATGGGCTTAATTGGTTTGTTGAATGAGTAATAGATATCAGTGAATGTGAGTTAGTATATAACAAGAATTCAAAATGCAAATCCGAACCTTGAGGAACCCAAAATATATCTAACCTCACAAAAAAACAACATGCAATGAGAACAGCACATGCTGCTTATGTTTATTACTACATTAATTTTGAAAATGAAGTGCCTATTATATACTAGGCTCTGCTATGTCTGGTTCATCTTGACATTCCAAATTTCAAGCCCACTTAATTATCACTTGTATCTGAGCAAATACTCACACAAACAGAAGCCAACTATAAAATTTAGGCGGTAATTCAGATACAAATAGCTGAGTGTTAAAAATGCATATTCTTGGAGTTTTACCCTAACTCAGCTGAATAAGATTTTTCTAAAGGTAGGCCCTGGACATGTGCATTTCAAACAAATTCTGTCTGCACAAAAATCTTCTGGGATGCCTGGGAGTCATTCTAGTCTATTCCATTTCTTCCCTTAAGTGTTAGCAGTGGTTAACAGCTTGGCCCAAGCCCTCAGAGGCTCCACTGGGGAAGCTGTTATGCTCCAGGTTCTGTAATCCAGCAGGGGTAGCAGCTGATAGCAATCTTCCTGCGTAATTCCTTCTTTTCTGGTTTAGTGGTAAAATAGCTACTTAAAAAGGAGGGAAATGGTGCAAAAAAATGTGGCATCCTACAGTGAGCTGAAGTCCAGTGTTTGTCCTTGAATCATTTTAAAGTTTAATACGTTATATTAAAACAGCTTGGCTAAACATATATCTTTGGGCAGAAGTCTTCATATACAGTGAAGGCAAGAGGGTGGAAGGCAGTTATGTAGATAAAATTATCATTCAGGCAGTGGACACATTATCATTCCTCCCAGGTTGCTGAGAATGCACGTGCTGTGGAATGTTAAAGTCCACATTCTTTATAGTATTAGAAATAGTACTATTTTGATCGTACAAAAATGACTTTACATTAAAGGTCAAACTGATTTGCTTTCCCTCAAATTCACCCAAGTATTAACAGGTTAAAATACAGATGGAAAGAACAGAAATAAAATGATCGGAGAAAAAGATACCTGTGTAGGTCACCCTGATGATTGAAATAGAAATCACATTAAACTCATTCAAACTCTTTTTATTGAAAATGTAATCTGATAGATTCTCTATTGTTATACACTATAGAGAAATCTGAATACATTTTGAAGCCATGCATGATTTCATTGTAATACTTTCTTTTAAAATAAAATGGATTTTTTATGAATCTTTTAAAATATTCTCAAGATGATATTTGATTTTCCAAGCTCACCATCCCCTGTTGACAATAGATGTGTGGTATTTCCGGGCACTGGACAGTGATATGAAGATCCTTACCATCCAGTTTTCCATATTTTGGAATTATAAGAGGTATGTTTAACAAATAGAAGTTTGGGAGAATTTGTTGCATTTTCAATATTCTGATTCCTGAATAGCTTATTTTAGGTGTAATTTCTTTAGGATGCTTTTAAATATCATATTCGTTAATGTTCAGAGTCTGGAATCATGCCTAATTGTGTTTGCATCCCAATTTCATTGTACACCTGGTTGTACTTTTAAATAATTTCCCCAAGGTCATAGTAGGTACTCTTATTGCACTCAAATTACTAATTTAGGAACTGAGGATCAGAAGGTCTTTGACTAAGTGTATTTTTCCACCTAAGTGTACTGTCAGGGTCTTTAATGTACAAAATGTTTAATGAAACTTAAAATAATGGTTGTTGTTAATATATATAAGGTTATCAATTACCTTATAAAGCAAAGAGCTACAATCTTTTAAGAATATTTGGCTTTCATACTTTCATACTTTACAACACATTTTCTATTTGAAAACCTCAAAGTTGGAATATAATGTAAATCATAAAGTAAAATATTAAGAACTAAGATACACACTGAAGAAGAGTTTTCAGAACAGAATATTGAGGTTTTTACAGTATCTACATGCAATATAATGTGGTTTCCAAGAAAAAATTCCACCTAAAAGAGTCAATGGTATTTGCTAATCCAGATCTTGATTAAAAACTTTATTTTAATCAAGGCAACACATGTCCACACCTTCCTACATCATCTAAGAAATACCCAAGAACCACTAGGAAAACACTACTGTTCTGATCCAGGTGCAGAAACTCTCCATAGATGATGATTCCTACACAGAAGACTGATGAGTGTTTACATCTTTACATCTCAGTGTCTAGAATTCGATGGAACACACAGTAGATGATGTTAAATTGTGTTGCTTTTCTTTGTTACCTTAGAGTTTAAGACTTTTTAGCTCAAGATCATTGGTATCATTTGATACATTTCTATCTCTTTGTTTTTGTCATAAGGCCTCTCTTCCTTCCTTATAAAATTTTCACATGTATGTGTCTCTACTGACTGGGCACACAAATATTCCAACAATTAAGGGAGAATTGGAAAGTTCCCCAGGAAATTTTATCTATGTTACTTTCGGATGCATTTCATTCATTAGTAGAGCTCTCTCTTCTTTCTTTAAAAAGGGCTGGTTTATGTAAATTCTTCTTTCTCCATCTGTGAGTCAGATTGTTCAAAGAATATACAACATTCCCCCTTCTAAATTGAATGATACTTAATTATTCAATGAATGGTTCTAGCCTTGTATTGCTATTTTGTTGTTGCTTTTATTGTACATTTCATTGAACTATGACAAATCTAACTCATCAGTTCAACAAATTTACTCCTTCTTACCAAGGAATATTTACTATCACCCACTGGATTTGTTCTTTGCTCTCCTTGGCAGAAATTTGGAGAATGCTTGACAACCTTATTAGCATGTTAATGACAAGACACCTCCTTCTACTATTTAAAAAACATCAATGTAATTTGAAAACTCCCAACTCTAGAAAAGCCCAAGTAGAGAATGGCAGTTCCACTAAGCAGAAGAGACAGAGATGGGGGTTTGGTAATGGTCAGGTGATTGAAACTTGCAGGAGTGAGTAACAGAGAGGAGAAATTTGTGCAGAAACAGAGCTTGATTAAGGTGACAAAAGAAAAAAGTAAAAAAAAAAATGGATCATGAAAATTCTTATCCTAAGAAATCAGGGGTGGCTATATTAATATCATGAGGAAATTAATATCATAAGTCAATTAATTGACTTAAATCTCATTTCTAGAAAACTCCAACAACAGGAGAAAGCATATTCTTATCAAATGCACAGGGACTACATTCTGGGCCATAAAAAGTCTCAATGCAAAAGGCATGAAATATACAGAGTATGTTCCCTAATGCAAAAGTAATTAAATTAGAATGAAGTAACAAAAATAGAACTATGTGCTTCTAAATAATCCGTGGGTTCAAAGAAGTCACAAGGGAAATTAGGATGTATTTGGAAATGAATGAAAATGTAAACACAATCCATTAAAATTTGTGGGATGGAGCTCAAGAATGATTTAAGAGAAATTCCAAGTGTTAAAATGCTTATATGAGACACAAAGAAAATGTTAAAACCAGTGACCTAACCTTCCATTTTAAAAAGTCAGAAAAATAAGAGCAAATTAAGTGCAAGGTATAGAGATGAAAGAATTTATCAAAGGTAAATAAATAAATAATATACAAATCATTAATGAAATCAAACACTGTTGGAAAAGATCAGTAAGAGTTATTAAATCTTAACTAGACTAATCAGGAAGGAAAAGAAAACACAAATTACCAAATTTAAGTATGAAGTTAAGGCAATTTCATAACAATGGATTCCACAACTCAGATGAATTGTATAAATTCTTTGGCATTCACAAAATGCCAAAACTGCCTCAAAAAGGATTAGAGATTTTGAATAGCACAAATCAATTAACTATACCAGTAATTAAAAAGCATGCCACATAGGAAACCAGTACCAGATGTTTTCACTAGTGAATTCTACTGCATGTCTTGAAGAAAATTTTATACCAATTCTTCATAAAATCTTTCACAAATAGAAAAGGAGAAAACATTCCCTAGTTCATTTTATGAGATGGACATTACTCTGACACCTAAATCAGGCAAAATTACTATGAACGCACACACAGATGCTGTATACATCAATATCCTCAAGGATATGCTGTTCCATGCTTCATAGCCAGATTTACTGAGGTGGAGAGAAAGGCTGTGATTTATAGTATTTGCCAAATTGTGTAGATACTTCAACTATGGTTGATTTCAAGCTAACAACATGTTATCAACCAACTCCTGAAATACCTGAAATTTTAAAAATCAGGCCTATGAGAGACTTACAAAGAGTACCAGAGAAGCACCGAATATTCCTTATTTGCATAAATGCAAAAATTTTTAAGAAAATTTTAGCAGTTTGAGTCCAGCAATAAGTAAAAATGATATTAATGCCACCCAATGGTGCTGCTCCTAGGAATACACTTTTGTTTTAACTCACATTTAATCATTTGATTGTTACAATAAAGGAGAAAAACTACATGATTATTTCAATCAATGAATTCGATAAAATTCAATGCTCATTCATGATAAATTATTGGCAAACCATGAGTAGGCAATTTTCCTCAACATGATAAAGCTCATCCATAAAACCTTGCAGTTAACATCATACCTGATGATGAAAACTTTGAATATTTTTCCAACCATCAGCAGCAAGTAAATTTGTACTCTCACCCCTTATTTTCAACATTCTGCTGCAGACTGTAGCCAGAACAATAAGGCAAGAAAAAGGAATAAAAGCCATACAGGTTCTAAAAGAAGACAAGAAACTGCTTTATTCACTGACAGCATAATACTGAACATAAAAAACTCCTAATACATATGTAGAATATTTCCATCATAACCACAAATTTCCCTCATTGGCTGGTGCCACATGTGTGCAAGGCACTGACTGAAAAGGCATTTTGTGGGAAGATGAAAATGGACAGTAACATCAGTGTATACACTTGTCAAACTTTTGGGCCTGTGTTTATTGTAGGTCACTTATGCCTAAATAAAGATGACTTTAAAGATCTCCCCACTCATTTAATTTTCAACATCTACCTTCACCAGGCTCTTCTGCTTGAGAGGTAGCCTTCCAAAAATGGGGTAGGTAGTTGTCTTCAATCTCTATCTCTACTTTCTTTCTCTGTCAGTTATCTTTACATATGATTCTCCATGATCTGTCCCAGGGGAACGGGTGGATCAAGGAAAAGGATATGATCTTGCATAACTGATATAGCTATACTCTGTCACTGGTTGCCTATCAGAGGGAGATATAAAGTGCTGGTACTTTGCTCATGGGACTTGTCATGTGTTCCCAGAGTTCCTCCTACTGGAAACCTCCAACTTCAATTCATATGATGTAAATGGTGCTTTTCCCTAAAGTTCCCAACTAAGCTCTTTGGCTTATCCTATTTGGGTCCCTCTGCTTTTCTAGGACTGGGAGTTCTTTTAAGATGATTCATATTCAGCTGCCACTTTACACATACTAAAAAATGGCACCATATACTAATGGATAAATTGCAACAACCCTAATTCAGGAAACTTAAAATCATGATGGGCTTTGGAAACCTAGTGGAGATGGAATTTTAGCCTCTGTGTCAGCACATGTATCCATTATTTTGATGTGATACAAAACTGTTAGATTGTGGTGAAGGTTGCATAACTCTATAAATTTACTAACAATCATTAAATTGCACCATAAAATAAGTGAGTTTTATGGAATGTAAATTTTATCTTAAAACGCTGTTTAAAATTTTGAGAAGGAAAAAGGATTCTGCCATATTTATGCTATCATTCATGTAAGAGAGCTGCATCTAACACTTTGGAAACTGGAAGAATAGCTGCAAAGTTCCTATCATGTCCCTAAGGTCTATCCACAGAGAGTTCCTTTGAGCACTGTTCATGGATCGACAACTGACTATATCTGGCTCCTAAAACTAGGAGAGTCTCATATGGTAACCTGAATGATCCTAACAGTATACATAATGCTTTGCAAAAAAATGTAGAAACCTTAGTTGAATCTCAGGAAAAATAATCTCTCCAAATAAAGACAGATAAGCTCCTGCAGATATTCCACACTTAAAAAAAAAAAAAGGGTATTCACACAACTTAGTAAGTAGCTCCTGCTGTTTAACTTTCTCTTCTCTAACAGAAAAGAGCTTATTCAATCGTTTTTCTGTGTGAAAAGTGAAATCTAAGCCAATCTTCTGAAATGAGTTACAGCGTTTTCCTTTTATAAGAAGCCATTTAAGACTAAAAACAATTTAGGTGGACATTTAACAGCTCATTAATTTTTAGTGATCAGAAGCAATGAGAGTTTATTTATTAGGAAAAAAATAGTAACTTTTTATTTATTAATTTGAGATAGAAAATATTAAAAATCTAAGGGTAATGAAATTGGTCCCAAAAGATCCCCAAGAGACGTCATACATGGAATTTCTGTTAATTGCCCTGCATTCTAACTTTTAAACACTTGTCTGCCAAGATTTCAATGCCACAGCAGTATGTAGAAGTGATACATAGATTCTTGTGTTGCTTTTGTTACAATTTTACAGCTGAATATTTTTTTAGTTTTCCCTCTCGTTTCCTTTTCTAATATCACCAATAAAGCCCTCCAGTTCATTACAATGATGGTTTGTTTATTTTGCTCGATACTCTCCCCCTCTTCTATAGCCCTCACACTAGAGACAAATGTATTTAAAGAAAAACACATGTATTTGACCTATATTTGTTTCACTGTTAATTCTTGTTCCTGTCCAGTCAGCCAATGGAACATTTGCAATGATCCTGCTTAACTTTTGGAACAATGATTGTCCATTTGTGCACAGGCTAAAGTAGGTGGTTTGCAGTGACAATTAGAAGTGAAAGTGGTAGGTGTTAACATTTCCCAGTAGTAACTAGTTCTGTATTCCGCTCTTCCATGTATCTACAGGGTACAAAAAGATGTTACTTTAAAATAAGAGCCTAGGTAGAATATACTCAAACATCTATGGATGAATACTATTACATCTGGGATTTGCTTCAAAGAAATACAAGGGAGGACAGTGGTGATGAAATAAAATAAGCTGGGGCCTGAGCTGACAATTCTTGTAATTTAATAAGATATGGGTATGTTGAGTTTAATAAAATGTTTTCTCTACATTTATATACTTTGGATATTTTCCATGACAAAATGATAAAAAATAAATGGCCTAGGTATTTTCTAATTACATCTTTGCTTTTTATTAATTTTGTGGACTTGGGTGAGATATTCTACCTCCTTGAATCTCTGTTCCCTTAATCAAGTAATGGGATAATAACATGCAACCTGTGGAACAATTAGAAAGATTAGAGAATATCTGTAAAAATACAACACAGTAAAAAAACCTAAAGTAAGTATTTTATACCCATGATTTAATTCATGGACCTTGGGAAGCAGGCATTTATACTTTTAAATGAAAACCATATGATGTAATGCATGTATATCCCTAAATACAGTGTCACACTTATAGTAGTCATGGACATGTACATTTGAATTTCCATCTCTCTTTGGCTTGCTATAACCAGCCACAATCAAGGATGTCTGAAAAGCAGGTATTTTAGGAGATACACTATTTGGGTTTTATAAAAGTATTAAAGGACACTGGAGTATCAATAAGAATTTTTCTTGTAGGATTGCCAACCCTAGATATCACTCATTTCATCAGGCATTGCATTCACTAAAACCTTTGTCGGGCTCATGGTCACAAATTTCTGACTGTCCTCCCATTAAGGGTCTTATAGAAAGGAACATTCTGAAATCCACTTGAGCTTCTTGCTGTCCAGATGCAATTACTCTATAAATGCATGATTTCAATCACCCTCCTCAGCTATGAGGAAGGGTAGGCCTTTTTTTGGTAATTCTAGAAAAGCCAAGGGAACACGGAACAAAGTGACCTTTGAGGAGGCCTTCCCTCTAGGGTTAGATCAACCCAGCCCTGTTGGTGTTCAGCAGAGACGGGTTCCTGTCGTCATGGAATTACATGCTTTTTGTTGTCTTTTCCTCCTACTTTCCAAATGAATGCATGATATTCTGTTATATATGGCATGAGTGACAGTCCTGTGAAACCACGTGATAATTCCTTCCTCAAAACTTGAGATCAATTGCACGTTCTTGCTTTTCAGGGGTTAGAACACTAGAATAGGAAGTAGGACTAAAACCAGTGAACACATCAGTATTGAAATGATGAGAAAGTGTGTTTAAATCACTGTGTTGCTAAATCTCAGGTTCTCCGGGCTCATTCATTTATCACCAGGTATTTATGGAGAAGAACTCTATGAGAATTTTTCTATGGACCAGGTATCATATATATTGAGCAATAAAAAAGGGTCAGATGCCTTCATGGAATCTATAACCAGTGGCAGACACAAGCAACAACATTAACAAATGCTGAAATCACACATATTTTGTTAACTGTAAGTGTTGCATATGTGCACTGTAAGAAGAGAGCTGAGTTACACTGAGGGTCTATATGAGAGGCTCTACAACCAGTCTGAAACCTAAATGGGTTACTGAAACTGTGCTGGTTATTGGACTGCTTACTCTCAGATCCATTTACCGACTGTCCAAAACCACGGGAAGTGCTGACCTCAGAGCTCGTGTCGTCCGGAGCTTGGCTGGGCTCAGGTAATGGGAGGCAGTGGCTGGAGGATTGCAGGGCTGGAGAACAGGAGACTCCAAGCTGTTACTCATCTCCCTTCTCTACCTCAAGGGGGGCATTTCTAGCAGCAGCTGAACCTCATTGATGGCTTCGGTTCTCCCTCCTCTCACATGGCTTCTTATGATCCCAACTTTTCTAGCGAACCCCAGTCCCTGGGTTCCAGTAATTCTGCATCATTCCTTCACGTCTCTGTGTAAGAGTGGCAGCAACTTCCTTTTGTTATCAATCTTTAAGTTGCCTCCCTGTCCCGGTTTTGGCTTCTTGGCATCTTCCCTCATCTTAGTAACCATTGCCCTGTGTTAAATTTCTTTCTAGTGGTTTGTATTGGTAGGTGTTTGGTCAACACACAGTTTTGAAATGAGAACAGAGAGAAGTCAAAAGCAAAGGACTTCTTTAAAGGATCCTATCTGGAAAAAAAATCTAGACTTCATCCAACTTCATTCAGGTAGCAGAACTAGGTGCAAGTGCCTGGACAGCGTTGCATCATATAAGGTGAAAGTCACTATGGGTGGAGATGAAGCAGGAGGGAGAACTGAGGAGGAGAGTATGAACAGCCTGCTCAGGGAAAGCCTGACTCCCTCACAACAGTGCAGCAGGTCTGAGGAGGTGACGAGTGAATCAATCATTCAGAGACCTGGGGACAGGAGGAGGAAAGAGGGGAGTGTGTCAAGAGAAGAAACAGTAAGTACAGTGACCTTCAGGTGGGCACACCTGTGATGAGTTAATCATGGAGCTCAAGGGGAAGGAGACCAGTGTGACAGGGTTAGCTGGGGTGAAGTGACTTACAGAGAGAGTAAAGGAGGTGAAGCCAGAGAGAGAAAGGAGGAGCCTCATGTTTACTTTTGTATAGTTTCCATTAGACTTTTTAGAACACTGAAAGTTGAGTTTCTTTTTATATAACATGGGGATAAAATTACTAACCTCATAGGCTAATTGTGATGATTACATGACATAGGGTATGCGAAGTGCTTAACACAGACCAGGCACATAAGCATGTCAGCTTATTATTATTATTACTATTATCATTATTATTATTATTGCTATTAATCTTTTTGGGTCTCTTCCCTCAGTAGAGACGATGACATTGCCCTGTTGCACCTACACACCTCTTGGGAGATCATTGTTGGCTTTTAGGGCATAATCAGTAGCTCTAAATCAAAGCAAAGCTTGCTCTCTCACCTGAGAATGAAACTAGCTTAGTTCATTGCGGTTGAGCTCCTTGGGGTTACATGATAAATTCCCTTGAGAGCAGGGGTTGTATCTTAATAAGCTTTATATCTGAAGAATCTAGCATTGAAGCTGTAGTAAGGCTTTCATGTTTGTGTAATGAAAGATGAATGTTCTAGTATATGCTCAGGCAATCCCATTTGGGGAAGTTGAATAAATGCGAAGGTGCCCGTCTTCACTTATACACAAGTGAAGCAGAGAGTCTTAACATGTTGGAATATTTCAGTGTCAGTGACACAGATTTCCCAAAACCAAAGTGAAATCACATCTATAAACGAAAGGTAATCTGAATGTTTAGGCAATTGTTCAAATAACGATCACTATTCATACAGGAATGTGTCCATGCTTTTTACTCCAGTGTCATGATAACAGGGGTTTTTGTTTTGTTTTGTTTTTGCCTGAATTAATTCGGTTTTCAAATTTATTAGTCATCTTCCCTATACAAGGCACTTTTCCCAGGACGGATGGCCTCAACCATTCATTTGGCTTTGCCTGTGAACATAAAGCCAAAGAGATATTGAAAATCTACTTTCTAATTCCTAATCTTATTTAAAAAATCAGCAGTTGGTTGTGTTCAAGTGTTACTTTATAAATGCCCCTCATCTGATTCCTTTAATTCCACCGCACTTTTCTTTAATATGTTCAGATCACTAGAAGTCCTGCTGTGTAACCTTCCACCTACCTACCTCGGGTCAGTCGCTGTCTTCTACAAGCTTTTAAGCTCTCTGCAGAAAGATCAAATCATTAACGCATTAAAGATGTAGCGTAAAATTGTTATCTATGCTGGAAATGTTACTCTAGTAAAGAAAAGGAGAAATTTTTAATTGAAAGTCTTGCAGCTGGAAACCTTGACAAGGCTGGGGTTTTGTGTTTCTTTATATTTATTGGAGTTAATGCATTTTAGGTTAGACAGCGTGTGTTTGGAAATTGCAAGGACATTTCTGTATCTTGTGTGTGTCCTTTGGAGGTTTGAAAGTAGAATCTGTGCTTACTCAAATAGCTTTTTGAAACAAGAGCGAATAAAGTTTCTTAACAGTGACCAAATAGTATTGAACACAGTAGTGACACTGGGTTTTAAGGGTCGTGGAGACCAACTCCCTGACTTCCTAACCACAGAATTCTGTGTAAATTACACACTTTATTTTCCCTCAGCACTTTTAAATTCAAAATGGTATTAATCCACTCCTTAAATATTGTGATGATTAACAGTATGCCTAGTTGATATCAGATTAATTTTAGTCTGACTTATTTTTCCCTTTATGTCACAGTGAAAATGTGATAAAACGTGATTGTGAGTGAAATTTGGGCAATCACAGCCCTCACCCTGTTTTGATGCCAAGAAATTCATGGAGTCATAAATTTCGTAGAGTTCATAAAGTTCATCTTATTTAATAGGCACTGTACATACGTAGATTTTATCCAAAAATCTTCACTGTAATTGAAGATATGATAATCATATACTCATTTTATAGATCGGGAATCTGAGGCTCAGAGAGTATAAGTGATTTTCTTAATCATTGTGTTCTTTGGCAGCAACGCTGAGCATCTAGGATTCCCAATGCAAAGCCTAGTCTCGTAAGTGAAAAGGACTTTCTGAAGGTCTTGAAGAGGATAATACCAGTTTAAACACCCTATATGTTTGACTGTATACTTATAACTCTCTTAGTTTACACATAAACCTTCCCGCCAAGAGTTATTCTCCTGCTCTGACAGTACAAGAAGCTCTTAGTAACACAGTGGTTGTACTTAAGCTTTCGGGGTTCAGACTGCTTGAGTTTGACCCTGGCTTTGCCTTTGTCAAGCAGGTGCCTTGGTCAAGTTGCTTAACCTTCATGTGCTTCAGTTTTATCATCTGTAACATGGAGAAAATAGGAGCGCCAGCCCTCCAAGTGAACTCCAGTGATTTTCATTGAATATGTGCAATTGATAAGCTCGGCATTGTTGTAGATCCTTTCTAAACTTCGTCTCACTTAGCTGTCACGTTTCTGGTTATCCGGCAGTATTTTCATCAGTTCTCATACCATACAGTGAGGAAGGTCGTCAGCCTCCTCTGGCAAATGAGACTATTGGGGGTGAAAGCACTATAGAGCTCATCCCGTAAGTCTGGCCAGGAGGGCCTCATATCCTTCTGTCCCTAGAACCTGTGTTCTAAACACTTTGAAATCTCTTCCAGAAGGAACTGCCAAGTTCTGCTGGTCCAGAAAAGGAAGAAGCAAGGAGGGGTATGCGCCTATTCATGCTCACTCACACCTTCCATTAAGTCACATGCCAGTGTTACCTTTGTCATTCCAACCTTTCTGCCCAAGCAGCTAATTTATATCTTGTTCATCCAGGTCAGGTGCAAGCCAAGGATGTAGTTGCTGTACGTGCGCCCTTGGAAACGCTAGTGAAAGGCCCCAGCTTCCTTTACCTATGAATGTAAGGACTCAGGACATGGACAGCAGCAATTCTCTGTATGACCCTAACCTACTGCAGGGTCCACAGTTGTCTGCAAAGCCATTTGTTTTCAAAGGATTTTAGAAAGGAAGAGTTTTGCTCCTTTTTTGAGTGCCTCCTTTTTCAGGTCATTGGTGGGCTCTTGAGCAGTTGGAATAAATGAATTGAACTTAACTGTCTGGAGTAACCCCAAACACCGCCATCCTGAGGTCTGAAGGTAAGTGTTCGTATCCCCTTGTGGTTTGGGTTTCGGCAGAGTGATTGCACTGAGATGTCAGTGGGGGTAGAAAGATTTGGACAGTGTGAATCCTTTCCCCTCTCTCCTCGGCTAGGGAATACTCTTTACTGAGGGACCCTGCATTGACTGACAGACAAAAATGCAACCTGTTTAAAAAAGCTTTTTCCCTCTTTCTGCTTTTAGTGAACAGGCCACCCTCAACATCAAATCGAATGGTTCTTATCATCTTCAAAGTGAAGTTTTCAAAGGCATAAGAAATCCCAAACCCATTCTATGCTACACATTTTTCAGTCAAATCCCTGCAGTAGGTTTGGGGATTTGAATGGACAGGAGGACAACCTTCTGTGAGCTTATGTTTACTTTTAATTCCAAGTGTTTCCTACCTCTTTCATCCACAAGCCACATATCTCAAATGGCTGCAATAGGTAATCGTCTGAAGGGGTAAAAGAGTTAAGGGGGAATGGGGATGGGGCAGAGGGAGTTTCATTGGAGCAGCCACAGGCAGGTGGTTCCACAATGCGTGTGGTCCTCTACTTCATTTAACAGCTTAAGAAACAGGCATCCTTTCTATGACCCAAACGATTTCTCAATGAAATTCTAAGGGCTTTAGAATCAAAGTGATTGGCATTTGAATCTTAGCTCTTTGGGGACCTTGGAACCCAGTCTCTTCACACCACTCAGTTTAAGTTTCTACATCTGTAAAATGGAGCAAGTTTAAAAATTGCCATTTAATTACTTAATTCCTCCTTTTAAGAATTACCATTAGACTAAAAGGAGGTAAGATGTATAAGGTTATCTGGCTCATAAGGAAGCACACAATTAATGTTAGCCAAACTCTACCCAAGTCCCCTCTTCTCCTTCGAATTCCTCCCTCCCCGCAGTGCACTGACTTGGGGCCTTACTTCCGCCGCGTCATCACCACTTATTAGCTGTGTGACTCGGAGCCGTCACCTAGACCTCAACTCCCCTGAACCTTAGAGTCCACAGATCTAAAATGAGGAGAATAATATCTCCTCATGGATCTTTGTTGGGCAACAAATGAGGCAGGGGAAGTGAAGCCATTGCTTTGTAAACCAAGAAGCAATACTTAACTATGTGTTGAATATGGTGACAGAATTTTTTTCCTTTCTTTGCTTCAGTGATGCTAGTTAGGAATTTGGTACAAACAAAACATTTATCGAATTCTTCTGAAGATTTTTATTAACAAAAATCACAACAATTCTATGAAGATGATGATTACTAATATGCTTTTTTTCTTTCAGATAAAGACTTTTAGAGCATTTAACTAGATTACGCAAGATCACACCACTAATATATGCCACAGATGAAGTGCAGTAGTCTAGCTATGCCCTCAAAGTCATTGATCTACACTGCCTTCCACTTTACAGGAACTTTAATTGCATGTTAGTTACCCAGTTGTATACTATGGCTATCTATGTCTGTAGTCTTAGCTCCATTCCACTGAAGTTGACATTCTTCAGGATGTATAAGAGCAAGGAAGCATGCTATACATATGTTGAATAATGGGTCATAGGGGATTTATACTGGCATTTTGGCAGTACAATACCATATTTTAAAGATGATCAAGTTGCCTGGGTCAAGAGGGTCTCTGAAGTAGCTAGCTAATCTTGGGGGCATTTTGAGAAGGAGGATAAAGATAGATTCTAAAGGTTAATACTGCTTCTCCCTCTTGTCTTGAATGTTGGATTCTTTATTGATCCTTGTTGCAATTCTTTCGCTGTCGGCTTTCTGAAACCTTGAAATAACTTGGCGTAGTGGTGGCAAATTATAAGCCCCCTTGCTAAGTGAGTTTTCTTGCACATAGATGATCCTAAAATGGTCTCTCTCATTTATATAAGCTCTCCTGTTTCACCTGAGCAAAACGAGGTTTGAAAGAAAACCATTTTCATCAATATGCATGATATGATCTGCAGAGTTTGGACTGTGTTTGCAGGATCCGGCATTGTGAAATATTTATGCTCCTTCGATAAGCACACATACGTTCACAGTTGCTATCGATTAAACATTTGAAGTCATTCTCCCAGCTTTCTGGTCTTTTTATTTGGTTTATTTTTTTTCCTGTGCCAAGTAACATGTTCATTAACAGGATCGTATGTTCATTCTAAGAACACTGTCTAGTCTCAGAAAATGCAGAGATGGATGGATATATTTAAATAACTCGTATTTGGACTCTCTGGGATTTTTTATTTTTTTCCCTCACAGGGGTAGTTTATTATATGTGGGTGACTCTTCCTTCAAAGTTGATGGTAACATACACAGTCACTATAAGAATTACCTACTTTCTTTTCTTACTTTACTACCTCCTTCCAGTAATTCCTCAAATTATCCCTGGGTCTCTCTCTGGCTTCATGTTTAGGCACTAACACCTGCACACCCCTTTGTTATACAGTCTAGTAGTGCTGATGAGATTACAGTTGTCCTTATATGTATGGCTGTCCATCCACGCTGTTGCCTTTGTCTTGGATGAGCTCTGCTTGCAGAGTTGAGTGTCAGGGCTCCTTCTCTGTGTTTTAGTCACACCCTGTGTCAGTCCCTCTCATTTCCTTGGTTACTGGCTTTCTACTCTAAAGGCCTCTCATAAGGCAAAGGGCCTCATATTCATTTGCGGTATGCTTGGGCCACTGCAGAATGGAACTTCTCCTTTCATGTTACTAGGCACTACAGTTGGCACATATATACATTATACTTCTACAGAGACTTTTTCCTTTTCTAGTTTTGTTAGGTTTGGATTAAAGCTCCAGTAAGTCTTTACTTTCTCTGTCTGCTCCACTAAGTCTTTACTTTCTCTATCTGGTATCTTCATAAGACTCAGGCAGGTGTTTCCTTCTCCTGGAAATTCTCATGACCCCAATCACACTGAGATCCCCTTTTCTGTGATCATATGGTGCCCTCTGAAAACCCCTGATGGAAGACAAGCAAACCAGTGATTACAGGACAGAGCAAGACTCTCAAAGGCATTGTTGAACATATGAATCATGACCGTGACCTCTGTATCGTCCATATTTGTGTCCATTCCTGATAAGACACAAGAACTGAGTGAACATTTATTAAATGTTCATGAAAGGATGAGTAAAGGAAAAATGTCCTAAAGAGAGTTTGTAGTACTTGATCATACACTGTCTGAAAACATACTAAATAAGAGTAAAAAGGCATGACTTACATGAATTTAACCATTCAACTAACATTTCATAGCCACCTTGACCACAGTCTTGACTGTTTCACCAGACATTGACAGTTACTGAATATTTTTGCCATGTAAATAATGATAAAGTGGTATTCAGGGGAAGCACATTGTTATCCACTTGGAAATTATTATTATGTACCAGAATCTGTAATTTTCTATCATAGGGATACAGATGTAGCCTAGAGGTGAGGTAGCCACAGAAATCATTATCCAAATACTTTGAGAACAAAATAGAGCATTATTAACAACTACAGTATAGAATAATTGGCATAAATCTGGAAGCAACTGGGCAAACTGTGATGAAAGTTTACACATTTAGAAGGAAAAGGTGATGTGTTTTATGACTGTCACTCTGTTGACACGAATTTCAATGTCCAGTGGAGAAGGTGGTGACCAATCCTACACAGATCGTCCCCATGTGAGATTTTTATCTGAATGTCTGAGGTTGCCAATGAACCTGGCCATTAGCTTCAGTCACTTACTACTAGTCTATTAGTCGCTCACTACTGCTATGCATCAGTGCTTCAGTTGGACAGATTCCTTCCTGCAGACCTACCTGTATAAAAGAATGCGTACTGTATTCCTGGTCTTCTGCATTTCCTCTTTCAGAAAGTTTGGAAAGAGTATGCATATACCTTGTTGGGCTGTGCAGGAAAACCACCCCCTTCAAAAAAAAAAATTGTGTGTGTGTGTGTGTGTATTGAGTTGTGTCCTGATGTTGCCAGCTGATAAGAGAAACAACCATTATTTCCTTACTGAAAAAGAATAGGTCCTCCTTTCCCTGAGATTTTGACCATAGTCACAGGCTAAACAATTATAAAAAACGTCTCTAGACATCACCCTCCGAAAAAAAATAAAATGTTTTTATCTGTCTTCCTTTGGAGAAATTGATGCTGAGTGATGAGTATACTGGTTATAGATTTGTTTTTCAAAAACGTCTGCAATATTCTTCTCTCCATACTTATGCTCTTGGATAGTCCCCTCTTACACTGAATCTGGAATTAACCAGTCTTATTTTGGCCAATGGGACAACAGAGAATGTAGCCCAGTATTTGGTAGCCTAGCCCTGAGCAAAAGAACTATAATGCTGAGCCCAGCAGTACAACTTGCTGATACTCAGAATTATGACTAAATTGCAGGGTTATTGTTTTATGCCGTCACAGAGTTCCATCATGAGGGGGCATTCAGTTTGGCAACATTCAGTGACATGATTCACACACAAAGTTCTGGAGCAGACTGCCTTAACCTGAATCTTGGATGAAGCACTTAGTGTTTGATTGACCTAGGCTTAGGTACTTAATCTCCCCCTGCTTCTGACTCTCATCTGCAAAATGGAGACGGCCCCTCCCCGAAAGGAAATACTAGACACTCAAATGCAGTCGCTGTTGCCATTGTTATGAGTTACGTGTTAGCTTTATTGAGTCTCAAAGCCAGACCCTGAAGCCCCAGGAGCAGACTGGAGATTCTCTGCCATAAAAAAAGAAAGAGATAAATCAGGTGTGATGGGAAGAAGCAAAATTAACTATCACCACTTTATAAATGTTTCTGAGGCTCATTCTGATTGTGTGTTCTAGCTGAATAGCAGTAGCTACTATATGTGGGGCATCTTCCACATGTCACGCACCTCACACACATTATCTCTAATTTTTAAAATTACTAAACAGTCAATAAATGATAGCTATGATTTTGCATCCCATTCTGTGTAAATGCTTTACATCGTTATCACATTTAATCTTTAAAATCACTTCTATGATAGGCATTATTAAGCCAACTTCACAAATGAAACAACAGAAGTGGCCAGACGTTAAATAATGGACCTGAACACATAGAGTCAGTAAGCGGCAGAGCAAGGATTCCTGTTTGGATCTGTCAGTCTACAAACCTATATTCTTCTTAGTGGCGCCACTCTGTATCTTGGAAGATGGGAATACAAATAGAGATAGAGGTTTTTTGGTCAGGTACACGTAAACACCTACAATGGATTGTTGTCTGCTTTGGCCTGAGAAGTGCTTTTCTGGGAGCAAAGGGAAAGGGTGAGGCTGTCCACACTCTGTCGTGAGTTCCAGTGTGGGCAGTATTGATTCTCCAGTGTCTTTCCCTGGCATGATTCAGAATATCAAAAAAGTTTACCCCTGGAAGGCACCCTTTGCATTATCAGTTTTCAAAGTACATCTTGGGTTCTGTGCATTGGGAGTCTGGGGTGATGCAGAATGGATAGGGTCTCTGCTTGTGTCCCTCACCTATATTTCAGTCATAGAAGCTTCATATCTGTGTCTTCTGTATAACTAGGGTACACTGGAAAGTATAGCTTAATAAAAGGATTCCTTTATTTAAAAAAAAAGTTGAGTTGCTTCTGCTTTATGCAAAGTCCCACAGTGCAGATGAGACCACCAGGGCCTGAAGGGGAAACCAGTTTCCAAAGGCCCTCACGGGCAGACTTGTTCATGATAGAGACAGAATGAGACATCAGAAATGCTTCTTTCTTCCCCTTATTGGATCTGCTGTGAGGTCATTAGTAGGTGAAGTTCTTGATCAATTTTGTTGTGCAAAAAGATTCTGTTAAGTGGCCCTTAAGCCCAAAAGATTTAGCTGAATGTTTAAATAATGTATTACCATTGCCTGTCTCGACAATGGAATGAATGGAAAAAAACAGTTCCAGATTCATCAAAATTTTACTTGGGCCACCTTTAGACAACGTCGTTACCACATTTAGCTCGAATCACTTAAACAGTGACCCCTGGAATCAGGCATTGTTAAGATATTACACAGAATGACCTTATGGATGCTGTTCTGTGTATTACATGCTGTTTAGCAGCGCCTCCGACCTCTACCTACTAGATGCCAGTAATACCCCACCACACCCCCAGCTGTGACATCTCCAGACTTTGCCAAGCGTGTCCCTCAGTTGTGAACCACTGGTCTGCTCGAGGCCCTAAAATAATTAATTTGATCATCACTCCTTAGCAATATTCAAAAGAACACCAAACTCATAATCTTCAAACAACATTGCACTGGTCCTCGAAAGTAGAAACAGAACTTGAGGCGAGACTGAGGCAGCTTTTGGTGTGTTTGGTTTTGCTTTTTTAACTGAGTTATGGAAACTGAGTTGTGCAGGCACCGAAGTATTTGTGGATATTCCAAAATGACCTGCTTTTCATGAACATCAAATTTTTGATCTATCTGTTGAAAAAAAAAATGGATTGATAGCTGCTATCAAATTTGATAGCAGATCCTGGAAATAAAAAGTTTTCTTGCTGTAAAATTTTAGCTGCCTGTCACTTACATTATGTCACAACTCACAATGACATATTGCAATGTAATGCAATGTAAGTCACACAATAGACAACTGCAATTCCTAACTTTCTGAACAAGGAGAGTTATTCTTTACCGAGAAGCTTCCCAAGGGAAGTGAAGGAATACCTCTGAGGTCATTCACAGCACTGATGCTCTGAGCCTATTGGTGAGTCTTATCTTCTTATCCTGTCTGTACTCTTTTTTTTTTTTTTCCCAAACTGCCTCTGTTTAAAAACTGGCCTTTCTCCATTTCTTCTGATTGTCAATCAAGTGGCTTGCCTCTCGTGGGAGGTGAGGTCTCACACCCAGGCTGGCCCTTCCAGGGCTTCAGGGATATTTCTAGACACCTCCGCCTGATCCCCCCCTCCTCAGGAATCAAACCTTTCATCTGCCTAAGTCCACTTTGGGAAGCTGTGGCCTCAGTGGGATCAAGGGCTTGGTGAGGAGAGGATGCTTTTCTGAAAATGAGACCAAGGAGACTCCACTGGGAGAAGAGCTTCTCAAGGGGGAAAGAGGCTCATTTTCCATTGTCACTCATGCCAGGGCTGGGGGCCTTGTACAGGTAACAGGCACACAACTGTAAACAGCTTCCCATAAATATAGAGGATGCCTCTGTTGAATACAGGCTCATCTCCTAGGCCCAACATGGATCTTTTAACAGGAATTGATATGGAACCTGTATAGAGAAGATCTTTCATTTCAAAACACCACACCATGAGATCTGCATAGGCTACTCCTGCAAGCTTTCTTTCCCAGTCTTTGGAAAGGACGTGCAGGGAAGGAAAGACAGCACAGAGAAAGAAGAGAAGAATAGTGCTTGGGAAAGACAGGGTCCATACAACATCCTCGGGGGGTAGGGGGAGCCAGATCTGGTCATTAGAAAAGTCATTTGAACTCTGGAAATTTTTTGTTCCTTGGGCCCATTTACTTGGAGAGATCACATAGTGGGGTTTTCTGTCATTGGCGAGCAAATAAGTTTTAGTAAATATATGTACTCTCTCCATCTAGTTTTTTTTTGAAGAGAAGGGTAAGCTCTTAGTGCTTTTGTATGAAGTTACATTAAATGCATTCATTCATTCAACAGTATCTTATGTTCTTTAAACACAGTCGCCACTTATTGATCTTCCTTTTGAGCTCACATATCATACTCTAAGTTCACAGATTTTTTTAACTCCTAACAGTGCTGTGAGTCATGCCTGGATAGAGCAGTTTTAAGAGAAAACTCAGGCTGAGAGATGTAATAGCTTATCAAAGATCAGACAGAACTCAATCTGTGGGAAATAGCCTCCCCTGCTTTGTGTGATTGTCGGTCATTGCTCTCACCATTATCTTTATTGCCTCTGAGGATATTTTATGTATTAGAAGATTGGGGGAGACAAGAATTGTGTGGGATCAAGGATACATAGCTTCCCCCATTTCCTCTGCTTTTCTCAGCACCTTCAGCACCCTCTCAATGCTTAAGAGAACAAACTAACGTATGCTGTGTAACACATAAGGCTTAGACCCACCGTAAGGGGAATGGTCCTGCTTCTCTAAGCCCAACATCTAATGGACCTAAAAGAGTGGAGCTTGCAGGGACCCAAACATTTCCTAAGTTTCACTGTATCTCCTGTAGAACTGCTGACTGCTCTGGCATCTTTCTTTGTCTGCTTCATCTCTGCCTTCCTACAGTCATACAGAGTCCATGTAACAAGGAGCTTGGCTGGGGGTACCCTTTAGAAGAAGAGACGCACACAGGTGGAAACATGTATGTCGCTAGTAGTGTGAACTTTTTGGAAATTCCTGCTGCCATGTCACCCTCATGCATTAGACCCTCCGTATTCCTTTCTGGGATTAGCATATTGAGATTGGGGACCAGGGTAGGTTTTATAGAGCTATCTTGGTTCCTTAAATCCCATCCTTACTGCATGCCAGCCTCCCTCTTTCCTTTTAGAAGGTCCCACTGATTTTGCTATTTGGTCCACCTGAATTATGACAGTAAGAACCCCTGCTCCACTCATTCTCTCCACTTCATGCCCATCACCCTTCTGAGGAGGAAGGGCACTGATAAGAGGAAGTTTATGATGCTGAAACTCCATGTGCTAGACTTATAAACAAGACTCAGCCCATGCCCCATTAATGCATTGCCAGGAGAATCTTACACGGCCAAGATTTGGATTTTAAATTCTCCCTGTGCAATTCCAACCTTGGAAATTATTCTTTGGAGAGAAATGAATAAGTAATTCCTTGTTAATGGCACTTCGCTTATTTTGAAAGGCATTGTATTAAGGGATTAAGCAAGTGAGTAATATAATAAAAACTATGACTTCCTTTGGAAATGAGCTTGTTTAAATAGCTCCTATGGTTTGTCTATATTCTAACTGCAGTGGAGTGTTTTTCTAAATTATATAAACTTAGTACCCAGTGTTATTTTTGTGCTTAGACTCTTGTTCTTTTCCTGTAGTTCTGCTCCTAAGACAATATGTTATCCTTTAGGTTTATTAATTGGAACAGTGGATTTCATTGACTATATATATCTACTGTACCAGAAATACATACTTCTTTTTTAATGCTTTAATACCTGTAGAATAAGAGTGAGTTCAGGGCATACTGTCAGCTTTTTAGTGGAACATTATTTTTTCTTTCTTAGAGATAAACTAATGATATATCCTACATTTGATGATATTAAAGTTTTAAGACATCAGATTAGAGTTTGGGCTTTCTTCAGAAAACGTCCAAGAAAATGTGTTTGCTTGATATGGTTTCAGGCCAGTATGATCAACCTCCCACACTCACAAATGGTTCCCTAGATGATGCAGATTTATGGGTCCAGTGCCCCAGCTTATGTTGCAGCTTTTTTCTATGTGAAAATAATTACCCTAGAACTGTCGAAGGAAAAAAGGATACTGATCTAGATTGGGAGACAAGGATTTATGTGTCCCGAACTTTAGATCATTTAAATGTCATGTCACATTACTAAGAGGTATGTAAAAACTGTTTATGTGGAATCATATTGCTACAAAAGTCCCATTTCCAGAAAATAGTAAATATTTCTAAGTGCTTTTTCTTTCTGTTTCATACATTTTGTACACTTTGTATTTTAAAAGGCAAAGTGATTTATGTGTTCTCTTTGTCCTAATATATTGTGTATATATTTGAGCGATTATACATGATCATTAAAATGGGATAATGCAGAATGAATAAAATATGAAGTAACCAGGATTAAATGATGGTTTTACTCTCCAATTTTCCATTACTGCTCACTGAATACTTTCTGTTTAATTGATTTCTGTGAGTTTCAATCATTTGGAAGATGTGGAAAAGCAAAAGAAATATCCTTACAGCCTCCAATCCATTTTTCTATGACTGATAATACATTTCGTTTCTTCACCAAATGGCCACTACAAGCCTTCTGATCAATTTTCTGGTAAGTAGATTCCCTCCATTTCTGATAGAATATCTTTGGTGTACCTGTTGCCTGTATTTAAAAAATCTAGACATTTCAGCCTTTCAATTAATTGACAGTCCTTCCAGATTTTTGGCAATATGTTCACCATCAGTCTTAGTTTTTGTGGGTTTTGTTTTTCTATATCTTCTGTGTCATTTTCTACATCTTTTTATATCTTCGTTAAATTTGGAGTGGTGACTTGTGCATGTCTTAATCAGGTCTGCTAACCCCATTCAGGCATCACTGCTGTCTGCCTAGGCACAGGGAACGTACATGTTTTGTATGTTTCTTAATAACTCAGTATCGTTGTGATGAATGGCAAAGATCATTGTGAGGATCAGACACATACAGTCTAAAACTACGGTTGACGTGCAGTAGATGTTTACTCCGGAGAACACATGATAATTACGTTGCATTCTAGGCCTGTAATACCCTCAATGCATCATTTGATTGTTTTTGTCTTCCTTTCTTATTGTTGCCAGATTTTATCCAGCTAAGACTGTGGTGGTTTTCTTCAGGGCTTAGCTGATGGTTTCTAGCCTTCTATAGTTTGAGAAAAGGAAGCATGAGTGTGTCAGAACTGTAAGTAAAATATCAACAGTTTTATTGAGCAAATGTTCTAGGAGCAAAATGCGAGGCTTTGGAAGGCGGAATGTGTTACCCGGGAGAATGCAATGCTGGCAGCTGGTGAGTCAGTGAACACATCCAAACTTCAATTTCCTCCTCTATAAAATGTCAATAATCATATTCACCCTGAATAGGTATGTATAGTGACAGATGCATAGATATAATGTGAATTGTCTGAAATAATAGGTGCTCCATCAGTTTTAGGAACTGTGTGTTTTCTTCTAATTTGACATATGATCCATTAAGAGTAGTAGAGTACAGATAATATATTAAAATAACCACAGGATTTTCTCAAAAAAATCCTCGACAGAGATGTAAGCTCTAATTTTTATAATCATTTTTTTATATTTCTCAACTAAAGGTATTTTATAGGTAATTATAATTCTATGGTATGTAATGTTAGACTATTCCTTGAAAAAAACCCTTGCAAAAATAAACATCCATTTTGGAATACATCCTTATTTTAGAAAGATAAAAGTTATAACAGAATTAATATAGGGCATAGCTTTCTTAATGTTTCTCCCCTACCAAAATGTGAACTCTATATAATTACCTGCATATATTTTAAGTTTTCTTACTTTGGGTAAAAACAATAACGGATTTTAGATAATTGTCTCTTAAGAATTCTAAAACTTTCTTCATTGAACTTTAGGTCTACCAACATTTATAACAAAGGCACATTCATGTCCACTCACAGTATGTGTTTCAGAACATGGTCAAAGTTAGTATTTTTCATTGTTAAGATTAGAGACAATGCATTGAGAAAACTGTTCATATATATATATTACTGATATACATGGTATGTTTTATATCAATTTGCTTCCCAGCCGCATTAGAAAACTTGGTGTATGTATGGGTAAAAACCTCCTAAATGTATAGGACACATTAGTTATGCTACAAAAAACATCCAGAATGGGTGCAGATATACTCAAAATACTAAGAACCATCTCATTAATTTCCTTTTGGGATTCAAGCAAAGTCTTATGATTATAGAGTTGATGGATCTCCACAAAATGTTTCATAGCATTTGTCTTTTAAAAATATTTTGGCCATTTCTTATTTATCCTTTAAGTAAACTTACTTGTATATCCAACCAGTGTAGACTCCTCTCCACATATCTGTCCTTATTTCTGAGGTTTATTCAAGCTCTACTTTTTTGAGATATCTTCCTGATAAATCAAAACTGAATCAAATAATTAAATATCTTATATTTTTTTCTTTCTCTAGCCTTAGAAGATAAGCAAGGCTACCAAATTCTGAACTATTAGAACCATATGTCATATGTTTATTGAGTTCTTTTGATGTATAGGAATAATTTAATTCTTTAATATGTCCAGAATTCTACCCAAATATGTTGAGAAAGGGAACCTTCAATACTGTAGAAGCATATGTTTTAATAATGTTATCCAGTACTTTAATATGGATGAGATTTGGTGCAATAATTTCTGGTGTAATGATCACTTCCACATGCATTATTTCTTTAGAAAATTGACATAAAAGATAAAGTACCTAGAATATCACATAAGTTCCAGGTACTGCCCTTGGCATTTATCCTACGTTCTTTCATTTATTCATCACAGCAATGGTGTTTGTTTGAACATTGGCAAACACAGTCTGCTAGAAAGTTAAAAGCCCTGTCCAGAGTCACATCTCCATTAATTGGTGAATGCAGGACTTGTCTCATTTCAAAGTTTGTCATATTTCACTGGATACCACATTTGCACACTCAGTCCTTTAGAATAGATGAGTCCTTAGCTCCCAGCACTAAGCCATTCCTCTTAGGGAGGAAACTGAAGCCCACAGAGCTGTGATCAAGTAGTGACCTTGAGGGAACTTCCAGTGGCTGTCTGGCCAAGTGAGAGCATGAAACTCAGAGATGATTGTGCCCAGAACACTAGCTAGCATGTCACAGCTCTGCAGACTGCCCTAAGATAAACAGCCTTGAAAAGACAGAACAATATACTCAAGGAATAGATGGAGGAAATTCTAGGATGCAACTACTAGGAGGAAAGCAAAGGTGCTGAGTAACCCAGAAAGGTTCAAGGACCATAATTACTATCTTTATCCACAAAGTGTATTAGCCCATTCATTCTGGTGGCACCTTAGGGAACAAATAGGATAGGCGACATTTAGGAAATGAACCCAGTGTCAAATCTGGATATCAGTACAATACTATTCTCTAGCCACCAGGGTCCCTCAGTCAACATTATACACTAGAGGTTAGCTAAAAAAACCTGGTAACTGAGGTATCTGAGCTCACTGTGTAGAGAAGCTGAAAAAGGCATAATCTATATATGATGAGACTTGGATCAAAACTGTAATAGATTCTAATAGGCCTGAACAAAACCACCAGCCCCAGCTCACTGGCAGTACTATGGCACAGCCTACGGTGAGATCTGTGAATCACTGTGGATTTAAAAAGAGCTCACCCACGTGGTTTGACTTTGCAATCAGAAATACAGCATTTGGTTCAACCTACAGGCTCACACATAATGAGGACACCAATCTAAAACTCACAGGGAGAATCAGCTGACCATGACTACAAAAGTATGTCACCACCCTCATCAGCCAGACGTTTTATAAAGGTGAGAGTGAACTGGTAAAAACCTCACTCTTTTTTAGGTAGGGTCTGTTTGCAAGCTGGGTAAGATCTAAGAGGGATCTTTATGACAGTATAGAAGTCAGCATGTCTGATCACTTCAACTCAGATCATTGTATTTTGCAGGCTAGCCTATGAATTTCTCCATTATAAGACAAAAATCCATGTTAGAGTCTTCCTCTCTGAGAATTCAAATTTGTATGCATGAGTCCTGAGGAGAACAAGAGTGCACCATACAGGAGGACAAAGACAGTGTCTATTTTATTCACTGCTTTATTCCCAATTCCCAAGGTCATGCCTAGAGCATAGTAGACACTAAATAAATAGGTGTTGAATGAATGACTCGTGAACAAAGAATAAAGATCTGTTATTGATCACCTCAGAGAACAGTGGAGAAGAAACTCCTTGACTCGTGAGTCTTTCTTAGCAGTGACCACAGCGTCCTTCAGAGAAAACAAAGTTCACAGTAATTGTTAAGACTCCTTGTTCTTCTCACAGATGAGGGGAGCTGCAATTATTATGAATGATTGGAAATCAGCTAGATAGAAAATAGAGGGAACAAAGGATGTATATTTCAGACAAAGGGAATGAAGAGTGGATTTACAAAATATCATTGATGTTGAATGCTCTACCTAAAGGATGTATAGGGATATAGAAGATAAGAACAACACAGAAGGAAAGAATAATGGTTAATAAAATTGGGGAGATAGACATCACCATCATTGCCTTTTTAAAAATATTCCACCATCAACTTTTTAAAACACACCTGAAGTTCTGTATTTAACATCTAAGAACTTTGTAACTGGCTATCTACTAAGGTCCCCAGCTCAAAAACGCTATCAATCTATCAACTCATAAATATCCTATTTGTGAATACAGGGAGAGCTGTGTGCATGTATCTAGTGATAGAAAACTCAATCCTATGGACACCTACAGTTTTTAGGTGCTCTTTACTTCTGTCCACTGATTATGCTATGATGGTGAGGGCCATATTGAAGGAACAACTTAAGTTACCCAAATGCTCTTTGCCATTTCTCCTTTCCCTCTGCTTTCCTGATGGTCAATATTTACAGACATGTTCAACTGTGGACTCAGCAGGCAAGGGGCAGTTGATTAGCATATCATTTGTTATCACCCAAATGCCTTATTCTAGGCTCTTTTTAAATATTTTTGTTTATTGCATTGGGCAGATGAGAGAGATTCAGGAAGCTCACAAAAGTGTAGATGAAGGAGGGGAAGAAGGGAAGGAAACTGATATTAACTGAGTATCTTCAATTTTAAGGAATAACACATTTTGATTGTTTTACTTAATATTCTCTCCAAAACAACATAGGGGTAATGACTATTTCTGCTTGACAGATAATGATTCAAGACTATTCACTTATTTGTGCAGGTCTCACAGATGATAATCAGAAGGACTAGAATTCAAAACTAAATATTCTTTGCTAGGAAACCTGTTCTCCTCTGTATGCTACAGGGTCTCTCTACCCTTTATCATTCATTCTCATTCATTCTCATTTATCCCAGGTCAACTTTTCAAATGCTTATCTATGTGAGTGCCCCCTTCACTGTTTCCAAAATATTTCTCTGCCTCCCCTATCTGCTTTAATAATCCGAGGGATTATTATAAAACATGGTATGTGTTATTCAGGTCACATCTTGAGACAGAATGTCACATATGCCTAATGTTGTGTCTATAAAATGCTCAAACTAATTCAAAATGCAAACTTCTGTGCTGAAAGGAGATGAAATGATTGTCAACTAGATTTAATACTTTTTTAGAAAAGGAGAATTTGCATAGACTGACAGCTCATTTTGTTTCTCCATTCAATTTTAATATTTGCTGTGCTTACCAAAAGACAATTGTGCTTATTGGCACCTGTAGAATTCCCACAACCTACTTTTATGCTTGTAAATCAGTGATAAATCACTAACAATATTCTTTAATGGCATAAACAACAAAGTGGTCTAAACAAGACTTGTAACTAAAACAAACATTTTCTCTGAGTAATACTTTATACTCCTCCTACTGTTCAATCGATCCCTTTGTTTTTCTATTTCTCTACTTTTCTTTTGAAGCAAAAGTCTCAGAAAGCAAAATTCTCAAATGAAATGTTCTATCGCCTAAGGCATCATTAAGATAACTAAAAACACTTTAAGGTAACTAATCTTGAAGCAATTTATCTCTTGGTTTTTCCCTTACAAAATTCTTCAGAATTGGTATGCTCTGTTAAGGACCAGAAATGATTGCTAGCAAATTGACAGAAAAGTTCTGAATCAATTCATGACTTTAAATAGCATATGGACAACTACACATCTCAAACTGTGCCATGTATCTAAATTATATCCCTGGTAGCCACTAATCTCAGAATCAAATTGTCTCCTACAATATACACTGAAAAAGAAATTCTAAGGGCCATGTTATGACTGAACAGAGCAATAATTTTAGGATTTCTCGACATTTGCAAGGGAAATGCTTAACTTCTGAAAGTACTCTTGCACTACGATTTAAAAAAAGAAAAACAAACAGATACAGAGACTATACAAAATAAAAAGAGTTCTATAAAAACTACTTAAACAAAGAAAATCTAGCTTTCTGAACCAAACTATGCAATCATATGCAACTTGAAAAGTGGAAGTACAGATCTGTTATCTATTTTTCTTAGCTTGCACATCATCCTTAATTACAGTTTAAATGACAAAATGAAACATAAATGGCTTTTTATCAACAGAACATTGCTAGGAGCATAAACAATAAATTATGAATTACTGAAGCAGAAGCCTTTTTGGATCATGTATGCATAATGCTGTTCTGCATATTTGGGATCCCAGTTGGACCTCCTGTTTCATGCAAATTGAGCACTACTTTTTATGATTCAGTGTTGGGGAAAAGTGCCAAGGTTTGTATGGGTAAGAGCTGACACCTTATATGGAAAAGACCTCTAGTCAATATTTGGTGCTGAGTGAGGTGCTGTGGAAAAGTTCACTGTGTGAGCAGAGTAGACAGGACCACCGCACAGGAGATGGACATGTGTAGGTGTTTTTTATCATACTCGTACATGTACACAGTCTTCACTTGTAGCTTAGGTATGGCTGCCTGCAAAACCCAGTGATGATGGGTCTGCTCTAGCTGATGGGCAGCGGTTTTTTGTAAAGGCCCCTTGAGGAAAGAGATGCTATTCCGGAAAGTCCTGTGTTAGTTTCAAAGTAGTGTGGTGTTATGGAAGAACCTAAGAGAGGGCTGAGGTGGCCTGAAAGAGGACAGTTGGCTTACCATGGTGGCCCTCTTTGCTGTGTGGATCATCAGAAAGGCCTTTCAGGTTCAGTTCAGCTTGGCTGGGGCATGGCTGGCACAGGCAGATAAGAGATGGACTCTGTCCTCCTCAACACCTACATCCTGATACAGGAGAGGCATACATGGGGATTCAACCGGAGAGAAGTTGGCTCTTGGCTGGCTTGGGATAGGAGAAATCTACTTCCACTTTCAGGGAGCAAATGTTAATTTTGTTACAAGAGGAATCTAAGATAAGTTAATGTTATTCAACACAAAGCAAGATGTTCTTTTAATTTTTCAGCTTATGGGAAATGATTCCCACAGAGTATGCATGTTGGATTGTTGTAAGTGATTTAAGACAACTTGAGATGCTAGAATGGAAAGTAATCCTAAAAGCTGGAAATAATTAGAGTTAGCCATTGTGTGGACAAAGCACAGCTCCATTTTGGCAACAGAGAAAGAAGAAACACTTTCATATTCAAAACTGTATCCAGGAATCCTGCAGCTATTTCTGTGGCTGATAAATACTTTTCATTCTTTCCCCACCTTCTTGTCCCCTTTTTTCTTTCTATTCTAATACCCTTTAGACTGCGCCCATTGCTAATGCATTCTAGTGAGGTTCAGAGTTTTCACAGCTACCAATGAGGCCACATTCAGAATTACTGTACAACCTTCAAAACTCAACAGGGCTAAGACTTCAAAGAGACCTGGTTGAGAATGATAAGCCGCAAGAGATGGAACATAGCATGGAAATTCAGGAATTAGTGGATTCGTCTGATGAGGATCTTGTCCTGTTTACCGATGAGTGTTCTTGTATGTGCCCCACAATGTGATGTCCAAGCCCTAGGTTATACATGTCCACCACAGCATCCCTATGGGACAGATAGGTATTGTTATCCTGGTATTACAGATGGGGAAACCAAGACTTAAAGTAATTTGTCTGTAGTCTGTGTTCTTACAAGGGATGCATCTAAAGGCTAAAAAGACATAAAGTACATACTGCTGGATGATGGTCAATCAGTTGAAATGGAAACTCAACAAAAGAAAGCATGAGGTAAGATAACTCAGGGCACTTTTACCCCAAAGCATCTACATTATCCAAATTAATTGTCACAATTATGCCTTTAGAGTGAGGTTTCTATCAATACGGTATTAGTCAAAATATCAGGTATCAGGGCTAGAAACAAAAGATTAGTGTCATCAGGTACTCTGGTGCCTCTGCTACTAACCACGCTGTTTTAAGTCCTAATTCGCTGTCTACTTCTTTCCTTTCTGCAGGCCCTCTTTAGGGAATTGAGCTTTATATTTTTCCTCATTACTCCATACACATGATTCAAATAGTTCAGCAGAAAACATGAAGACTCCCATTTCACCACACTTTCTGGCACTCCCAACCAAATCTTTTGACTA
This sequence comes from Manis javanica, assembly GCF_040802235.1. NCBI lineage: Eukaryota > Metazoa > Chordata > Mammalia > Pholidota > Manidae > Manis > Manis javanica. The sequence goes on from NC_133172.1 coordinate 42,686,479, forward strand.
CAGTGTTCAGGCTAGAGAAGATGAGGTTTCTGTAGACCTCAGATTTTCTGCACGCAAGACATTTCTATATCTGTAAAAGGTTCATTTATCTTTCCTGTCTGGTTTTATTTAACTGTTAAGTATCTTCCACTTTCATGGTTAGAATGGAAGCCGATACTGAAATGTGGTTACTAAAACTGCTTTTGTTTATAAACTCACCCAACTGGAAGTTGGAGGCATTGATGTCTGGGTCATGTAATTTAGAAAATCAGGGTACTGTGGTGTTTGGTGTGTACATGTAATATAAATGACTTATCATGTTTTTCTTCCTTTCTTTCACCTTTATCTGTATCAAAGGTTGCTTTCCTATTCTGGCAGAAATATGATTCTCATATATTCAGAAAGAGAATTATTTGTGAAATCACTCAACTGTAGAGGAGACAAGAGACAGCTAATTTCTATCTCATTTCATCTTTGATTATGAATTAGTTGGCTGAAAATTGCAGAAGGACCAATCTATATAAGAGGGGGGAAAAGATCACAGTAACTTTGAGTTGAAAGACATGGCTGTAAATTCCTTAGAAAATGCCAAATACTGAAACCATCTCCCTTATAAACATCTAATTAAATAGTGGAAATCATCCACCCATCAATTATGGATTTAGATATATTGACTCTTTCAAAATCTTAACCTTCATCTTGAGGGCTGGGATTTACAAATCCTGATACTCTCAGGGGAGAAATATCAATTACTTACCATTTTAAGGTCCATCTTAAGAAAAACAAAAGTTCTACATATAGTTACACCATTTGACTATCTCCCATTTCCATCTTTTTTTGGTTGTTTATGTGTTCTCATCACTAGCAAGAAATGGGCACTAGGCTAACGAGATAGCTATTAATTTATCTACCTGCTTACCTATACATCTCCAACATTTTAAATCTGACAACTTCTTTCCATTACTTTTACATGTTGAAAAGAGACAACATTGTTTTTCTACTGTTACAGTGGCTGTCCAGATGCCAAAAAAGTAGTGTTCTATAGAGCAAAATTCATGAATTTCTGATCTAGGAAAAGGGAAATAGAGTCTAAACTTGACAACTCTATTTCCAACACTGGTGGGTTCATGCTTCATTCTGTGGAGATGTTGAATATGTGGATCCTTAATCTCAAATCACAGAGAACATAGGCCCTGGTTTCCACAAGACAGTCATGGTTTATAGCTTTTCTAGGCATAAGTGTAAGTATAAACAGCAACCTCTTTCACTTAAAAAAATATCCCACTTGGAATAATAAATTATCTGGTCACTCTCTGCAAAATAAACAAACACAATTTGAAAGAAATGACTCATGGCACAAAGAGTGGTCTTTTTGTCCCAAGTCTTTTTGCAATACCTGGCACCTTTTTTCTCAATTATTTCATATGAACACGTGCACATGCATGCACACATACACATCTGTGAGGTAAGTTACAACTGTAATTCCCACTTTCTACTTTCAAAATGAAACAGGTAATCTTTGTGCCTTTTAATATTCTATTACACGGTTTATTGAATGTGTGATGGGCAGAAAGAGATTTCCTAAATGTACAAACTTTTACTTTCTACTAATTCCAAAAATTAGAGAAAAACACATGATTTTCGTTCACTGTAGGAATAAAATCTTTTCTTGGCAAAGTTTAGGGCATAAATCGCAATATAGGTAGGTCACAGGGAAGGCAGTACAGCACGGAGAAGACAAGTAATGGCTCCATAGCATCTTACTATGCTGACTGCAATGGGGTGGGTGGGAGAGGGGACTTGATAATGAGGGTGAATGTTGAGACCACATTGTTGTTCATGTGAAACCTTCATCAGATTGTATATCAATGATACTTTAACAAAAAAAAAGTTTAGGGCTTAATAAATAGAGTACAAAAACTACACTTTCACTGGCACTCCAAACACCTTCTCTTCCATTCACCACATGTTCCCATAATGCCTTTGACTGACTGTTCCTGTAACAGGCATATCTTGAAATTGCAGAATTCACAGAAAACACCAAGGACCTCAGCACCTTTGGGATGGGAAAACATTTCTTTGCAGAGAATTTTTAAATATAAGGCATTTATATGCAAAAATAATGACTGGTACCTATTAGCTCACAATTAACAATAAACATAGATCACACTTATGCTCAGACGTTCAGCTCAGTTTGGGATTTCCGAGGGGTTTTCATCTTAGATACATCTGTGTAACTTCCATAAAAAAAAAAACACTTGGCATTGTTAACTGAAAAAGAAAGACAATGTGCTTGGATTAGAGTTACTAATGAGGGGAGACTAACAAATGAATACTCCATTACTGAGGGGAAAGAACAGGATTTTGTTTTGGTGTTTGTAATGGTGGAAGTGAACTAAATGAGTAATATCTATAGAATGACTTTCTCATTTCCTTTTCTGTAATGCAGGCACATTTATCAAAGCATCCCCAAAGAATTAAGTAGCATTATGTTAAAAAGTAGGGCCATGATATATTCAACAAGAGCCATAAAATGTTAGTTTATTTCGTGAAGCAAATTTTATCAAAATTCACTATCTCCTTGAAATAGAACATAGCAAATAATCAAAACTAATGTCATGAATTCCATCTTACTTTTCTTTTGGGGTTCAGTTTTTATATACACCATTCAGAAATCTAAACAAATGCCTATAGTAAAGCCGGAAGACAGCCAGAGACAATATATTTATTTTACTAATCATTCTAAAACAGCTGAAACTAAGACTTAAATGTATCTGAGCTAAAATAAACAGCTAAAAATCCTTGTTAAATATATAGCATCTTAGGCAACAAAAATGTACAATGAGATAGACTTTTTAAAAAATGATCTATGACCTTCATATGTAACAGACAGTAGTTAAAAGAAACAGCTAATTCAAGTTGGGTTCTGAAGAAATAATGAAATGGATTAACTGTTCTCCTATGTGAAAGACGTAACAAAAAATTCAGTTCATATTAGCTCCAAAATAATACTGATAAGGAGTGTCCTTCAAGAAGGATTTTCTGATCTAATTGCTATTATCAAAATTGGTACAGGCTTAAGACAGATGCCTCTAATGTGTATCCACCATCCAGGCAAAATTAGGATCGGCTTTCCTTAAAGGGTTAGTAAACATTCAATTAAAAATGAACAACTATGAAGTATAAGTCAGCTCCTCCCCTAACAGATATCTCAGTATCTCAGAATTCCTGGAACTTTCACAGGGGTTAAATTTTACTGTTCACTTTTTAAAGTAAGGTGATTGAAGTCTTCTCTGGGATAAAATTAACTTTCACACGAACAAGTTCTTTATCTCTTGTTTCAACATTGGAAAGAGGAAGTGATGTAATTACCAGGCCATTTGGCTGATGCACCAAGTTTTCAACTGCTTATGGGAAAACAAAATTATTTCATTGATATTTGCAGTCAAATAATGAAATCACATCCTATTTTCCACTGTATATTCTATGCTGTTTCACGATGCTACATATATTTTACCTTCATTTTTCTTGATGGTAAAATTCGGATTGTTGACCATTTCTGGAAGAAGACTGTATAAGAAATAGTGTCCGTTCTTGGGATCATCTTTGTCCATGGCACTCACTGTTTGAATGACCTGTAACATAAAACCTGACATCAGCATTTCTGATGACATCAGAGGGCTCGAACTGCCTTTAAAGGCTGAGGGACATCCCCTGAGGGGACTGAGACTTTGGTCCAAGTACTTTTTTTCCTTCAGTTTTCTGAATTGTCATGGATGGTTTGTGCCAAGAATAAGGAGAAGCATTCATCATATTCCAACCTCAGCTTTGATAAATTTATATCAAATTTAATTGAATGAAACTGATGAAAATTAAGGTCATTACCTTTGTGTCCATATGGTGTCTGTGGCTTGAAAGAGCAAATTTAAGGATATTGGAAAATCCCACTGGGCAATTACAGGTTTCTTTCCAATTTGAGTCTATACAGGCATCTAGAATGAGATTTGGAACTGTTACAGTGATTGTAAGGGTGGATCTTGGGAGGATCTTGGAGGCAAATGACCTACATTTTGAATCCTCACAACTCCTCTTTCATTCTACTCATCAGATTACAAATGTTTGCCAAATAGAATGTTCCTCGGCACAAACATCACTGAAACAAACCTTTCTGAAGAGTTGCATCTGTTCCCTCCCCAGTCATGAACACTGTTTTTAAAGCTAGTGGGTAACACATGCAAACAAATGCTTTGGAGTGTATCCTGAGATGAATAAATTACAGGGATTAGAAGAATTACCACTGTGCAGAGAATTGTTTGGATAGATACACATACTTGGTGCTGGTTGAATGTGCTTATTTACTTTGCAAAGCTGCATTAACTTAGTGCTAAATTGTTTCTTGAGGTGTTGGAGACTTAGCTTAATAATTTGTAGTTATGATCCTGTGATATTAATCACTTTGATATGAAACACTGGGCAACAGTTAATGTAGTAAAAATTACAGCTTAAACCACTATTGTAAATAACTAAAAGATAATTTCTACAAAATAATGATGAGGAAATATAGAGACAAGGTGACATCAGATTTGTTATAAAAAAACAGGGAAATGCTCTCCGGTTTATGAAATTTAGATAATGTAATGACAATGCCTTATTTATGATGTCTGACTAATTTTGTCCCATTCAGCTTGGACAATTTCATTCAAGAGGAAAAACGAAGGATCACTTCTTTTTGAGCAAGGGGTGCTATGACCTTGTAACTTCATCACCTAAACAAGTGTGAGAACCACAATTTAAGAATGTTTTCTGCAGCTCTGGAGGTTTGCATTGTATCAAGCACATGCTGGATGACAAGCAGTGCATTGAGGTTATCTGAGGCATAAATGAAATAACCTCTCAGCTTGTATTTCTCAGTTTTTAAAATGAAACATATTCTTACTTTGACTTTTGTTAGAGACCCTAGGAAATGTCTTATAATTGTATTTAGTTTGAGTAACAACATAACAAAAAAAACACAAAATATAACTCATGGTAAAGACAACCAAGGTCCTTAAGTTGATGGCCTCTGAAATAATGCTGCCTGGAAAGAAGTCAGTTTCACCCTGTACTCACTGGGTGACATGGAGAGGTTACTTAACTCTCCCTGGAACTCAGGAAGTTTCTTTGTCTTCCTAAATTACAAATAAAAAAGGTACCTTTCTGATAGAGTTGTTTTGATTATTGATGTAAATTCATGTCAATCTCTACAGTGTCTGGTTCCTACCATATGTTTAATGAATTATTAGTCATCATTATTATTTTTTTATTAGGGCCACTACTATTTATTCATGGCATAGCACCTTGGTACATGTCACAATTTTGATGTCACCCAAACAGGGCCCTGGCCTCATGAGAGTAGATGGGAATATAATTATATTTACTATAGCTAAACACCAGGCATTTAAGTGTACAGAGAACAGGCTTCCACTTTTATAACATGGGAAGAATCTTAAGTACAAGGAGAGAAGCTGTAAAACACAGATAACTCTTTTAGGGATAGCCTACCTGTACAAATACTCAAGAACTTGACAGGCACCTTCTTTTAGGCAATTATAAAGTACAGTGAGGGAAAAAGTTACTTGTGAGCTATTGTAACATCCCCTTCTTCCTTTATCTAATTTTGTTTCAAAAGGACTTTTATTCCCAGGTGCTCCTGTTGAAGTAACTCTGGGAAGCGTGTGAGCACTTGGGAAAAAGAAGGGCAAAGGAAAAAGGTTTTCATGATATTCTGGGGTGGAAATCACGCATAACTAAATTCATTCTTATAGTATATTTAACGGATAGAACTCCTAAAAGTAATACCGTTCGTAATCCCTCTATGTAATCTGCATGAAAAAGACTCATACATGCTGGTGAGTACTTCTGAGTTATTGGTTAGTTAATCTACCAAGACCAAAACTAAAGATGCCATAATTTAGCTTACCTGAAGTAAAGGAGTATAATTACCTGTCATACCACATTTCATAAGTTTGGTCTAAACATTACACCTGTACGGAATGTTTTTTCCACCATTTATTAAAGCCAGGAACTCTGTTAAACATACAATTTATTGAGCCTACTGACCCAGAAAGTTTTGGGGCAGGGCCTAGATGTCTGCATTTTAAACAGTCTTCTAGATAATTCTAATGCATGCTTAAACTCTGAGATCCACTGTTTTGAGGTAAGGCTGAAAATTGGTGTTGACACTCCCTTGTTATTGACTAAGAAAGTTTGTGTTGTCAGGCTCGCATCAAGCGCAGTACATGAAGTGTTGGGGAAAAATGATGACATGGTGAATCTTTAAATCAACTTCCCCAAATCCCATGAACTGGCTATAGTTAAGACTTTGGTTTAAGCCATTTTTGACACTTCATTTTATTTTAATGCAGGTGGCCACTGTTGGCAACTTTATCTCACAGTAGACACCAGGCTCCATAAAGATGGTGTGTGAGGTAGATGAATATTACACAATGGACAACAAATGAAAATAGCTCTCTTTTAAAGTTACAATAGGAATCCCATTAGGTATAGAACTCTCATTAGTTACATGATAATCAAGAATAAGGCAGAAAAAGCAGCCAATGAAACTCAGCATTTTAGGGTTTCCAGTAATGACATTTTTTATACCAAATTTAACAACCTGAATAAAATCCCAGAAGTCTTTGTATGCTTTCTGTTCTTTTTTTTTTAACAACATAGTGTAAAACCAGGTACATTCTATTCTTCTAAGAAGTTTATCTACAGTTGACAGATTTTAGCCTTTTTAAAAATCACTGGAAATAACTTAAAATGATTCTCAAGTGGATTTTTGGGCTTTTCAGTTTCCTTGATATAATTTCATGAGAAATGTTATTTTCAATAATTTACAATTTTTGTTTAGCTTTGGCTGAAACTTGTTTCCTTGCCACCTAATACTTCTAATTGGCTCACTTGCAATTCAAAGTATCTGATACATAATTATATTGTCCAATATTTAAAAATAAAGTCTGCGATCTGTCCTAAGGAAACAATTCCAACCTATAAAAAAAACTGCAAAGTTGTTTGTCACATTTTTTATCACAGATCCTACAAAATTGAATACAACTTCAATTTCTGAAAGTAAAGTACATGTTATAAATATGAGACTGGATGTAATATTACAGAGTTTAAGAGACACTATAGCAATGTAAAAAATCCTTGTGTGTATTAGATTTTTAAAAGCATACAAAAAAAAAGTAGATGCCTGGTAGATCACTTGAAGGACTTTATGCTATTAAAATGCATCAAGATACCCATGCTTAAAAGGCTGAAATTTTCATTGACATAGTAACATCTGAATACACTTAGCTTTAAACAATAGAATAAAAAGGAACAGATTTATTCAAGAAAGTGGATCTTCACACAGATGATTGTATAGGCACACTGAGTAGATGGCAAATGAAAACCACGCACACTTCCCACTGCGAGCTTCTGTGACATCAGTTAATTGTTAGTAATTGAACTATTTCATGGAAAGATACAAAAATTTCTGAAGCAGTCGAAGATTTTTAAGCCTAAGAATACAACATTTAGTTCAAATATATTTCTTTCTACCAGTAAAGTTAGGATGCAGTTGGAAATCTAATGTTTGATCATTTACTGTGAATTAATTTCAAGGGAAGGTGACCACTAATACACATCTCAGAAAAACAAAGCATATCTGGGATGTTGGAATAAGGAAATGAACTTCAGAGCCATGCTTGAAATTCTGTGGGAGCCGATACTGTTCTATTTCTTGAGACTACTGGTTTGAAGTTAAATAACCTTTTTAAGGCATGAAACTGGGGAAAAAAATAGGAGAATTGTGGAACCATATCACAATTCTGACTCAGTTTTATTAAGAATTATTAATTGTTTATCAATTACACTATACCTAAGTTGGACTGTTTTTATTTAGGAGAGTTTATTAAACTTTAGGCTATTTTACATTAATGCACAATATTTAATAGCAGTAGGGTATCACTGTCATTATTAATCCTTTAAAAGGCAAGCAGCATGACAAAAAATACATTTCTGATGATCAGATCTGTTCACAACCATAAAACAATCATGGGATCTACTGTAATATGCCCTATGAGTTCCTGCAGACATTATTCATTGATTTGTTCTTAGGTGCCAGCCATGATAACATAGGATGCTATTTTCCCCTTCACCGAAGTTAAAACAGTATCTGGCATATGGTAACTGTTGAATAAGTATTGTCTAAATGAATAAATGACTGGATGAACACATTATGTCAGGCATGTTTCAGTATCATCATTAATTCTTACATAACCATGGGAGTAGGTAAAAGACTTATCAGAACTTCAGTGCGTCAGAGATCTCATATAACATCTGATCCCAGACATAGCTGGTAACAAACCACCTATATCCTCCTGCCCCGGTATATCAGGCTGCCTCAGAATCCTGTTGCATTCATACATTCTGTACATATACTGCAATTAAATTGGGGCCCAGGCCTTCAATGTTTTAGAGATTGCATAAGAATGAACTTATCTATTCTTGCTGCTCTTTTGCTTTGCTTTCCAGGTGTAAAGGTTCCCTTCTGATTCTGACCGATAGCACAAAAATGGAGATTTAGAAATCATAGTTCTTACCAAGTGTGGGCAAGGTAAGAGAGGACTATTCTGTTGCAACTTTTGGAATATTTTCCAAGGCTTCTGGAATATACAGTATTCTCCAGGGACACTCAGCCGTCATAGCCAACACACTGTCTGCAGTCACCGCACACTGTCACTTTCTCAGGTAAGACTTACTTATCTTTTTTCTTGGCCAATCTTTCTGTTGTGATACAAATTGCAAGGTGGTAGAAAAGGAGGGAATGAGAGGACAGAAGTCAAAGGCGTGTGGAAAGCGCAACTTAATTTGTGGTTTTCTATTTATTCTTCTGCCTATGATTGCCAATTTATTTATGATTATCAATATTACCGGTCCTGAAATACTGACTTTTATTACTTAGAGCTTTGGTTTTAAACTCAGAAAAGGAAGGGGTGTATCACAGGATTTAAACCTTTCAGCACAAAAGTAAAATTGTATAAAATTATTTTATATATGCACCTAAATAAAGGGAAAATCCATAGCTTTTATCACAAGATCACTGGTTTTCATGACTAAAGGAAACAAGACAAAAAAGGTTAAGAACCATTGCCTAAAAGAGAGGCCCTTGAAAATAAAAATTATGCATACAAGAGAAATTGTTATAATGATGATAACTTTAATAGAGAGGAAATATAGAAATTTGAGAAATTATATGAAAATTCACACAATGAGCCAATTTCCCACAACTGTTTCACAACTGTATAATATATAGTTCAAGTATAAGCACTTTTTCTATCCATTTAATGGCTAGCTCCTGGATGTGTTTTTATAATTTGCATGGTAATCCAGTATCCACCAAGGTGTTTCTTTTCCTGCCCAATGTGTTACCCCATGTCACATATTATTTTGCATTAAAAAAACTCAACTTCTGTCTTTAAAACGTATTAGATGGCAATTCAGACCATGTATCTTATAATTTTAACCTATAGAAAATATAACAGGATGTAGATTAGATTTTATAACTCTCTTTTAACGCTGTGAAGTCCTTAGTCCTCTAGGTAGAACCTGGGCTCTATGCCTTCATAAATCCAAACTTCTGACAGTTTCCTCTGTTTCAGTCTTTTTCACTCCCCTTTCCTTTCCTGAAACTAAGTTGAGGTAAAATCATACAAAGCAAGGACTCCTAAAGAGTATGTTTATTCAAAGTTAGTATTTTCCAGCTTCTCCGACCTCTGACTTTATTTTGCTGGACCCTATAACATTTGTGTGTATTTTATGCACTTCTGAAATGATCAATATTTTTTTTTTTAAATTACCCCATCATCAGCTCTGCTTTGAAAAGCTCTTTAGTAGGGCAAAATCTACAGTTTTTAACATAGCGTAGAAGTCTCAACTGTTTTTTCAATCTCCTATCCTCTCCATCATCTACTGTATTACCTCACAGGAAAATTTCCTACTGCTTCTTTAAAATTATCAACATTACTTCCTAGGCTGAAAATGTATCCTATTCTTTATCCTCCCAGAGCAAGATTTTTTCAACTGGGTTCCATTTACCACTTGTTCTTTAGTTTTCTCAGAAGGAAATTTGAAAGATTTTGTAATCAACTATGTTTGGGAAATGCCAAACACCACATAGTCCTCTGGTGATTCATATGTATTAATAAATGCAAGGGGATCGTACAGTTAAAACAAACAGAAGATAATGTTGTTTAACTTTGTTTAATTCAGTGCTTCCCGGCCTTATTAAGTAAAACACGCTCATACGCACACACACACACCACACCAGACCATGTATTGACGTGCTATGATACACCCTACAAAGTTCTCTCAGTCACTCACTTTGAGAAATGCTCCCTTCTAAAACTCTCTCTGAGTTTTAAAGGCCTGGAAGACTGTCAACCTCTGTTGTGGAAGTGTTGAATCTATATAGCCTGGTAGTTACAGCACTATTTCCATTTCCTTCTCTGCCCTTCCAATAACATCAGCCTCTCTTGGTACCAGGTCTTGGCCAATTTATGTCACTCGCACAATCCTTGGCCTAAGACCTCCTGCTCTCTGGTGTCAATTTTATTTTTTTCCAGAAGGCGATGGCCATAAACATGGCTTCCAGGAACAAAGGGAAAGAAGCCTGCACATAATTCCCTTGCTTCCATCCTAAATTCTCATTCAGTCCCTTGTAGGTTGAAACTAAAACAGATAAAATGCATCAGTCTACAATAGCCCAAGATTTTTAGATAATCTTTTGTATCATTTCTTTATACCAATCTCATATAGGTGATCAGAAAAAACATGGAATTTGGAATCATGCAAGAGTTTCAGCCAAAGCATATAGAGGCTGCAAGCATGACTTTAACAGAGATTTAGTTTGTACGTGTTCCCATAAGTTGATTCCAGTGTATTTGAGAAAACTGACTCACAGATTCATATGGGGAGGTGTGCAAGCCCTTCCTTCACCCTTAACAAATAAAATACTTATGAATTATCAGAGGAAGAGTTATTCTAATACAGGGAATAGCTTGTCCTCTGTTATACTGACCCATTTAGGGGTTATTTATAGTGTCCTCCAAATCAAAGCTCACAGTTATAATAACAGCAGCAATAAAAACAATAGGAACAACACTAATAAAGTAGACTTTGCTTTTCAGACTATAAGACTAGTTAAATATATACTACTAACAACTATAATTACTTATTGAGCACCTGCTATTGAACTAGATATTCCTAAAATATGAAAGTTTAAACTAACAGAGGTTAAGGCCCACGGTCATGAAACTAATCTATGGCAGAGCTGTGACACACTTAGATTGTTCTAGTTTCAAAACCTTCCACTGTATTTTTTAGTTAAGGTTTTTCCTCTGTCAAAGTTGTGCTCTAGAAGTTATACTTCCATTAATGACTGTCTTGAAATATGTTTTTGTCATATGGTTTCTTTAAATATTGTTTTATGCTTCCGCTAATTTGCCATCTCCTTACTCCACCCATAATAAAATGAAAATAGTATCTTATACATTTTGTTGAGGCCATCAATTTCATCTGTGTTAAAATCAATCCTCTCTCCCTCTTGTGTATGCAGATAGATCCTGAAAGATGCCTTCTGGCAGGAAAGTTAAAATTAAATCTCCTATATTTATTGTTTCATGAACGTTATAAAATGCCATAATTTCATGTCATTCTTTCACATTTATTAGAAAAAGACCAACAGAAACTAAAACATAGGGGAGCAAATTCATTCATTGCTATTGTTTATCAGGGAATAACTTTTTCCTTTTCTTATTAAGGTTTATTTCTTTTCACTTAAGTTTTCGTGGAATGCTTTTGTATAAAGCATGTTATTGGTCATTGGAACTGATTTTTCTCTCTTGAAAAGTGCTCATTCTTTATCAGCATTTTATAGTTATCATTTTTCTAAGAAGCGTGTCACCCAGGCAATGGAGTTTCAAAGTCCACTTCCTTGGGAAACAGTATGAGTTCCTAGAAAGGGCAGAAAGTGGGACTCCTTGCACAGACTTTGAAACCCATCTTTACCACTTTTCATGGCCTTAGGGAAGACCCTCATTCTTTTTCAGTCTCAGCTCCCCTCTGTGTGAGAACTGTTGGCATCATCGAGTTCCAGAGTGGTGATGCTGATTACATGTTTGATGTTTATACATATTATTTCATTCACGTAAGCACACAGCCTGTGATCACCCTCTCCATCTCCACTGCCACCAACTGACACCAGGCATTATCTTTTGCAACTCCAGCCTTCTAACTTCTCTTCCTGCTTAATTGTGTGTGTGTGTGTGTGTGTGTGTGTGTGTGTGTGTGTGTGTTGTGTGCAGATTTTATTCAAACATAAACTCTTTTCATCTCATCTTATTCTTATAACATCCTTATTATTACACCTGCTTATTCCACTGACTATGCTCAACCTCAGATGTCTTCAGTTCTTCAAACTACCAAGGTCTTTCTCCTCAGGGCCTTTGCACAAGCTTATCCTCCTAGCTAGAAGGCTCTTGCTTTCTCTTCTTGTGTACCTTGCCCTGTCTCATTTTTCTTTTCTTTTTTCATTTTCAGCTTAAATCATGCCCATTTAAAAAGTAGCTGTCTCTGACAATGCTATATAAAATAGATCTTTGCTTTTCCTTTGTCCCCTGCTGGGTGATTACATCAATGTTTCTTTCAACCCAATTTTCAAAAAATGTGTATTGTTTATTCCTTCTATTTTTTAGAATTAATCCATCTTCCTCATTAAGTTCCATGAGAAAGAACACTTTTTATCCTTTTTACATTTCCCCAGGTCATATCATAGTACTTAGCATCTTGTAGATGCACAGTAAATATTGTTCGATTAGTAGATGATTTTTCATTTGAAGAGGTCAGCTGGTGCACTGTGTGTCTGGGGGTGAAGCACGTGCTACCAAGGTGCTCTGAGGAACTGATTATTGAGATGTTTGTTCCTGCTGAATGAGTTGAATTAGAACAAGGAGTTTAAAATACTATGAATCTTCATTACATGCCAAGCATTAGCTAGATACAGATCTAGAAACATAGATTATTATTCTTTGGGGGGACCTGTGATATTCCCAGAATAAGCAACCTTTATATTGCTGCATTATCAGTCAGAGAAAGAAGGGATTAAAAGAGGTTAGCCAAACATAATTAACTTGATGCCAAAAAGTACATCTCAACTTCTAAAGATGGTGATGAAGTTTGAACTATAAATACTCCATTTGATTAATTTATAGTTACAGGGGGACGTTCCTTCCTGAAGGAAAAAGCTGAAGTAATCTGTCAACTAATTCTCAAACAATAAATATTCTCTGAGACTAAACAAGAGACCTTGACTCACACCTAGAAATACAATGTTTTCAGTTCCACCCCTGTATTAACCAAGCACCCAGAGCAGATCACCCTACTTCTGCAGGTATGGTGAGCAAGAGGTTAGCATCTAAAATAAAAGCCTAGAGAGACCCTAGCAAGGGAACAAGTTGTAGACCAAAGTTGTGGGAAGGCACTCTGGCCAGCATGATCACTGAGGTTCTCTATACTTTTCATCTTTGGTTTGAATGTGCTGTTTCCAAGCGTAATGAAGGAAGACATTCATTTCTCCATGTGTTATCTGTTCCTCTACCTGTCCAGCCAGATTACCATTCTCTTTAGAAAAAACCTGGTTTAGCCCCAGCTGCCTCTGATTCAACAAAGGATAGAGGTTTCCTGTCTCTGGTGAGACATGTCCTATATTAAGAAGCCTTTTCATGAAGAGAGCTCCATCCCCCCATCTCTTCAGTCTCCTTCCTGCCCGGAGGATTTGAGGTGTTTTCTTGCACTTCTATCATTTCTAATTTTATTACATACTTGACTGACAGAAAAAAGACTACTGTTTAGGATGTCATTTGCCACTAGATCCCCAGTACCTAATCAAGTCCTGGCAGGGAGTTTGTGTTGAATAAGTATTTACTGACTAACTTAAACCTACCATCCTATTAGACACATGAACTGTCCGTCATATATTTTGCTTTCTAATTAGGAAATCCTTAAGCCATATCCTCATTTCTGCCTTGGCCATTAGAGAGGAATAAGTGAAAAGAATTTTTTATACATTCTGTTGTACTGATGGTCAAGTAATCTGTAGACAACTCTATCATACCGTCATTGAATTGGACACTAAAGATATATATAGCATCTTACAACTTTTGACTTAAGATAAATCACCTTTAACTACTGGGGGAAAATTGATAAAAATGGAAGTAACTAGCAACAGAAAACACCAAATTAACATTTAATAATGTAATGGAGGGATTATTTTAAATGATTCTAGTCAAAAGGGATTCGTGTTGATTTTGTATAAAAGGGACTGTGAACTATTTCTGTCATAGGTGGTTGTCAGTCTCTTAAGGAAAGAAGTTCAAAAAATGTCATCTTTCACGTCAGAACCATGAAAAGGTGGTTAGAAGCAGGTATGATTTCCAATTCTACTTTCAAAGTGAACTTATGGCAATTTTAGCTCAGATACCTCACAAACTGGAGATCTATGCCTAGAAATGAAGAAGATGGCCTCCCTCCCTCATTCTTCCTTTTTTTCTTACTTTTTAAAAATTCTTTGCTTAAATTAGTCCAATTTAGAGGAAAAGAGTCAAGCACAGCAGAATTCTCTATGTTCATGTTCATATCAGTTTTCATTTGGTGAGATGTTTTAAAAACATATTTTTAAAGGCTCTCTCGATCCAGAAGACTTTTACAGATGGTTGTTTTTTTTTAATGCCTCATCCTTGATTACTGCTAAGGATCACCATCTCCCAAGAAGCTGATTCCCTTCAAATTTAGCTTCAAATCCATACCTTCCAGGCAAACCAGACATTTCAAAGTCACCCATACTCTTTTCTCTGAGACTGTGTTAAAGCAGACATTAATTATTGAAAATACTGAAATGACTGAATTTAACGATAATTCAGTTTTCAACAGCTGTTTTTCATGAGTGTGTGATCACCTAATAATGAACATTTTAATTTCAAAGTGAGTCACTGATTTGCGTGGTATTATGAGAGATGATGAAAAGTGCATCTATGTTGAACTTAATCTAAATGAACACTAGTGTGGGTAACAAATATGAATTTTGGATAATGTTAAATATAAAAATGAGATACTTGAGTCATTAAAAGTGACCTAGGAATAACGTAATGAATCAAACATGAATTCTGACTAGCACAGAGGATTCAAGGAATTCAAGAGTTTGAACAACTACACGTATATGAACCAGTCTATGTCCAAAAATTATACTGAACAAAGATCTCATCTCTTTGTGTAAATATGAACTCTAATAAACAGGCCTAAACAGATTCATTTGAGGAAAGATAGTGCAGTGGACACACACACAACATAAACACTTCTTCACAGAATGAGTCATTCACTTTGATTTGCAAAAGTCATAGAACAAAGAATCAACTTTTCTTTTATTTTGATCTTGCAAAGAAACGGTGAGGAAACAATGCATTTTTTTTCTGATATGAACTGCTGAGGAATCATTAAAACCTTGGAAACAGTCAAAATCCACAGGGTAAACCTCCAGATTCCTAGAGGTCCAAAGGCATGCATGTCAGTATCACAAGTGAAGCCAATGTGGGATTTTTGAAATATCAATGCCATTGACTCTCTGAACTCATGTGATGAGTTTTGCATGAACAATGGAGTTTTATTTAAATTCTAAAGCATTTGACAGATTATTCATGATCAAAAACAGTTGGCTTATAAGTCTGTGATTGGCTATA
The DNA here is from genome assembly GCF_040802235.1 of Manis javanica. Lineage (NCBI taxonomy): Eukaryota > Metazoa > Chordata > Mammalia > Pholidota > Manidae > Manis > Manis javanica. The sequence continues at coordinate 42,702,276 of NC_133172.1, forward strand.
TTACCCCAACAATGATCTGCCCCATACAGCCATATCCTTGAAACTGACCTGCATATATTTTGATCAGACTCTCTGCCAACTCAATCCACCAACAACTTAGCTAAATATTTACTGCCAAATATATATATACATACATATATACACACTCCGTGCTCAAAGGATCACAAATGGAAATGCTCAAAAGATATAGCAGAGGGCAATTCCACATGATGAAATTAAGAAGCACTTAAACTAATGTTAGAATATTATTTAAGAAAGAGCATATTGCTACTAAAGGTGAATATTTTGATTGTACTAACATTTATGATGTCTAAGTGTTTTAATCAGTGTTATTAAAATTTTAGCTTTGTGTATGTGTGTGTGTGTGTGTGTGTGTGTGCGTGCACATGCATGTGTATGTGTCTTATTTCGGTAGAAGGAACCAATGCTAATCCTTCAGATATATGAAAATAGTCTAAGGGAAAATGTCCACTGTTTTATAGGTGGGTATCACATTGATCTTTTGTAATATTAAATACAAAAGTATAGAGCTACAGTGCTATTCCTTTCTTTAGGTGGGAAAACTCCTCTGACTTTTGTCAGGTAAGCTGCTCAGCAAATAGTAAGTTTAATTCCTAACACCCACAGGAGGCACAAGAATAGTTAGATTAACAACTCCAGTGTCATGCTGTCAGCTGCTGTTTATTTAAATTAAAATGTCACCATCCAGAAATAAATTAGGAAGTTGAAAAACGATAAATTTCTTAAACATACAGTACTTTGGCACCTTGTTAAAATAAATCTATTACATTTGTGTTTCTGAGAACTTTACATAGACTATTTCCATTTTGACATTCAGAGCATAGCAGGTTTTGTTGTTGTTTTTGTTCCTTCTTAGCTTTCTTCCTCCCTCCCTCATCTCCCCTCCTTCTGTTCTTCCATCTCCATCCTTCCTTTATTCCTTCCTCCATCTCCATCTCTCTGTCTTTGTTTTTCTCTATCTACGCTACATGAGACGAGTAAAAGTAAAAATGTCCCATCAATACACAATTATAAGATGCTTCACTAGCCTGTCTAAAACATGTTGTTCATATTATGTTTATCTAAATATATCTAATTTTTACAGGTTTCAAAATTCACTTCCTGCTACTGGTTTTTCAGCTTCCCTATTATGGGTTATTTCTATGTTTGCTATGAAACACACCTGGTCCCCGCTTGAGCTTTTCTCTTGCTTCCTGACATTTGAAGGGTAACATTTTGGCCCTATCACTCTAAGACCTCCCCTGATAATCGTCCATATCCTGAGATATTTTAAGACAGTTATTTGGCTCTGGGTACTCAGCACAGCAGGTTGTCCCACAGCAGGAGCCAATTTGGTCACAAGTAGGAAGAAAATTAGCATCTCCGAGAGAAAAATACTCCCTCTCTGTTCCCATTTGGATGTGTCTTGCCTGTTATTTTGCAGATCATAAATGATGCAAATGCACACTATAATGCAGGTTAATCAAAAAAGGAGACAGTTGTATACAAACATATTCAGCATTAACAACATGGAGATATTTACTTGGCCAGGTTTTCCATTTTCACATAAAAATGCCTCATACTCGGATGCGAATTCAGGGGCGTTGTCATTGACATCCAGCACTTTAATAGCAACAGGTACTCGTGATATCTGACTGTGGTTCCCTATGGGAAGGAAAAAATAACATCAGCATTGAGGGTATTTCATTTTACCGTTGCAACTCAACTTTCTTCTTAAAAGCATGTGTGTGTTTCAACTTCCATTAACTAGGGTGTTTATTAACATGGTGATTATGGGATCTGACCGTTCACGAAGGAAAAATAGCAAGTGTTTGACTGTTGAAAAAAGGTATGTTACTATTTCCAAACAACATTTACTGGGGCTTAGCTTGATAAAGACCGTCTCTGAATAAATTGGAAGAGGTTTCCTTGATGAAGAAAGCTTCATTTTATCAATAAGGTCCAGTACACAAAGGAAAAATAAATGCTGTGTGCAACAAAGATTTATCTCTTTGTTTATCCTGGGTAGAACACACCAATTTTTGTTCTGTTACGTGTTTGACTGGCTACATATTGAAAGATGAACATCAAAAACCCAGCAAAAGGGCAGACCCAAATCTTAAAGATGGGGAGTCATATCTTTTATAACTTTTATTTTTTTCTATTAGAAATTAAACTTGGGATCTTTTTGGATAAATCCGAGTCATTTTAATATTGTCATTTTCATAAATATTTTCATCAGTGTAAACAGATAATAATCTTCTAATCTTTCCAGGTCAATTCTAATAGCAGAGAACTTAATACATAATCCTTAAGCCTTAAGTCCTTAAATTTAAAAAGTTACACACACACACACACACACACACACACACAGAAATCTGGTCCATTAATACACTGCTGACTTTGGCCATGTGATGATTCTTCATTTGTAATAAATACAATACAGTTTGACTCTGACTGTCCCATGTAATAATCTTTCGATCTCTTGTAAATTATCCAGAATGCACTGGAGATGGCCAATTATTTACCTGTGTTTCTGTGGCACTGAATACTTATAAGAAAGCCAAAAGTGGAAAAGTGTTTGGCTTTTTAATATGAAGAAAGAGACTTGTATTTGATATATCAAACTCTCCTTTTGACAACTGAATAAATTCAGACTTCTAAAATCTCCACTCATTTTTTCATTAACTATAAAAAGTATGTCTAAAGCACACACCAATAATTGAGGCCATGTTATAAATTTGTAGTTGGTTAACCCCACTGGCAATGCTACAATGCTAAAGATTTGAATTCAGGTAACTACCATGGCTAGGCTCCAGTGTTCCAATGCGATTAACTATGGATAGATGAATATTATCCTGTGGAATTCCAACCACCTCAGTAATGGAACATCACCTCACTTCCCCAAAAAATCAAGCCAATGGCCTTAAATGTCTCACCTGGTATATCCTTTTTCTTTTACTATTTTATGTTTAATGAATTAATTCATTCTTCACTCAGAGAGGAACCATGCATCTCCCTAGTTTTGATGGATGGGACAGTTCAAAAAAAGTGTAACTATGACCCAAAGACAAGAAACTTACATTTCCTGCCTTATCTACCTACAGTGGATGAATAGGTATAAGGTATTTGAAGTAAGGTATGATTATATCTTCAAAGATTTACATCTCCTTTCTAGCCTGACCGTGAGCCGACTATCAGCTGCTGGAGAGTAAAAGGGAACAGGGTCTATGTAAAATACACAACAGCTGAAGCCCCAGCTTTGCTTTCTACTACCTACATGACCCTAGGCAAGTAATTTAACCTCGTTTTTTTTCCTAAGGAAACTGAGATTCAAGAGCTTAACACTTTATTTATGGGATTGTTATAAATATTGCATGAGAAAAGATGGAAAATAACAGATAATACTGTGCATATAAGTCAAGTGCATTTTGATCTTGCCTTTTGTTAATTATCAACGTCATCAGCACCATGCATAGTGTTTACTATGTTCTGTTCACATAACCATATGAGATACAGTCACGTGAACTCTCCTTGTAAATAGCAGACTGTAACTATATATATTAAATATATATATATTAAAGTAATATACCTTTATCATGTGTAGTATGTGGAATAAGGTGGTACTCATTTCAGGGCACAGAGCTCTGGAAACATAGTATTTTAATTTTTTGTCTGTTTTAAGTATGTGAGATTGGGAAGCAATCACTTAATACTGTTAGAAGACCATGAATGGCAGAGAATGATATTTCATCTCAGCACCTCTAAATAATTTGTTTTTGAATAATGGACAATGGGATTTATGTGAGTCATTCTATTTTCTTTGTTTTGGCCTTTGGAAAACTCAAAACTGAATTTGGAATCCACCTCTAATACTGTACAGAATCTCATGTACAGAATTTCATTTTTATATATTATTCTTACACTGAATTTAATGTATTTCTTTACACTTACTTAACAATTGCCAAATTGGGAAGAGTCTTCTGTTATATGTGAATGACTAGGTGCTCTATCATATGATCATCAATGAGCCATTGAAATGTTTCTTGATGAGATTTATAATTTTAAAAGTTAGCATAAAGTAAATTGGCAAAACAAAAATTATAGTTTGTGTGGAGAAGTTGGGATTCCTATGGCCAGGATCCTCACTGAACTTAAACCACCTGATGATGTAACTGGCCTGTTGCTAGGCTACCGCTTCCACACCTTTAGGCAATAAGCTATTATTGCGCTATACAGAGAGCTCGGCCCAGTGCACTGCGTGGAGGCAGAAACACTAGCACTCGACCTGCTGCCAGGAGAACAAGCTGGATAATAAACTCTTTCACCCCGAAGAACGTTTTGCTGTCAATTTTTTGGTCACATTGAATCCATAGAGAACTTGCCTGGGGCTGACACCATTAGCAAGACAATTGACAAAAGTCGGCAGGGTTCATTGTTGACCAAGGAAAAAGACAGGCTACCCTGATGGAAGGGGTGTTTCAGGGGGCTGTCCCCGTGAATGGGGAAACAGTGGATTGTCCCCCAAAGGGCATGTGATCTGAGGTGGCTTGCGTCCTAGAGGACTGGGCCCCACCCCAGGACTGGAGGCAAGTGGAGGTGATGCCTGAGGCAGTAGGGGTGGCCCTTGGTATAGTAAGTTGGTCTTCTGAAAAGCAGAGTGCTTGTGAGGCAGCGGGGACTGTAGGTTGGCTGCTTCTCACAGTGTTAAAAAGGTCTACAGAAGAGACCCAAGAAATGGGCACAAAAACGCAAGCTACAAACTTCTGTGGATTCCCTGAAGAAAGAGGTGGCATTGATATGAGAGGAGGCAGCACACAGGAGTGCCTGCAGCAAGGTGCCATTGGAGATGAGACGGCAGTGCTGCCATGTGTTCTGAAGGAGGAAGAGGCCATCAAGGAAAAAGACAAACTCCTGAGGGAAGCACAGGCAGAGGTGGCACGAGACCGTCAGCTGTGAAGCATTGAGGTGAAGGTAAGAGAGCTGCTGAAGACTGAGGTAGCATTGCTGCGAGGCACAGTAGAAAAGGTAAAGATTGCAGCAGAGGAGGCACTCGGGGGAGGGGAGAGAAAGGTGCCATCAGCCCCAGAATTGGAGTTGCTGGAGAAGGACAAAAGGGTGGTGCTGAAGTCACTGGCCCCTCCTGTATTGAAAGCCTGCCCAGTGGTTGTAAAGAAAATAAAGACCCAGCAGCTGACAGTTCCCCAAGGAGAGGAGCAACCCCCTCCCCAGGTCATGGAGTACTCTATGGTCTGCCTCTATACTTAGGCTGAGCTGGTGGATCTGGGCTCCCGGTTTAGGCAGAAGCCCTCAGAGTCAATATCAGCTTGGCTCCTGTGTCTGTTGGGACTTAGGGATGGATGCACTTGTTCTTTTGGAATCAGAGATGGGAAAGCTGGCTTCCCTGACAGTGCAGCCTGCCTGAGGCAGCGATTACAAAATGCACATCAGAATCCACGGAGTCACTCCCTCCTCGATTGGCTTATGGCTGCACTTTGTGCTGTGTGGCCCAATCAGGGTGATCTACCATCCTCTCCTGTTAGATGGCAGACGTATGCTGAGCTCCAACAGGTGCTACAAGAGCTAGGCATAAGAAATGCCATCTATAGTCCAGACAATTATGGCCCAGATAAAGAGATTTTCACTACTGGGATGAGAAATATTGTGCTTCAAATGGCTCCTACATCCCTCTTTGGGTCTCTAGTGGCCATTCTTTCCCCTCACTTGGAGCATCCCATAAGTGAGGTGACACGTACAGTAGCAGACTTAGGAGAGGCTGAAGCAATGAGAATCCGGAAAGAGATAAGACTTGCTACTCACAAGAAGAATATACAGGGCCCCATGAAGGTTACAAGGACCTGGATGTGGGTTGATTTAATACTGGCAGGAGCAGATGGAAGGAAATTAGATGGGAAGTCTAATAGGATCTTACTAGAGCTATGGCAACAGCTGAAACCAGAGCAGCAGTTCCAGCCATTAAGAACAATGAGGCAGAGGTCAGAGACAGAGCCACAAGTCTGGTCTGTGTGTTTGCAAGACTGCCTGCTGGAGAATGAGCCAACCTCACTTGAGCCCACACAGGAAAATGATTGGGGAACATGGTTTGACTGAGGGGAAAGTTAAGTATCTGTCTTGAGGACCAGGGGGGGACCAGATGCCACATGTTGAAATAGCTATCCATTGGTCCCCAGTGAACATACAATGTGTCTTGGCTCTGGTGGACACAGGGGCTGAATGTTCACTGATTCATGGTAACCCTGAGTCGTTCCCTGGGACCCCATATGGATATGGGGGTAAGGCTATCAGAGTGGAAAAAGCCCAAATCCCTTTAGGAATAGGGCATTTCCCCCCAAAAGAGTATACAATGAGAGTATATTTTGGGTATTGATATCCTGCAGGGTCTATGGTTGCAGACCACTGCAGGTGAGGTCAGACTGAGAGTACGTGTGGTGAAGGCAGTTCTGAGGGGACATGCTAGGCACCTGTCCATAGCTTTGCCTGTGCCTCAGCGAGTGACTAATACCAAAAAATACAAACTGCCTGGAGGCATAAAGAGATTGGAGAGACTCTCCAGGAGCTGGAAAAGGTGGGTATTATAAAGCCCACCCATAGTCCTTTCAATTCCCCCGTGTGGCCAGTAAAAAAACCAGATGGCTCCTGGTGTACGACTGTGGATTATAGAGAACTGAATAAAGTCATACCCCCTTTGCATGCTGCTGTCCCCTCTATTGCAGGCCTGATGGATACCCTCAGCCATGAACTAGGAACATACCATTATGTGGTAGATCTTGCTAAAGCCTTACTTTCCACTGACATTGAACAGGAAAGTCAGGATCAGTTTGCCTTCACGTGGGAAGGACGGCAATGAACTTTCACCATCCTTCCACAGGGATATACCTCCATAGCCCCACCATCTGTCATGGACTTGTAGCCCGCCCAGAACTTCCATGGGGGAAACCGCCAATGGTACAGCTGTAACATTATATTGATGATGTCATGCTCATGTCTGATTCTCTTTCAGATCTAGAAGGTGCAGCACCTAGACTGCTGCAACATCTACAGGAGAACGGATGGGCTGTGAACAGCACCAAGGTTCAGGGACCAGGTTTGTCTGTCAAATTCTTGGGGGTCGTCTGGTCAGATAAGATCAAAGTTATACCAGAAGCAGTTATAGATAAAGTCCAGGCCTTTCCTACCCCACAACTGTAGCATTGCTACAGGAGTTTTTGGGTCTTCTAGGCTACTGGAGAGTGTTTATCCCACACTTGGCACAAATTCTGAAGCCCTTATACCAGTTGGTATGAAAGGGCAACAGGTGGGACTGGGATGAGACATGTGTATCTGCCTTACTGCAGCAAAATGGGCAGTCAAGGCAATGCAGGCCTTGAGTGTGACAGACCCATCAAGGCCCTGTGAGCTGGATGTTCAGGTGACTGAAGATAGTTATGGCTGGGGGCTCTGGCAGTGCCTTGAACAAACTCGCCAACCTGTTGGATTCTGGTCACAACTCTGGAAAGGGGCAGAGGTATGATACACTTTAATAGAAAAACAACTGGCTGCCATATATCAGGCCTTGCTGGCTACATAACCCATCACTGGAATGGCCCAGATAAAGATAATAACCACCTATCCCATCTTGTGGTGGGTATGACACTGGACCCAAAAGCCAAGGAGTGGTGTGGCACAAATGCCCACACTAGCCAAGTGGGGTGTTTACCTACAGCAGTGTAGTGCCCTCTCTAGTAGCCCCTTGAGTGGAGAACTCCAACACTTATTGGGGCTGGTGACATATACTAATGAAAAGCAGGAAGAGCTTGCTTTTGAACCATTAGTAGCAGTGAGTCCTTATTGGGAGAGAAGAGCCCCTATACCCAAAGATACATGGTATACAGATGGCTCCAGCCGTGGGCAGCCCCCAAAATGGAGGGCCATAGCTTTCCATCCTAAGACTGAGACAATATGGATGGAAGATGGTGAGGGGAAGAGCAGCCAATGGGCAGAGTTGCAGGCCATGTGGCTTGCCATTGGCCAGGAGCCCTCCCCTATAATTGTCTTCACTGACAGCTGGGCTGTCTATTGGGGCTTCCCTGTGGCTACCAACCTAGGACCATGCCAACGGGCTGGTTGGTCACCAACCCCTTTGGGGGCAAGAATTGTGGCAAGACTTATGGGCCTGTGGTCAGACTAAAATAATTACAGTATACCATGTGACAGGTCATTGGATATGTTGGTTAGAAGGAAAGCCTGCCTCTGATGTAGCCATATGGCTACATTAGCATTTGTTACATGCAGGGCAAAAGACAATGTGGGCTGTAGCCCATTGGTGGGACTTGCCTTTGACCTTCGAGGAAGTTAGTAGAGCCCGGCCAGAGTGTGTTGTGTGCTCCAAAAAGTACTTACACCGAGTTCCACATGGGACAATAGCTAAGGGGCCTATACCCCTCGTCAGGTGGCAGATAGACTATATTGGGCCTCTACCTGTGTCAGAAGGATATCAGTATGTGATGACTTGTTTGGACACAGCTACTGGACTTCTGGTTGCTTTTCCTATCCGTTTTGCAGACCAGCAGATGACCAAGAGAGGCCTGGAGCGTCTCTTTGCTGCCTATGGTCAACCACAGGTGATTGAGTGTATTGTCCATTTTACTGGACATACACTGAAAGAATGGGTGTGACAGCTGGGAATCAAATGGAAGTTTCATGTGCCCTACAATTCTACTGCAGCAGGCATGATGAGAGGCACCATGGCTTGTTAAAATCTGGACTAGAGTCAGATACCAACAGTCTGTGGGGATGGTCAGTCCGCATATGGACCATGCTACGGTGTTTGAACGAGAGACCTAGAAAGAGAGCCCTGAGCCCCATCGACATGTTAACACATATGGCTGCCTCCCCTATACAACTCCAAGTACAAACCAAGGAAGAATCACTGAAGCCGAGGTTTGGCCACCAGAAAAACATCTTGTTGCCAGCACCAACTGCACTGAACCCCAGAGACTTCATTAAGTGTACATGGCCTTGGACCTTTTGACACATGGACCAACAATGGCTGCCTCTCCTGGCACCTTGGAACAAGGCCTGGAAGCTGGCCTCCTGCATATTCCTGGAATAACAGCAAAGTGGCCACCAAAGGTCACAGTAGTATATCCTGAATGGCCAGAAGGTAGGAGCATTTTACCGGGGAGTTTTGTTTTATCATGGTGGCCAGTGCATGCACCTCCAGTAGCACTACATATAGACCCTTCAGGAACCCCCATGGGGAAAGGAGTAAAAGTATGGTATACTAGACCAGGATGGGACCCCCTTCCTGCTACAGTCCTATCACAGGACCACTCTCTTGCATGCATCCTACCTGAGGGACAAGATTTGCCTATGTTGGTGTCATTAAAACCTGTCTATTGCCCCTAAAGTCTTTGAGGATTGGGAACTTCCTCTGGCTTGAGGATTATTATAATTTTTGTTACCTATATCAAAATCTTGCTGTATCTTAATTTTTATTATCTCTAAGTTGTTGTTATCCTCTGTTGCTGTTGTGGAATCTGGTTACAGTGCTCCAGCTTTCTCACACAGGGACCACTGCGGAAGATTCAAAGTGTGTAGATTGTAAAACAAGAATCCTGGAGGGGTGGAGTGTCGGGAAGTTGGGGTTTCTATGGCCAGGATCTTCACTGAACTCAAACCACCTGATGATGTAACTGGTCTGTTGCTAGGCTATCGCTTCCACACCTTTAGGCAATAAGCTATTATTGTGCTATATAAAGAGCTTGGCCCAGTGCTCCGCGCCAAGGCAGAGATGCTAGTGCTTGACCTACCACTGGGAGAACAAGCCGGGTAATAAACCCTTTCACTCCAAAGAACGTTCTGCTGTCAATTTGTTGGGTCATGTTGAATCCATAGAGAACTTGCCTGGGGCTGAAACCCATTGGCAAGACAGTTTGTTTACTTTTGTTTTCCTAAGTATATGAATGTCCCAGAAATTAACTATGAGTATTTCTTGAAACTGCTAAAACAGGGAGAAAAACAATCAACTCAGACAAGAAAATAGTGCCCTGTGTCCCCCAAAAATGTTGCTATTACCTCTACTAGATGAACATGCATGTTTGACAAATTACTGCAAGTGTCAAATTTAAATGTTGAAGATTCACTTTTATCTAAATTAATGAAATGATCGAGTTCAAATTTAAAGATCTTATAGAGCAATAAAATCAATTAGATAAGCTTCTGAGGAAATTGTTTATGTCTGTTGTGACTGGCCCCAAAATGTTTGCCTTTCATCTGATAACAAACATTAAATCTAAAGATATCATACTTAGAAATTTGGTTAGCATTCATTAAAGATTAATTTTCTAAACACAAGAGATGTGACAAAGCAGTCTGGAAGGAAAAGCCCATTTCAATTGGCTATAAAAAAGTCAGACTGTTTTTACTTATGATGGAAGAAAAGGATGAAATGGCACATTGTGTAAACAACTCCTTGACTTCTACCATGTGAATCCCACTGACTTCCTGTCACCTCTCTGTCACACAGCCTCATGAATTGCCCATGAATTTTGCTCTTTTATAATCAAAGGTGATGGAACACTGCAAAGTCTAAGTTACTTGGGAATTTGCTTCTAACTAGTTTCCATGAGCGGCTGTTTTTGCTGGCACCAATGGAAATAAACAGCCTCTCCTTTTTCAGACTAAGGAAAAATGGCTTGACACATTTAGATATACTGGTGGGGCTCAATAAATAATTCTTGAGCCTTCTACAAGTAAGTAGAAGGGTGGAAGTCACATGCCATAAATTACAGTCAACAGGAATGCAAAGTAAGAGAATTTATAATTGAACAGGGCTGAGAAGAAGAGTGAAGGTTTATAAAATAGGAAGATGTGAACTGAATATATGATAGAAAAGATAGCAACTTAGCAAAGTTAAAATGAAACTGATGGGAATTTGAAAGGAAGTCTTGGAAAACAATTTCGGTAGTAGATTTAGGCTCTCTAGTGACAAAAGATAAAACTTCTTGAGATACATTTTGCCTGTGAATAATGTGATGACTTCTAAATAACTAGTGATGATTTACCAATCCATGGAGTATTAGCATAGGAACGAGTTAGGGTGTAATTAACCATTGGACAGCAGCAGGGTAGAAATGCTAGTGGGAATATTTTCGATGGGTTTTTCTCTTTACTGTATTATTTTCATGTTTTACCCTTTACTATCATGGAAACTGTTGCTGCAACGGCTCAGTCTTTTGACTCCCTCAAATACTTACCAAGAAATTTCTGCCTTTTAGTGTGCATAGAGGAAGCTAACCACCAGAATTTAAATATTTTTTATTATAGGATTGTGAAAATTCCTGCAAGCTAGGACGAATTCCTCTGTTTTACTCCTTAAAATCTCAGTCATATTTACAGAGTAGTTTAGAATTAAATCAAAACTAATAAGATGAATGCTTTTATATCAAATGAACAAAGCTTGTAAGTCATGGCTTTTCTATTACCCCCAAGTAACAGCTCTTCAAGAAAGGAAGACGTTTTATTTCACTGAGAAAGTTGTGGACTTACTTAGACATATTTGAAAGTGCCTCAAACTCCTGGTAGAAAATGAATCTTAAATGGTGATTTTGGTTCAAGTCCTCACCGACTCCTGTCTGTTTCCCCTGCTGACTGCTAAAAATCATGCTACCTGGCTAAACCGTTTTCAGCGGTTCTCTGAACAGGCAGAAGACGTGTAGGGCTCTTATAACATTCGTCTTAAGTGAACCTGGAAATAGTATCATCCTGAATAACCATGAGGCAAGTCCTCCATGCCAACTTTTCCTACATATCTACAAGGAACCCTCAGTACCCTTTTTCCAGATCAGGAAGTGAGGTACTGAAAACAAATAGACACAGTTACGGTTGTAACATTTTGATCCTATGGAAAAAGTTTTAGAGGCACTGAGGTGAGCACTGACTTTATGAAGCTCTGGCATTTTATATTTACACTAAAGGTAAAACTTTAACAGATACATCCTAAAGAAAGGTGATCTTTGTTTAGAGTATATTTACAAATGAAAAATTAGTACTTGTGAAAATGGAACTATTACATTTTTTATTTTTCTATTATTATGTTTTATAATATTACCTGCCTTTAAATATTTATGTAGGCTTATGAATTTGATTTCATCTGTCGTCTATACCCTTGTTGTTGTTGTTTTGTAGTATGTATGTGTGATGCATATGTGGTTTTTATATGTTTTTGTTCTGCTTTGTTTTAGGGTATCCCCTCCGGTCTGCTGTGACTTGCTTTTGCTGAATTTGTGACTCAAAAATACTGACTCCCTCCTTGCACAGTCCTGAATACATGTTTCTATTTTCACATGTCTCATCATTCTCTAAACTACAGCAGGCTAGGAAATAAAATTCTTGGACGAGTTTATAATTCCTTATGTTACATTTGGTAATCTAATTCATTTTTGCATAAATCTCTTATTCTACACTACCAACGAAATTGCATGATGGCTTTCTTACCAAATCCTAGGGGTCTTTTCCCAATTATTTCAAATAGGATCGACTTAAGGCGATCAGAACTGAATTTCTTTGAGATTCTTTTTACATTGCAATTCAATTTAAATCCTTTATATATTAGAATCTTAACTAGGGATACACACTTTCAGAGGGATTAATGTAACATTAATGTAATCTCTAATATTCAGTTTAATACCAGATGACAAAATCAGTTGTACCCCCCGTACATGCATGCATACAGCTCCCTCTCTTTCTCTCTCTCTCTCTCTCTCTCTCTCTCTCACACACACACACACACACACACACACACACACACTTTATTAGGGAAGAAAACTAATATTGCCAACTATCCATCAAGTATTGCATGATCTGTTATGTATTATCTTTTTGAGGTTCATTGGATTACTATGAATATGTTATTTTCTCAAATGGGAATATGATTTCAGGGTATGTAAGGACTGAAATCAACTGGTATGAGTTATATATCATAGGATATAGTAAAGAGATATCAATTCTTTCATATCCAATGAGTCTAAAAAAGGTTATGCATATGATATATTATGGATATGAGTCCTTTGCTAGATACAGTATCATAGTACCTTCCCCCACTCCATGGCTTGATTTCCTATTCTCTTAATAGTATCCTTTGGTGGGCATAAATTCTTAAGGAAGTTGAACTCATCAGCCTTTTCCCTCATTAACTTTACTGCTCTTTGCATCTTACTCATTCATTATTTGCACAATCCAGAGTTTGAAAATTCTGTAATCTTTTAGAAGGCATATTATTTGCTTTTCACATTTACATCTTTGATCTGATACTAATATTGATGATCTTGATTAGAGATTAAGGTTCAGTTTTAGCCACTCATAGATATCCAATTAACAATTGGCATTATTACAAGTCAGTTGAGCATTTGTGTACAGGCCTGTTTCTGGAATTTTCTGTTCCTTTGGTCTATTTTTCTATCTTTATAGTCTTAAAACCCTCTCTTAACACTCTGTATTTATAATAAATCTATATATTACCATTATAAATATAAGATCAGCTATTTTGTTTTGCTTTTTAAGTATTTTCATATTTTTCCCTTCAAATTTCTATACCCATTTTAGTATTATTTGCCCCACCCCACCCCGTACCCCACCCTACCACCACCGCTTTGGGAATTCTGATTGCTATTACAAAGAATCTACATATAAATTTAGAGAATTAACATCTTTTACATCTGAAAATACAAATATTGAACTTTGTATATACTTTATTTATTTAGATCTTCTTTAATTTCCCTCAATAATGTTTTGTTTGGTCTTGCATACCACTGTTCATTAAATTTGATTACTATTTAACTGATGTCTTTTTATAATTATTAAGTAGTATCTTTATTTCATTTGCTGAGTGTTGCTAGAAAATAGAAATATGATTATTTTATAATTCTAATTGTAATGCAAACTTTACTTCTCATTATAGTTTATAGAATTTTTTTCATTTTTATGTCCTCAATCATGCCATCTGTGAATAGTGACAACTTTCTCCCTTTCCAATATCTATACTTTTATTTGTATCTTGTAGTACTATGAAAACCTTCAGTGTAATTGAATAAAAGTTGCAGTAGTATACAACTCTATCTCATTTCCAATCACAGGGAGAAAGCTTTCAGTATCTTATCATTAGATCTGATATCTGCTATGTGGTTTGTGTGTGTGTATCCACACTTTATCAGATTGTTTCCTTCTATTACTGGTGTACAGAGAGCTTTTTCCATGAAGAAATGAATATATACCATTTCCTGCATCTATTCAGATTGATAGCATTATTTCTCTTTTTTCTATCAATATTTTAATTTACATTAACAAATTTCAAATTTGTTATAATCTGTCCTTGTATTCCCTTGGTGTAAGATTATATTTTTGTATTAGTGGTTTTCATTTAGTAATATGTTACGTAGGATTTTGAGTATGAGAAGCAGACTGTTAATTCTCCTTTATTGTAATATTCTTGTCAGGTTTTAGCATTAGGAATATGCTGGCTTTGTGACAAGAGGTAGAAAATGCTTTCTTTTACTGCTTTCTGATACAGTTTCTGTCAGGTTCATTTGGGCATGACAATTTATGTGTTAAGAGTTAGTAATTATGAATTTAATTCATTCAGTAGAGAACTGATAGATGTATTTTTCTCTTTTTCTTATTTACGCCAGTTTGCAAAGATTGCATTTTTAACTTAATAGGCTATTTCATAAACATTTTAAAACTTGTTGGTGTAAACATGTTCATAATGTCCAATTATTACATTTTAAAAATCTATACAATCTATAATGATCCCCTCTTCTTCATTTCTGATATTAATAACTTGCACCTTTCTATTTTTCTTTGCAAGATTTTACCAACTTTATTCATCTTTGTAAATAAACAGTTTTGGCTTTGTTGAATTTCACTACTGTACATTTGTTTTCAATTTCATTATATTCTATCCTATACTTATTTTAAAATGTGCTAATAATTCCATTTGTGATTTTGTTATGTTTTCTATGGATTATTTAGAAGTGTACAGATTAGTTTCTAATACTTGGAGATAATTTTAAGATTCTGTTGTTATTTATGTCTAGTTTAATGCCATTGTATTAAGAAAGCATACTCCACATGTACTGAGACTTGCTTTATGGCCCACTTCTGGCTATAACTACATATGACACGAATAATTTTTCTGCAATTTTTCAGTGCAGTGTTTTATATATTTCAGTTAGATATGTTTACTAGTCACAAAATATTCAAACATCTCTATCCTTACCATTTTTTTGGTCAGTTTCTTTGATTGGCAGATATTTGCTAAAATCTTCACCTACAACTGCTAGTTTGTCTATTATTTCCCCCTTTACTTCTGTCAGTTTTTTCCTTTACTGAGTTGGCAAACATTAAGTTCATACAAATATGAGATTTTTAGTTTCATGATGAATTGAATCACTTATCATGAAATTTTTCCCTTTATTTTTTGTAATACATCTTTCTCCCTTGTCTATAGCTGAGCTAGTTTCCTTTGATTTGAATTTGCATGGTGTATCTTTTTTCAACATTTTAGTCCTTATGTGTTCTTACGTTTAAGGTTTACCTTTGATAAGAAACATTAGAAACTCGATTACTTTTTTTTCTAGTCTGACAATTAATGTCTCTTAATTGACATATGTAGTTTATTTACATTTAGTGTAATTGCTTATATATCTGAACATTAATTTCTTAATGTACTTATTTATTTTTGTTATTTTATTATCAATTCTAATTTTCCCTCCTTCCTAGATGAATCTCTTGGATTCATAAATTTTAATTTTCCCGTTCTCCCACTGACCTATTAGTTACATAGTCTTCTATTAATAGTATTTTAGTTGTTAAGTTAAATACATATTTATGTTATGTATGTGTCCTTTACTTATTAGAATATACTGTAAGGTAATGTTCCAAATATTTTATGTCCAATGGAAGAACATTTCCAGTGCATTGGCTATGTACCCTTCCTGCTCCTGTGTCATTGTTGTTAAATATATTAAATCTATATCAATATACACATGCAAGACATTGTAATATACCACATAGTAAATACTCTTTTTTAACTACCCACATTCCAATATTACTACATTGCCAGTTTAGTCTGGTTTTTCCTTAGTCTGAAGAGATTTATTTGTTTATTTATTTATTTATTTATTTATTTACTTCTTTTAGTAAGAAACTACTGATAAGTAATTTTATCAATTATTTTTTGGAGTAAGAACACTTTTATTTAAAGGTCTTTTCTTGATATAAAATTCTGGCTTGGTAGTTATTTTCCTTGTGCCCTTTAAATATACCATTTTCCCTCTGACTTTAATAATTTCTGTAGTAAAATCAGCTGTTAGTCCTTGAATTCTAAATATCTTGCTTTTGGGGGGACTGATTTTAGGATTGTCACTGTCTTTATTTTTCAGCAATGTTACTGTGATGTGCCCACTTAATAAAGTTTGCTAAACTTCTTGAATTCATGGCTCAGTGTCTTCTATCTAATGTGAACATTCATGACTATTATTACTTCCTCTCTGGTCTTCTTCCTCTCTTTTGGGAATGTTAGTTACCAACATGTTACACCTTTTCTCTCTAACCTGTGCTTTATGTGCCCACATCTGATTTTTATTTCTTCTGTGGATCTTCCTGGTTTTTATTTTTTTTCTTATGGTCTTAAATCTGACTTACAATCCACATTTCTGTTGAATCTTATACTCTATTAAAACTATATACTGAATTATTATTTTTACTGATTGAATTTTTCAGCTTTAGAATTCCTCTTTGACTATTTTTATAGATCCCCATTCTTTGATCAAAGTAATCATTCCATCTGTTATTTGTTTCTTTGAATTATTAATTATATCTATTCTTGCATCCTTATCTGATAATACCAAATCTTTTTTTTTAAATTGTTTTCTGGTTCTTGGTGGTTTGATCTTCTTTCATGGCATGCCTGTTGATTTGTTTACTGAATTTTGGAAATTCAATGATATGCATTGAAAATGAAAATTGAAATTTTAAAATTGATGGGGTTTGACTTTCTCCTACAGGAAGATATGTATACATAGAATACCTTGATACTGTCAAGACTGGATCTCAGAATTTGTGGAGGCTGATTTAATCTCTGGTTTTCCCTTCTAGAACCCATCCTTTCTGTTAAATTACTAAAATATTCGCTGGCTTTTTAGCCTCTTAGTGCATGTTCTCTTATATATTTTAAGTCCTCTTATTCCTGTATATTTTAAGATTTGGTAAATGCATTCTAGGAAAAAGCTACCCATAATGCTCTGATTCTTCTCTTCAGTCGTCACCTTCTGTTGGTCTCTCAATGTCCAAACACCTTGGTAGACCTGAACTCTAACTTTTATCCCCATAGTCCCATGAGACCATCATAATTTCCAGGATTTCTGCTTAGTTAGTGTCCATGCTCTGTGAATTGAATGAGTTAAAGCCCCAAAGGGGACAAACGGTGTTAAGCTTAGGGGTCACTTCAATTTGCTGTCTTTCTCGTATATCTTAGCTTCTTAATTGCTGGCCTTCAAATAATGCTTTTCCCCTAACTTTATAGTTATTCTCAGTGGGAGAGTTAGTCTAACCTATTATCATAGATATAAGAAAAATACTTAATTTTCCCTATCACATTGTGGTATATATAATACATTCATTATTTCCCCAAGAAAATTAAACTGTAAATCACCCTGTACTTGTTAGACAATAGACAAAATATTACTTTAAAATGACCCTATTCCTCCATGAGTTAGTGCCCAGCAGAATTCATGTATGGTAATTAAGATTTGTGTTATTTTTGGTTGATGCTTTGACTACAAAGCCAGACTTATCTCTCTCTTGAGACTGCCTTTCTTTAGTCTATGCTTGACCACAATAAATTCTGCATATATTGTGACAGTGGGCCAAGATATATGTACCATGTTGAGCTAAAAAAATCCCCAAATCTAATATTCAAGATAAATGATTATCAGAGGTGGTTGAAGTGATTGCTCTGCACCCACTGCCTCAGTGTCAAATACTTGATAATAAAATGGCTGATATTGGTTTATTCCCAGAAGTTAGTACTGAATAGCTGGAATATATATGAATGTAAACATATATATATATATATATATAGCTAAATGTGTACGTTACTACTTCCTCCATGGTACATTTATATCCACAAAATCATTCACCAATGTATATTAGAAAGGTAACTAGACACAGAATATAATGTATTCTTTTAATAAAACCTAAAAAATTATATTGGATGAAATATGCAAATCTATAAGGAATGGGAAGCATGTTTTTTTAAAAAAACTGTATTTGCTGAGGCAGTGCAGAGCACCTGTACATAATGGCATTGTGCAACTCAGAATGTCTGTAAATCTCTCTCTCTCTCTTTCCTTGTCTGTCATAGGTAAAAATTAGGAGCTAACTGCACAAAACTCACTATTAAAATGCCTATGTTATTAAAGGAAGGTTAATAAACTCTCCATGGAGCCAGAAAATCTATCATCAGGTAAATTTGTGATGTAGATCAACAAAGATGCTGACAGGGACACAAAGTGTCAAGCTTATATCAAAACATGAGAAAGTGGGAGAACATAGGCCAATATTAGAGTCTTTAATGTTTGTTGTTAGCCAAATCATGGCAAACAATGGTGAAAAAGAAAACTGCTAGAGGCTTATTTACTTATGTATTTTTACTGAACTGATGGAGAATGACAAAAAACCTGTCTGCTACTGGAAATACCGTAATTTCTAAAAAATAAGGTCAACAACAAAAATTAAGAGTGATTTTTTTCCCCCTTAACACACCAGAAAAATTTTTAAAAAGACAGGAGAGAAATGCACTGCAAGCAAAATGCTAAGTTCTATTGCTGGCATCTGCATTTTTCCTGTGGCAAATGATCCAACTTCTTTGGGGTAGTCTCCTTCCTAACATGGCCTGGCATGACTGGGGCAGGTTTTTGAACAAAGTTACTTGGGTAAAAGTAATAACATAATTTATCCCCCTAGTATGATCCATTGGCATGTTCCTTTCAATCAGTTTGATACAGATTTTCTCCATCGAGGTACTGGAAATAATGAGTGAAGTAGCCATGTTAGCTGACGTCTTCTGAGCTCCACTAGGTGAAATACAAAATTGTATGTTGGGGTCTAAACTCCATATCATTTCAGAATCCACCTTCTTTTCCCTCATGCATACAAATGATATACATAGAGCCATAGTATCAAGTTATAGGCATGTTGATCTCCTTTCTTTCTCCATTTTCTTGCATCAACAATTTCCTCCTTCGTCTATTTAAAAATCTAATAGTTTGACCCTGTGCATTTTTCCCCATATAGAAATTGAATAAGACCGACTCGTTTTTCTTGATGCTTGCTGGAAAACTCTATTCTCAAAGAGGCCAGTCAGCAACCAGCAATAATCATCAAGAAATGGCTTCTGAAGGTCAAATATGTTCTCATGTATTTCTGCCAAACTGATGCTACGAGGAATGCACAGTCTGTTTAGGGGGAAACTTGGCATTTTCTTTCTAATTCCCTTTTATGAAGGTAGCAAATTAATTTATTGAATTCTGGCTATTCAAGCCAGAACCTTCCCTACTGAGGGACGGTATATATAGAATAGTACATTCACTTCATTTGAAACATCTGTAATAAAAAACTAGACAGTTTTTTCTCAAATTCATATAAATATCAGAATTTTTAGTTAAAACTCAGTGGGTCTAGTTTGGAGCTCAGAAACGTTAAAAAAAAAAAAAGAACTACAGAGCTTTGAGCAAGCTCAATATGGTAAGAACCGCAGTGAGGAAATCCCTTCTTCATTTAAGAATCTTTTTCTGTCTATATCATGAATCTTATGAGGTTTCTGAAGACAGCATTAATGCTTCCTGTGTTTTTATGGATTTTCTATGATGCTTTGATTCGGGAAAGAAAGAATCCGTCCTAGCATCCCATTTGGCAGGAGAATTTAGACTTTTGGCCAACTGGTAAGAAGGTATTATAGTTTGGCAAACCCTGGCCATCATTAATAGGCTATAAATTCCATCTGGACAGGAGTTTTAGATCCTTTGTTTGTTTACAGTTATATTCAGCATATAGAACAGAATATCTATCTGATATTGAGATGAAATGAATGAAATCATATATGAAAACACTGAGCTGATTGCAGGATTTCAAAGGATTTAGGTTTTGTTTTTATCCCGTGTTGTATTTTGCTCCAAACTTTCAAGTTCCCTCCTTACCGCATCAGCTTCCTCTGAGGTCCTATCACCTTAGTGCCCAATTCTACAAACACAATTTTCTCCTTAGTCATTATTTCAGGGAACCGAAACCATGTCACATAAATAACTTTTTTCCAAGAAACTTTGTATTTTACTAGACAAAAGGGGAGAGATGAAGACTTGCTTATACCTTGAGGCATATTTTAGCTCACTCTAAGAGTGCTTTCTAACAGCTGCTCAAGAGAAAAACCTATCAGTTTCCCCAGGTAGTGGGTTTCTGCCCAAGTGTGCAATCACAGGATAAGATGTGGTAGAAGCAACTCGAGTACCAGATGGTGGATGTGGGGGTCGCTGCTGTGAACATTAAGTAAGTTAAAACAAACATTGCTTTTTATTCTGATTCATGTTTAACTACCAGATTTACATGGGGAAAGTTCTATCTCAAGTTGACTGAGTGAGACTAAACTAGGAATTGTTATAATAATTTTCCATCTCATCTGGTTCCCACATAGAAATTACAGTTCATGCCTTCACAGCACTACAAACGACTGTTTTTCCTGTTAGCAAGTTGACTCTGATTTATTAAAGATCCCTTCAGGATTTTCCCCCACTAAATTTTTGATATTTAACTGGTGACGATATTGTTTCCAGAATTCTCTGCTGAAAAATAAATGAATAAATAAAAGCTCTATTAGTGCATTCCACTGTGTAGTTCCTCTTTCCAACATCCATATGTATTTATAATTAAGTGCATAAGAGCAATTCAGAATTTTATAATTTTAAATATTTCCTGTGCAGGTGATTTTTCCTAACTACGTGAGAATAAGAAGATTCTCCAACTTTTAATTTCTTGCACAGAAGCTTTCATTATAATTTCTTCTCAGGAAATTGTTGGAATTTGCTCAACACGAAAAAGAATTAATTGCCTAATGTACAGAGGCAGTTAAATAGTTTCATCAGAGGAATAACAATGAGTAAGAATAGTTTCAGGGTAACATGGAAAATAAAAGCAAGGAAAGGGGGGGACAGAAAGGAAACTAGTGATAATATTTGTTCAGTTAGTGTTTATTATTCAGTCAGTGTTATGTAAATAGATATTTTACAGATATCAACGTAAAAGTATAGATAAACCGTCTCACTTCCCTGAAGTTAAACAATTAAATACTGACACAATATAGGGTTTGAAATTCATATATGCCACATTACAAAGCATACACAAAATCTCTTGCTTTTATATAATATTTGCCTTAAATTTTTAGTTTGGTACAGACACCACAGAAGTGAAGTTATGAAACTATCCACTAGCAGAGAGGATTTTCCTCTAGAAGTGTCTCTGGAGTGAAATAATTTGCCACAAATACTCTTCTACTTTTTCTCCATTGAAAAACAAAACAGCAGCAAACGGCAAATAGTCTGAGAGAGAAAAACATTGCCTTAAATGAACTAGGATCCTCCTATCTCTAAATTAAAATAGGTTTTGTTTTTATCCCGTGTTTGTTTTTATCCCCAATCACATTTTGAGCCATCTTGATCCAGGGCTAAAAAGTCCAAATGGGCACAAAGCATTATGATATTGAATAATAAAAGTAAAAAGATTGGTTTATTAGGGAAGCTGTATTAAAAAAGTGTGGTGATAAGAACTCTGGACTCTATGCAGGGGAAGTGTAAGATTAATAACATTTTTTAAAATTAAGTATGGTTGATATAAAATATTACATTGACTTCCAGTGTACATTCATTAACATTTTTTTAACTGTTTGCATGTAGTAGGAAACCTATTTTCTCTTTTTGTGTTTCACACTATGCTTTATGAACACAGAAAGGTAATAATACTACATTGAGTTGTGGTGAACTTTCCAGTTCAAATATTTGAAGATGTCTATAAAAACTAAGCATGTTATTATACTACCAGTTAATTATCTGATGGATTAGGTCTTGCTAATGCTCTTTAAGCCAAATTATAAATGTTCATAGTTTAGTCCTGGTTTGTGTTCCTTCTTCATTCATTTATTTAGTCAATCATTCCTTCATTCGATAAATATTTATTAAAGGCCTATACTATCCCTGTATACTTTTGTAGCTGTCAGGGAGATAGCAATTTACAGCATAAGATATTCTACCCCTGGGGAAGAATTCACGAACAACATACATAATAATGAGTAAGCTATATGGTATGTTAGAAAGGATTAAACGCCAATAAAAACAAATACAGAAGAGTAAGAAAGATCTGGCACTGGTGGTGCTAAGAATTGGGTTCATCTGAGCAAAGACTTAAGGGTGGAATTAATCATCTTTGTAGCAAGAGGAAACAGTTATTGCAGTGATCCTACAGGGAGGGCATGGCTAACGTCTGGATGTATTTAATCACAGATTTCTGGATGGTTATCAAACAAAATCATTTTCTTAGGGATAGTAATAGATTTGCACACAAGAGTGACAGACTGCAAAGAGAATTAAACTACATCCTCTTCTTGATTACTGAATTGAGATAACGTAAGATAAAATTACTCTAGGTTTTAGCAAAGAATTAAGTTTGGGTTATTAACTTTAAAGTAGACAACCAACTGCTATGTTCTTGGAGGATGTTTTATTTCCTTAGGAAACCTGTATTCTGATAGATTCCCACCTTAGAGTATTTGGAAGAATGCTGTGCCTTTTTCTTTTCCCATGTGTTGGTAGGCTGATAAATTTTTTCCTTTCTCAGTGGTATTTAGCATATTATAGTCTCATGGTTAAAAAAAAAAAGTAGCCATTATGATTATTTACTCACTCAATAAATATTTTCCAATCACTTATAATGTGATACTTTGTATGTTATGAGCTATGGCAATTATAGTAACCTATAGTCTCTGCTCTTGAGATTAGTCTGGGAGGGAATAGAAGGTACACACACAAAGAACTATTATTATAAATTAGATCATCACTGCCTTCTCTGAGCTCCTGTGTAGTTGCAGAAAGAAATATAGTTTCCAAAAGGAGGTGACATTTGCTCTGAAGCTTGAAGGAAAAATAGTACTTGGAAATGCAGAGAAATGGCAGGATATTCAAACAAGAAAGAACTTAATGTCATGAGTAGGACACAGCACAACGTGTTGCACATGTGATGCCCCAACAAGGTCTTTGCTAAAGTAGTGCATATACACGGCATCTATGTAGTCTTGGGTTGGGAAAAGTTTTATAGTATTTTATCCTAAAACATTTTCTTTATGTTTAAAATCATAGCCACATGTTGTGGTTGATGAATGGTATTTCTAATGTAAGTATTCTAAAGGAATAATTCCTTATTCAAACAGTTTTATTCATAACGCAGTCTCTAGAGGTGATGCCCATATACATTATAAAAACAACTAAGAAATTGCAAGTTCAGATTTCATTACACAAATCTACTTTGGATCTTTAAATTAAGATCAGTAAATGCATATTATAGGTTATGACACAAATCCAGCTAGTGGAGCCAAAAGTGAGCAATAAAATGAACATATACAACATCAGAAAGAGTTTGTAAGGCACTTTTTTCTTTGCGTAGGTGTAGGGAATGAATAATGAATTAATAGTGGCAGCCACAAAAGCACTAGTTTTCATGTCTTTATCATCTGCCAGGTGCCATATTCTTACACACTACCTCTTACCCCCTATTTACTTAGTGAAAATGAAATCAGCACAACTGTATCCACGAAGAAGAAACTACCTCTACTACCTGTGAGAGGTAGAGGCAGGGCTCCTGACATTTCTGGACCTCAGTGTACCATCTCGAACTGAGTTCTGTCCACACATAAAATGCCTCCTCTTTCCTTGAACTGTAGCTGGGATTTCAAAGAATCTTTTCTTAGTTCCTTCACATCTTACACAAAATGTGACTATGTGTTTTGTATATAATGGTGAGTCAATACATGTTTATTAAATTACCAGCTGAAGTAAAATGTATTTATTAGTGGGTAAATAGTTGGGTGCATAGATGGACTGGTGAGTCAAAAGAAGACTATAACCAGGACCAGTATATTTTGATAAATGCAAAATATATTAATTCAGAAGCTTAAGTGTAAATGAGAGAATCAAAGCAAACAACTCTCATAAGAAGTAAGGTTTCCTGGTTCCTAAGAGTTAGGTTGTGGTCTCCAGATAAACTCAGGTCCACTGAAGAATGTAACGTATGGGGAGATTGCCAGCTGTTGGTCAGTGGGTGAGTATAAGCAACTTATGCTTATTGCAAAGAATCGAATTAATATTTCTAAACAGTTGATCCATATGACTTCTGATTATTACTATTTATGTGCATGTATGCCATATATACATGTATGCCATAGTAGTGGCATATTTTTATGCTATTTCTTGTAGTCAAACAGCTCAAAATCAGAAATGATGGCATAAATGTAACTATTTGAATCCTCATATTAAAGAAAAATTTACATAAATTATAATCTAGTCATATAAGCAAAGCATAGTCATATATACATAAAGACTTTTTTGTTGCATAGCAGGAAGATCATGGCAATATATCTTGCATATAGGATGAATTAAAATTATAGCAAAAATACTGAAAAGAAATAATATTAAATGTAAACAATGGTCATCTCCAGGTTGTGAAAAAACTTTATGGCTGATCTTGTTCATGAATGATTTTCTTTCTGTTTCTTTTATATCATCTGTATTATCCATGCATCAGATTTTTAATCAAGAAAAAATATTAAGAATTCTATTTTATTTGTATGCAGAGTATTTTTTTAACCCATGTTCTTATTTCTAGGTTCTCAAGACATTGACATTTTGTACATTTTTGTGCCCATAAAATAAGCAAGATTTTTTTTGTGCATTCTCTGTGTCCTCTGCTGCCTCTCTCCCTTCCTTACCACCAGTAAGATTTTTCTACTGTCAAATATATAAGGTAAAACTGATTTAATCTGTATCCTCTCCACCTGCAAACTCAGTTTTCATAACCATTGAAAGCCTTTTCAAAAAATTCCCAACATTAAAACATTACATAGAAAATCACTAGAAAAGTAAGGGAAATCCCACAATATCACTATGAGAGGATCATTTCCTTTTTAGACTTAAAGAAGCGACAGAAACATACACACACACAGTAATGTATAATTATCCAATGCAAAATTATGGCAATTTTGTATTACATATATGATATTAAAAGTCAAAATTCTCATCTGAAGATCGCAATTATGTGGTAGTATCATATTTAACATAGTGTGCTAACATAAACATGTCAGATTAAATGGAGAATGTATTTGTTCTGAATCTCTAGTTTCTCTTCATTCCTCTCCCTCCACAATACTTCCCAAAGTGTGCTCCACAGCTCATTCATATTGAAATTATTTGAGGTGTTTGCAAAAAGCAAATAAAATTGAACCCAACAAAAGTCCCAGTGAAAAGATCTCTAGGTTTAGGAAATAGGATTTTTAGTCTCCTGGAAGTTTGACAAACATAGCTCCAGTTTCTTGTCTTTACATATTCATCTTAATCTTGGAAAAAAATCTTCGCCCAACTATATTTCCAATAATTGGGCCCCTGCAGACCCCTGCACCTCACTACTTCGGGCTCTCTTATCAGATACCCAGGTTCTAAATTCAAATGTTGTTGTAACAAGGATATGTAGACTCTGCATTCGTATCTGCATTCATAGAAATTTTTTCATTTCCAGTACACTGACTGTCAAAGACCCTTCTGAGTTAAGTAGGACAAATGTTATTAATATTCTTTGTTAAAAGAAAAATTCAGAAAGACTTGGTGGATATAAGAAACAATCCTAAGGTCACATAGCTGGTTAGACTGCAAAGACCAGCTTTAAAAGAAGGACTTGCTTTCTCCAAAGATAAAGCATAAAGAACATATTTAAGGAGTTTATGAAAGAACAGAGAAACCACATAGGTGCTCTCAGCTTTTAGAATACTCTAAATTTAGGACTACTTATACTTAAGTTTAGGACTCAAATACTCTCATAGGAAATAACTCTTATAGTAAGAGTATTTAAGTAGTATTATATAATATTTAGTATTTATTATTAATAAACACTTGTTTTAATAGTATCATTTAAGATTTTAAAAGTAGTTTGAGACTATTAAGTCTTTTGTAACAGAATGCTTTTGTGTGATCCAAGAAAATATGGTCATTTTAAAATATGGCCCCCAAATTCATTGACATGCCTCCCTTCCCTTAAATGTATGCTCTGTTACTAATCATTAGTATATGGAAAAAGTGACACTGTGTCAATTTCTAGGGTCAAGCAAGTTCCACTTCCTCTCTTGGGATAGTCGCTGTTGGAACATGGACTCCAGGTAATGAAGAAGCCGAGGTTGTCTCTTGGAAAGGCAGCACCCCACAGCCAACACCAGTCTGCCAGCTGTGTGAGGGAGCCATCCTGGAGTGAGGTGGACAGCCACATTCAGGCTATCCTGGCTGGTACCACATTCTGCAAAGATGAGCTGACCCTGACAGCCCTGCCCGAATTTCAGGTTTCTGAGCAAAACAAATGCTTATTGTTGTCTTACACCATTAAATTCCAGAGCAGTCTGTAACAGTAGATAATCAGAACAGATTTTAGTGTCTGGAAGTAATGTGCTAATGTAATGAAATCTTAAATCCTGTGGCACTGCATTGGGACCAGCTGGCAGACAGGAGCGAGATGGATTGAGAAGACTTTTCATGAAAGCCTAAAGGTTTCCAGAGAAAGTGTTCAAAGATTAAGGTGAGGTCTTCTAGTAAAGACAACTAAGGCAAGTGTTACTGGAAGTTGGAGGAAAGGAGAACCTTGTGTGTGGTGTGTGTGACCATGTCACCTGTAGGTCATGGAGGAAAAAAAAAGGAAATTCACTTACTGAATTTGATGACCTAATTAAGAGATTTCAGGCAGAGGCAGATTTTTTTTTCTTAATGCCAAGTGGCTTCTTCTCATTGCCTAAATAAAATGTGAACAGGGAGAATTAGCTAAAGAAGGAACTTTTCCACTAAGATTGGTTGGGTTTGAAAATCAAACTGTTCGTCAATTCTCAAATTAAGACATGTCTCAGTTCACAGATGAAATACATATTGTCATATGATCCTTTGTTGTTAATATCTCAGAAAGAGCTGAGGTTACTCAGAGGAACTTTCAGGGAGGACAAAAGTTTTTGTGAGGATATTAAGGACAGAGTGTGGATCAAGGGCAGATCCTGTCTGGTAAGCACCTTATCAGCATTGGCCGCAGCAGTTTCACTAGGTTTCTGAGGTCAAGGAAGTTTCATCTTGAAAAGATTTGTGAGTATAGCTCTTTTCCAGTAAAGTGTGTTATAAATTGATTTGTAAGAAACTCACAAAGTCTTTAAAGGAAATGCATTGGCTTTGACTAAAAGAGAGTGAATAATGAAAAGAGGCCACTGGACTTTCAAATGTTTATAGGCATAAAGCAGATTGAAAAGAATCTTAGCTATAAACACACACAGCAAAAGAGTTTGTTTAAGAAAAAAGAAGGATTCAGAAGGAAGAACCAAAAGCCTTGGGGGTAGAGTCAAGAGTCTAGGAGAATCAGTTGTTGAGAGAAGTACTGGGTACAAGGAACCAGTGATATGTACCCAAGTGAACTCAGCAATTGCTATTTATAGAATTTTTAGAATCACTATTTATAGAATTTTAGAATAGCATAATTGCTATATATAGCTCTCAAAATATGTTTTAGTAGTGGTGTGTATAAAAGTTCTCTATTTTTTGATTAATGGTGTCTATAGAAGTTATCATGTCCCATTGGATAATTAGGCTGAGAACTTCTCTATTTATTTCACAGATCTTCATTTCACAGAGAATCATACTTGAATTTGACTCAGAGACACACATCTGTATTCAGTCTAGATGATGAAATGCTCGACTTCAAGCCTGCAGTTGATATTGTCATGAGGTAACATCTTGGAATGTTTTTAGTAGGAATTAAATAACTCCTGGTCAAAGTTAGTTTGTGGTGGTTGTAAAAATGGCATAACATTAAAAATGGCACAAAAATTTAACCTTTCTGTCCTTGAGTCCTTTCCCCTTAACCTGGGCAGTTTCTGCTTAAGCAATAGGAAATAACAGAAATCAAGTTTTGCCAGTATGAGAGCAGCCTAGGCTACAAAACAAACTGGTAGAATGGACTCTCCATCTCTCTTGGGGTGGTTGCACTTGGAATCTAGACACCATGGAACCCAGGCTTCCAGCCACTCACTGAAGACCCCCACTCAGACCTGGACCAAAATAAACATCACTTTCTCAGCTATTTGAATGAGCCATGTGCATCTTTCAAACCCAGTCAAGCCACCCCAGTTGACACTACCTAGATTAGAAATGAGCTGTCCTCATTTTACCTTGCCCAACTTACAGATTTGTGAGCAAATTAACTGCTTGCTATTTTTTATAAGCCACTAAATTTGGGGATAATTTGTTGTGCAGGAACAGAAATTTGGAAGATAATTTTAACAGTTTCCCTTCTGAATCTGAAACTTTTGAAATATTAAAATAGGGTGTCTATTAAAATATAGGATGGCAAAACTAAAATAGTTTCAGTAGGTAACATTTACTATTTGTCATTATTAGTCATGAATCATAGAAGCATAATTACTTGACGAAGCATAAGAAACATAGCTAGCAAAGCACCTGACACATTTTTTTAATTTTTTTATTGAAGTGTAGTTGATATACAATATTATATTCATTTCAATAAAACAATAGTCATCAACAGTTTTATATAGTATTAAATATCCCATCTAGTGTAGTTACTATCCTCTGTCAACATAGAACTATTGACTATATTCTCGCTGCTCCAGTTTTCTCTCTGTGACTAATTTATATTATGATTGAGATTTTTAGCACCTGACATATTAACATTAAACAAATTGACATTAAACAAAAATCACTCAGAATATGGATTGATATTAATTCTGAATATGAAAAACTACATAACATTGTTTTATGCATAAGGCTTATCTTCAAAAAGAAAATGGAGAAAAAAATCCACAAAGAATAAAAATTTTTGAGGTTGTTTGCAAGAAAAAGTCAATTTTCAAACCCATAATTCTCTTCCTAAATAAAGTCAATGTAATGCCACCTGCAAATACATATCTTCTCACACCATTGATTTTCATGTAACATGTCACATAAATAGACATATGTGTATGTGTGAATAATTTAAAATTAATCATAATGCTTTTCAAAGAAAGATAAATATCAATCTTTCTAATTCAGTTAAGACAATATTTGATGAGAAAAGGGAAAGCAGGGATGTCTGTGGGAGAAATAATTGCTAGAATCAGTGTTCCAACCGCTAATGCTGCATAGTTATTTAAAACAAACAACAAACAAACTTGGGTCCAAGTTATAAATGTGTAAGATCCTACTATCTGATTTAATTAGAACACATTAAAGACTTAGAGGCAGAGTCAAAATGCATTTCCAGGAAGTGGAAATTTTAAAAGCCACCAATATTAAGAACCAATTCTGACCCATGCTTGTTACTCTTTGGCTACTGGAAAAGGGACTAGATCTGTATGAGCCCATCAGTTGTAAACAATTCTTGAAGTTCAGGACCTCCTCCATTGAGAGAGAGATTATAAAACCTGTCTGAATATTAGGATCACTTGGGAAGCTTTTGAAAATACAGATTTATGGGTCTCACACTATAATAAAAAATACACTGCTGAGACCTGGGTTCTATAGTAAGCTTTAAAATCTTCCAGTTGATTATATACTGTATGATTTCATTTATATAACATTTGGCCTTTGTGGGCCAGTTCTGGCTTCCAACCACATACAACAAGGAAAGTCCTGAACTGCATACAGACATGCCAGGGTCTGGATAGATACCATTATTCACTCAGGCAGCTCTGACCATATTACTATCTAAACACTGAGCTCATGAGAGAAGCCTCAGATATATTCCACCCAGGATTTTCTGGCTTCAGGACTACAGAGTGTCTGCAGATTCTCCTTCTCCTCCTGAAGGCCCCCCAATGAGCCTTCCATGGACATCACAAGGCCCAGTGTCCCAGTCCACAGAGGGCACATCAGCTGTGAAATGGTACTATTGGGTGCTAGCACTGAAAAGGAAATCTTGGATTGTCCCTGACTGGATTTCCTTCATATTTATCTTCCGAACTTCAATTCTGTGGACGTGTGCAGACAGAACCAAGTGTTATCTGAATGCACAACTGACAGCATAAAAAATCATTTACTGTTTTTATGTTGAGGGTTTAACATCATGAAAGTAGCAAGATTCACATTTTCTAGATGGTTTGGGGATTTCAGGGGGAGGAGTAGTTGTTTTGAATCCTTTTGCTGAATAAGTAGGGAGGCATGGCTGGAAAATGATTCAAAATTGTTAGAGACTAGATTTAAATTCTGAATATTTCATAGAATCCTGAGAAGGGAAATAATAAATAAGGTTATGTTGGTAACAACAAAACAAATGGCTAATGGAGCAAGGTAGACCTTCATTAATAACAGTTGATAATACCAATTAATGTTATTGAGCATCATATCCTTGTTTCTCCTAGCCACTGGAGATTCAAAGATGAGTAATTTAGGCTAAATAATACATAACAATCAAATGAATTTAATAAATTTATTTTTTTCAGTTTCAATGTGGCAGGTATGGTGGCACATGCTAACTTGGTGGCTTCTCTACTTTAGATCCCACAACACTCCTATGGTATTATATTCATCATTCCCATTTCCCAAAGAAGGAGACTGAAGCTCAGAAACGTGAGGCAATTTTCCCAGAATCACACAGCAGGTATGTGGCCCAGACAGTATGCAGACAAAAGGTTGTCTGCCCACAGCAACTGCCTGTGATGACAGGAGTGAGAAAGGGCCTTGCATGGATGTCAGGTGGAGTCAGTTGAGAAAAGAATGAGTTTTAGACTCAAACCAGAGTGCTACCCAACTGCAATTCTTTTCCTCTCTTTCTTCCACAGATGGCTCAAAATGTGCTCAGTTTATCTTTGGAAAAGTAAGACTAATTACTATCATCTACATGAATTGCTAACCGCTCACATCCAATTACCGATGCGGCGTAATAACCATTATACGTGTCCATAAACGTGTCAGATTAATGTAGCTGTACATTTCATTTCGCCTCAACACTGAGTAGACCAGAGATTCTCTGTCTTCAGTCTGTTGTTTCATGAGCTACTGGAGGGAAAAGTAGAGGAAACTGACATATTTAGGGTGAATATGATGGGTGGCATGATGTAGACACAGAGATTGACTTGCTTAAATTAATTCTCAGTTCTCCAATGTTCACTGTAATGTATAGAAACCATTCCTTTTCTCTTCCCCTCAGGCTATAAATACAGATACAGATTTAAAGATGTATATATATATATATTTATCTGTCTATGGATGTGTACACACACAACTATACAAATACCCCAACATGGTAAAAGTTTGAAAAATAACTTCCCTGTGAATTCATCACTAGGATTTGTGCTGTAGTCAAAGCAACACCAACAGCAACATGGGTGTGGTGTAGTCAAAGCTCTTACTGTTTTTCTGGGAAAATGATTTTCTATCTTCTTTTCTACACTTGAAAAATGGGTCTAATAAAACTTGCCCTTTACATACCTCAGAGAAAATGCTGCAGGGATTAATGAAATATGTGTAAAGATCTGTAAGCTGGATAAATTAAGTGATCACCACCATTATTCTATTGGATGCTTCAAATAAAGTTCCAGTAGAACTATGACCCTTCCAACCTTTATGAATAAGGCAGATATGAATGTAGTAATAATGTGTGAAGAGGGCTTTGTTGTTTGAGTTCAGTGCTTAAATCAAATGTCTAAACCTCAACTAGATCTGAGAAAGCAAACTTTTTTTTTTTTCTGGACAAAAACAATGAACACATCTGAGAACTGGTAAACCAAGAAAGGAATCATCTTAAATGCATGCAACACTTCAGTTTGGCCCCTAACCCTCACATGAGATTATTGTCATTAGATCCATGATTCCTAAGATTTACAGAGTGGAAAACTAGGGTTTACTCCTCCTGGAATTCATCAAAATTAGTTGAGGTCCTCATCCAGCCCTTTCCCCACACCTGTGTGTGGGTAAAACACCAGTTAATTTAATTTTTCACTTTTGATTCCAGATGGGTGGGCAACTCACATAGTTATAGGCATGCACTTGTTTAAAAACACAAGATTAAAGCAAGAGAATTCTGTTTTCTTCTTTCTGGCTTAAGTCTAATAAGACAGGAAGTAACTTCACTATTTTAAAATATGAACCAGGATCTGAAATTTGGATCTACCTGACTCAGTACTTCAACAATGGGCCTGTATTACTTTTTTTTAATGAGTTGTATTTTTTTGAGAAACCCAAGGCTGATTTCATGGGTGGGAAGAAAGGAATTACAGAGGGCGGAGAGACTCTCTATCCAGAATACATCCAGAATAAGTCTCGATATCTACGAGGAGTCCATGCACTCTTGACTTGGAAATAGTCTGTTGACATAGAAAGACAGACTTGGTAGACATTTTATTTACATAAGGTGCTAGCTCAATGATTTTGAGGGAATCACTTAGCCTCTATGTATCTCAATTTTATAAAATGGGGTTTACGTAACCTATATATTTCAGAGTCTCCTGTGTGAGTAGTATATGTAAAGAAATTGTGCTTTAAAAAGCTAATAGTTATTAATCTGTGCAAGTTACTTGTGAACAAGAGCTTCAGGCCAAGATTACCCTGGTACCTTTAAACTCAGGACCATTCCTTTAAGCCATAAGTATACACAGCTCCAGGGATGCATTTATGTACTTTGGAAAGGACAGCCTGCAGGAAGAGGGGAGGATTGGCACACTATAAAGATGTAACGCTATATTATAACGTCAAACTATTTCCACTGCTGATTTTTGTGTATGAGAAACTTCTCATATTGTTCCTGGGTAAAATAACTATGCCACAAAAGGGGTGGTAATATACAGGGTGACCAACTGATGTGATTATCATTATCAACATCATTGTTTACCTAGCATTGATTCGGTGCATGTCTGTTCTTGCAAAATGAATATTAGTGGAGCACATTCTAATTACCAATTCATGAAAAGCCTTAGGGTTGCAGAATGACTCTGCACTGTCTAGCTGAATGATCTTGAGGAAACAACTTGCACTCTCTGACCTTCGGCTACATCACCTAAAATGCAGGATAGTATTGCCATCTCCGGCTTATTTTCATATAGTTATTTTGAGGCTTCAGTGTAAGAAAGAATAAAGAGTCAGTTTATAAACTATATTATATCATAATAGAAATGTAAGAAATTTCCTATTACTAGCAGAAATGAAGCCTGGAGGCCAAAGCTATCTTTAACTGTCAATGGCCTCAATTTTGTGACTGAATTTTCGAAAACACCATTCACCTTACTAGGCTCGCTGAGATTTAAGGTTTTGTCCTCAGCTTTGCAGGAACAGAAACTTTAGTCTGTCAGCACATTTCTGAAGTAAATGTTGCTTTGGCACAGCAATGTATTAGCCAAGCTCTCAGAAAACACTTGCTTAACGAGAAATCTAACATACTAATTTACAATGAAAAATAAAATGTCTACCAAAGGCCTTGCAGTGTGGTACACTGGGTAAGGTAGATGTTCTTCTATCAGGCAAATGTGGGCTCAATGGATGGCTCTACCAAGTATTAGTTGTGATATCCTTGAAGCTTAGAGACATAACAATGGCTATCTGATTTACTCATTCATACCGCATTGATAATATGTTTTCACCTACACAGGGAACTTCTATCAAACACGTGGGTGATGCTATTCAAAATGCTGGTGTCAAGCAGTGAAGAAAGTAAGTTCCAGAAATGACTGGATAGGAATTAATATGATGATGATGATTTGAGTCAGCATATATTATTGCAGCTATTTCTAAAATTGAATAAGAATAGTCACAAAAAAAGTGGGTTGAAAAACATGGAGAGCAATGGAATTTAATATATGATTTAAGTCTGGGTGGCCTAATACTTTCATGTTCCCCAAGACAGGGCCTGTCCCTGGAAGAACATTCCAACTTCATCAGTAGACCAGGCATCTCTCTCTGGAAGACCCCAGATGGGTCTCCCCAGGCTCTGTCTCTGTGACACTGCTGCCTGCTCATACATTTCTCTGAAAGAGTAATACCAAGGATTTAGCAGCAGGCAAGTTTTGATCTGGCATGAAACAATTTTGTGTTTTGAGAAGGCAAATGTATTTGATGAGACCCTAGAAATACAAATTATAATGTCAAACTATTTCCACTGGGACTACCTTTATTTTCACTCTGCTCTTAACAATGACCAGCACTTATTGAATCCTTACAATGTACACTATGCCATATACAAAAATGCATTACATGCATCACTTCTTTCAATATCCAACCTATATTTTATAGGTGATAAATTATTTTATCAATGTGATGTCCAACACAGAATAACAGCCTTTGTTATTATATCTCAGACCAATTGAGAAAGCAAATGACTTCCTAAGGTGACCGTTCTCAAGCTAGTTGGTCTCAGGGCCTCATTTTAAACACTAAAAATTCTTGAAGAAGCCAGAAATGCTTTATTTTTAAAAATTTATGTGTCTGGGTTGTATTTCTCACTATTCACTAACTAGAAATTACAGCAAATTTTTTAAAACAATAATACACAAGCCAGCATTCCAGTAGCCAGTGAACAGGGTTATCAACACATGCCATGTATCCTTTGGAAAACTCCACTGTCACATATGACAGCATGAGAGACAAAAGAAGAAATAATGTGTCTTAATATTATAAATATAATAATAATAAAATATAAGCACATTTTACCTTGCGGTTCCCCTAAGATCATCTCAAAGACTTGAAGTCTCTCTGGACCAGACTTTGAATAAACTGTCCTAAAACTGAAAAGACTTTTGTTGCCCCAATCTTATTCCATATGTTTCAACCATAGTATTATTCTACTTAAGGCTAGGCACTATCTTAGGTGCATATAGAAGAAGACAGAAATAATTATCGCCTTACAAATGTTTATATTGAGACTTAGAAAGCAGTACTTTGCCTCTCATCACATGATGTATAAGTATTAGAGTTTACAATTCTATATAAAGTCCCCAAACCTGTGCTCTTCATTCTGTAGGCACTGAGATCCATCAGCCAGAGATGAATAAGAACTTAGTACCTGTCATACTTCATGCACATATTTAAGAGAACTCTGCAGTTTGGAGTTACAATTACAATAGGCCCAGGAATTGAACCTACATTTCCTAAATGGATTTATCACACCCATCTCATTGCCTCTTAAAATTAGATGTAACTTTACAAATAAAATACTTATAGTGTGTGTACATTAAAAGGAGGGGACAAAGTGACAGAAACTAAGTAAACAGACAGAGGCACTGACAATGTATTAGAACAGATGGACCTAATGGACATCTACAGAACACTCCATCCAAAAGCAACAGGATGCCCATTCTTCTTAAGAGCACATGGAACATTTTCAAGAATAGATCATATACTAGCCCACAAAAAGAACCTCAGCAAATTCAAAAAGATTGAAATTGTACCAACCAGCTTCTCAGATCACAAAGGTATGAAACTAGAACTAAACTACACAAAGAAAATGAAAAAGCCCACAAACACATAGAGGCTTAATAACATGCTCCGAAATAATCAGTGGATCAATGACCAAATAAAAACAAAGATCAAGCAATATATGGAGACAAATGACAACAGTAATTCAACAACACAAAATCTGTGTGATGCAGCAAAGGCCATACTAAGAGGGAAATGTAGTGCAATACAGGCCTACCTCAGGAAAGAAGAACAATCCCAAATGAACAGTCTAAATTCACAATTAATGAAACTAGGAAAGGAAGAACAAATGAGGCCCAAAGTCAGTAGAAGGAGGGACATAATAAAGATTAAAGCTGAAATAAATAAAATTGAGAAGAATAAAACAATAGAAAGAATCAATGAAAGCAGGAGATAGTTCTTGGAGAAAATAAACAAAATCCATATACCCCTAGCCAGACATATCACGAAAAAAAGAAAGTCTCCACACATAAACAGAATCAGAAATGAGAAAGGAAAAATCACTACAGACACCACAGAAATACAAAGAATTATGGAGAATACTATGAAAACTTACATAGTAACAAACTGTATAACCTAGAAGAAATGAACAACTTTCTAGAAAAATACAACCTTCCAAGGCTGACCCAGGAAGAAACAGAAAATCTGAATAGACTAATTACCAGCAAAGAAATTGAATTGGTAATCAAAAAATTACCTAAGAACAAAACTCCTGGACCAGATGGTTTCACTGCTGAATTTTATTAAACATTTAGTGAAGATCTAATACCCATCCTCCTTAAAGTTTTCCAAAAAGTAGAAGAGGAGGGAATACTCCACAGCTTATTCTACAAGGCCAACATTCTGCGATCAGGAACAAGACAGGGATGCCCACTCTCCCCACTGCTATTCAACATAGTACTGGAGGTCCTAGCCACAGCAATTAGACAAAATACAAGGAATCCAGATTGGTAAAGAAAAAGTTAAACTGTCACTATTTGCAGATGACATGATATTCTACATAAAAAACCCTAAAGACTCCACTCTGAAACTACTAGAGCTAATATTGGAATTCAGCAAAGTTGCAGGATACAAAATTAACACACAGAAATCTGTGGCTTTCCTATACACTAACGATAAACTAATAGAGAAATCAGGAAGACAATTCCATTCACAATAGTATCAAAAAGAATAAAATACCTAGGAATAAACCTAACCAAGGAAGTGAAAGACCTATACCCTGTAAACTATAAGACACTCTTAAGAGAAATTAGAGAGGTCACTAACAAATGGAAACTCATCCCATGCTCCTGGCTAGGAAGAATTAATATTGTCAAAATGGCCATCCTACCCAAAGCAATACACAGATTCGATGCAATCCCTATCAAACTACCAACAGCATTCTTCAATGAACTGGAACAAATAGTTCAAAAATTCATATGGAAACACCAAAGACCCTGAATAGCTAAAGCAAACCTGAGAAGGAAGAATAAAGTGGGGGGGGGGATCTCGCTCCCCAACTTCAAGCTCTACTACAAAGCCACAGTAATCAAGACAATTTGGTACTGGCACAAGAACAGAGCCACAGACCAATGGAACAGAATAGAGACTCCAAACATTAACCCAAACATATATGGTCAACTAATATTCAATAAAGGGGCCATGGACATACAATGGGAAAATGACAGTCTCTTCAACAGATGGTGCTGGCAAAGCTGGACAGTTACATGTAAGAGAATGAAACTGGATTCTCTCTGTCTAACCCTCACTCTAACTCTCACTGTCTAACCCCATATGCAAAAGTAAATTCGAAATGAATAAAATACCTGAATGTAAGTCATGAAACCATAAAACTCTTAGAAAAAAACATAGGCAAAAATCTCTTAGACATAAACATGAGTGACCTCCTCTTGAACATATCTCCCCGGGGAAGGGAAACAAACGCAAAAATGAACAAATGGGACTATATCAAGCTGAAAAGCTTCTGTACAGTAAAGGACACCATCAATAGAACAAAAGGTATCCTACAGTATGGGAGAATATATTCGTAAATGACAGATCTGATAAAGGGTTGACATACAAAATATATAAAGAGCTCACACACCTCAACAAACAAAAAGCAAATAACCCAATTAAAAAATGGGCAGAGGAGCTGAATAGACAGTTCTCTAAAGATGGCCAACAGACACATGAAAAGATGCTCCACATCTCTTGTCATCAGAGAAATGCAAGTTAAAACCACAATGAGATATCATCTCACACCAGTAAGGATGGCTACCATCCAAAAGACAAACAACAACAAATGTTGGCGAGGTTGTGGAGAAAGGGGAACCCTCCTACACTGCTGGTGGGAATGTAAATTAGTTCAACCATTGTGGAAAGCAGTATGGAGGTTCCTCAAAATGTTCAAAATAGAAATACCATTTGACCCAGGAATTCCACTTCTAGGAATTTACCCCAAGAATGCAGCACTCCAGTTTGAAAAAGACAGATGCATCCCTATGTTTATCGCTGCACTATTTACAATAGCCAAGATATGGAAGCAACCTAAATGTCCTTCAGTAGATGAATGGAAAGAAGATGTGGTACATATACACAATGGAATTTTATTCAGCCATAAGAAAAAAACAAATCCTACTATTCGCAACAACATGGATGGAGCTAAAGGGTATTATGATCAGTGAAATAAGCCAGACAGAGAAAGACAAGTACCAAATGATTTCACTCATCTGTGGAGTATAAGAACAAA
Source organism: Manis javanica (assembly GCF_040802235.1). NCBI lineage: Eukaryota > Metazoa > Chordata > Mammalia > Pholidota > Manidae > Manis > Manis javanica. The sequence goes on from NC_133172.1 coordinate 42,740,787, forward strand.
GAAAAAACTGAAGGAACAAAACAGCAGCAGACTCACAGAACCCAAGAATGGACTAACAGTTACCAAAGGGAAAGGGACTGGGGAGGATGGGTGGGAACAGAGGAATAAGGGGGAGAATGGGGCATTACGATTAGCACACATAATGTAGCAGGGTAGGAGGCACGGGAAATTTAGTATACACAGAGAAGACAAGTAATGAATCTATAGCATCTTACTATGCTGATGGACAGTGACTGTAATGGGGTATGTGGTGGGGTCTTGATAATAGGAGTGTAGTAAACATAATGTTGTTCAAGTACTTGTACATTAATGATAGCAAAATAAAAAAATTTTTAAAAAAGGAGGGGCCAAAGTATTCATGTGAAAATGATGTGAGTCAAATTTCATGGCAAAACTACATTGAATAAGATAAACATACTATTTTATGTGGCCATTATTTGTATTTATGATGTTTATACCAACTAGAATGCAGGCAATTTAATTCCTTGATTACTTTTGTTCCTTTGTGTGTAGTGTCCGGTACATAGCCTCACAACTAATGGCACATTTGGAAATTTATAGAAAGATTAATATTGTCAAAGGATGTCTGCCATCCATCACACTTAGTAGCACTGAAGAGGAGAAAGAATTCAGGCTCTGACATCAAACTCACCATACTAGATCTGTGACCTTATATACATTGCCTTACTTCCCTAGATCTTACTTCACATATTTCTGAAACAATGTTTAGGAGAGATCCATCTCAATGTTGTTATGAGGAATGAATGAAACAAGGATTTGCACACAGTGATTACAGGCTCTGGAATTAGGTAGCCTCTCAAATTCCAGTTTATCTCCTTGACTGCCACCCCCAGATTTTATTCACTTTTATAAATCTAGACATATAGTCAATAGAGATCACGAGAGAGTTAGTAAATTGTGCGTGATTTTCTGCATCCTTCCAACTTTCCAAGTTGTAATTCTAATCATGTCCAAAGAACAATGAGCATCACCAGGCTTTCGGAAATCAGAAGATATATCTTGGGCATGCCTTTATATTTTCCTGTTGGTCATTTCTAAAGCACAACAAAAAAATTCGTGTAGAAATAAGAGGTGCATACAATGGAGGCTACGATCCATGACTGAAACAGGCCAAGATCAGTGAGTCCCTCCATTTATCACCAAATTCCCAGAACAGCCTGGATGGATTCACATTATTCCCTTTGCCTGGACATTCTTGCCTTTCTTCTCTACTTGTCCCAGTGTAGCATTGAGGTTGAATGGCACTGGAGAAGCCATCATATAAAATTCATTTCCTTTTTAAAGCTTTGGACTTTTAGATGCTTTCTGTCTCCTCCCACCAGACAACTTGGCTGTGATCCAGCAGTTGGGTCTCCTCCACCACAGGAGCCCCACCTCCAGACCAGTAATTAGGTCATCAATAACCTGTGGCTATAGTCCCTAGTACAGGTGTACAAAATGTGTTTGTCTCACCTATGTTTTGTGTATTCAATCAACAACTATTTGGCACATTTAGTGATTATTTGATTGTCAACCTCTGGGGGGTTGTCAACTACAGGGGACAAAAGGAACCAATCAGAGAATGAAGACAAAAGAAAGATATCTTACTTAGCACTTGCCATTTTCACTAACGTCTCCTAGTTATGCCAGAGGCCCTATTGTAGATTATCTAACTGCCTTTTTAAATCCATATCTGAGCAATCCCCAGATTGCTGATAAATACCCAGATATTTTCAAGTTTATTTTAGGTATCATTGTCCCAGAGAAGTCACCAGACACATCAGTTTCTGTCTTAGATGCTTTTTATATCTTTTTTAAAAAATAAACAAATGTGGGGTTCTATTGCACTCTGTGGAGTTTAGTCTTTGTTTCTTTGTAACTGCTGCATAATTATATTGGAAATGTGAAAAACAGTTCAGCAGGAAATCAAATGCTGGCTCAGTGTGGGTATTTTTATATGCAGAGATACTCAAATATGAACAGGCAAAGAGATTGGGATACTGAGCCTAATGACAAGCCTTATTTAAAAAACCAGCCTTCCTCCCCCTCCCCCCCACAAAAAGCTCAGATAGAATATTTTTTTCCAAACACACATTTTCTTTACAGGGCTTAGAGTTGTTTGTCTTTGCTAAACAAAGCAGTTAAATCAAGCTGTGATAGAAACAGTTCAAAAACTCAGTTTCTTCTACACATCAAGCTCAGAATAGTCCACTTGAAAGGTGATCAGGAGGCATCATTATTACCATTGTTAAAAACAGATATAAAGAATATATATTGTATAATATGTCCTATAATAATATATGATATAGAGTTAATAAATTAACATAATCTAGTATACTAAATATAAATATATAATAACATTATATGTTTTTAATTCTCTACATCAACCAAGTGAGTTTTAGCTCCCTATTGAGTTTTACAGCTTCCTTTTTAGCAATTGAATAAACGTATTAGTTTGGTCAAGGAATTTGTTTATGCTCAAGTAAATAGTTATTAATGGAACCTACTTTGGAATTCATATTTGTTTGACTACAGAGTCAAAACTTTTTCCCTCCATACATGCCATCCATGGTTGTATTATTCCACTTCTCCCTTCTTCAGCTTCTTATTAAGCATTCATTGTCAAATTACAACAATGGGTGTAAGAAAAGACTTCTGGTGCATCTCAGTGGGTCACAGAAACATTTGAACTTCAATATTAGCTCCTCATTTAGACTTTAAGTTATTTTAAATTTAGGAACTGCAGGTTCCTCAAAATTCAAATTCTACTGGAACAGAAAGTTCACAGATGCAAATTTTAAAGACATTACCCCCATCGAGACTGACCGCCCAACTTGCCCTATTCAGTCACTTCTGTGGGGATAAAAACCCACAGATAACGTCTCACTGTGCTCAAACTTCTTTTATAAAGAGCTAGTTGAAGGAAGACTGTGGACTCTTCAACTTTGGAAGCGATGGGTTATCTTCTCTGTTTTCTGTCTTGTTCATGTAAATCATGGTATGTCACCAGCAGGAAAGGAGAGAGTCTAAATGATCAAAGATTTAGCTAAAGATGGAAACCTAGGATTAAAGCCAAACCCAGACACCTAAATCCGGTAAATTTGAGCTTTGATGTCTTTGCTCTATTACGTGACAGAACTGACGGTACCAATTTACGGAGTTGTTGTAAAAATTAAATGGGATGAAGGGCAAAGAAAGAGCCAGTACACTGTCGAGCATACTGTAAGGAACAACACTTTTAATTGTATCAGTATGTTGGTCCTTGTAAAGCCTGTAATCTGCAGCAGTATTTGCTTCTCCTCTCCATTCCTTAATTCTAACCAGATGCTGATTTCTGTTCATTCAGACTCCATCTGTAAAGCAGCTTTAGTTTTTTTCTGAATTAAGACTACAGGGATTATAGCTTGGTTCTCAAAGTGTGGTTCCTGGCCCAGCAGCTTCAGCCTCACATGAGAACTTGTTAGAAATACAAATCTTTGGCTCAGAAATCTAGGTGATAACAGGCCCTCCAGGTGATTCCAATCCACCATAAAATTTTAGAAACATCAGGACCATATTCTTCCCTTTCTCCATGTCTTAGTCTCTCCATTCTATCCGTAACCTATTCTGATCCTAAATCTGAACACTAATATTCTGAGCCTTACATTTCCCTTATTTCAGTGTTTTTCTGTATTTGATGGGCTCCTCCTGCACAGAGAATAAGATAATTTCTTGATCTGGCATCAGTAGGCAACCATGATTTGCATCACTTAACTTTCCAGCCTTATCTTCTTTTCTTTCCTGATTTCCTTCTTCACCAAAAGATATTCTAAGCTCTTCTCTTGATCAAGATATTTGTTAATTTTGAAATCTCTGACAAATCCTACTGCTACTTCATGATCCTGACAAAAATATACTTTCCACAAAAAAAATCTTTGCAGAGAACACTGCCTCCCCTGGCCAATGGAGAAATCTCCCCCTACTCCAAAGCACAAGCTTTTTTGGTAAATGATATGTTAGAGTTCCAAATGCATACCTTAGAGGAAAGGTCTTTTTGTTCTTCTCCACTGTTAAAGCTCAAAAAGGAAGGAATCATGTACTATTGTGTTCCAAGTGTTCCAAGTGTGTTCCAAGTGTGCACATAGTAAGTACACACAGAACACTCACTGAAATGAGCCGAATCCTATTTTCTCTGGGTACTTATTTATTTATGAAACTTCAGAGAAACAATACTGATGTTAGAAGATAGAAGTATGTTTTGGCAAGATTTGCTCTGTGAATTCTGGTTAAGTGGGCCTGGGGAGATTGTTTCATGTCTCAGAGGGTTCCCTCATCATTATTCACTGGATTTCTGTGTGGCTGATATAAAATAGTGTTCGTTAACTGCTCAGCACAATGTCTGGCCTAAAGTTGGCACAAAAAGAATGTTAGTTTCTTTTTTCTTAGCTGATTGGAATTCACTGGTGGAAAGAATTGACAGTTATAAAAGGAGTGGGCACAACATATTCTTATGACAAATAGCATTGCCTTGACTTTGGGTTGAACCAAAGTTATCATAGTCTGGATGGCTAAGGGGCCACCTGACCTGGCACTGGAATGCTAGGTGGGTGGGGTGGAAAAAGGGTACCTATTTTTAGTTCAGTTTCTAAGCTCTGGATTAGGGATCCCAGTAATCAGGAAACATGCTGCATTTTCATTCTCTGGGCTTTGCTGCTTGGGAGCCTGCTTCCACTTGCTCAATACAGATCAGATTAAATGATAAACGGGCTTGTTGGGTAATGAAGTGTGGGCTGGCATTATTCAGGGCTTGCTCACGGCTCTCAGAAGGGAAGAGAAATAAAGTTTCTTAGATCAGAAGCCTGGCTCCTTGGGGAAGGGAGGGGACCTGAGGCTCCTCTCTGTCAGCACCTTTCTCCTGGCCTATGACTCCCAGGACTGTTAATATTCTATGGGAATCCTTCCCTGTGAGCACAGTCAATGCCCCACAATTTTCATACAAGAAGAGCACGGTCCTTCCTGCCCTTTACGTCTCAGCTTCAGTTGCTCAAGAAAGAATGACTTTAAAAAATACAGAGAGCTAGGCTGCACTGTCTGCCTGAGGCTTTTAGCAAAGGGCCGAGTGGGGTATGTTGGAGCAAAGATCTTTTCCACCAAACAATTAATAGTGTCTGTTTGGAGTCAGAGCTCATCAGGGTACTCTCTAGTAGCGTTAATATATTATTTCCTTTATTATTCATTCATTAATTTAGCAAATATTTATTGGGAGCCCAAAGCACTGTGCTAGGTTCCTAGGATAAGGCAGTGATCAATAGACAGAAATAATAAAATGTTTCATGAGAGCAGGACCTTACATATTTCTTCCTTTAGAAATGTGTTCTTACAACCACAAGCAAAGAGGTGGTTATTAGGAGCCTCAACCAGTCATTTGAAAGAAGAGAACATGGATCTCTGAGAACCTTGAACAAAGGAACCTGATCCACCCTGGGTATCAGGAAGTGGCAATAATCATACATGCTGACATTAACACTCACGTAGCAGAAATTGTTGTAGCATTGTGAATGTATTAATAAATTTAAGATGAATAATACAAATTGCTACTTAAGCAGAAATTCTAAAGAATCCATAGTTAGCCAGTTAATAGCTGTTAGAAATACTGTTTCTAATCCTTTGTCCTAAATATGTAAGGTGGTTCTAGCAAAGAATTCTCATGCACCTATACTATATTGAGAAGAGAATTCTGGAAAAAAGGTAGAGGGAAGTATCTATGCATAGGCTACAGATCATTATCATTTTCTGGTCACACATACTGAGATTCATCATCCTGGTCTGAAATAAATTTTAAGAAAAAAAAAGAAGATTGGCCGTATTTCCAACTAGTCCCGTTAAGAGGATGGTCTGGAGTGCCCCATCTCTACTCCTTGAACCTGCTCTTGACAGTGTGACTTGGCGTGGCCAATGGGATATTAGCAAATTGATGCACATGGAGACTCAGAGAGTGCTTGCTCACTGGACCCTTCCTCTGCTGCTCCTTGCAACTGAGAGCACCACTGAAGGAGCTGAGCTCGCCTACTAGCTCAGAGCAGGGGGGAGTGCTGCCAACCACAGCACCCTGGTCTAACCAGTCTTACGTATATATACACGTAAGACCAATACAGTCCACCTAGCTCCAGACAAGCCACCCACTGACCAGAGAGACTAGCAAAGCCAGTTCAGATCAAAAGAACTGTTCAGCTGCCCCAGAGAACAAGGAGAAGTACATGCTTAATGCTGTAAAGCCTCTAAGTTTTGACATGGTTTATTATGAGCAGAAGTGAACCAATATAAATCTGAGTATCTGTTACATTGTTTTGGTCACCTTTTTCCATAATCCCAAGTGGGGTAAAATAAGAGACAAATAGAATATTTAGTTACAGGAGTAATGAGATGACAAGGAATGGGGGAGGGAAGAGCTACCGGGTTTGTCTAAAGGAAGTTAAGGGAGAGGATGGGGGAAGGGGGAAAGGGAAAAATACTGTTGAGTTCTTACTGTATGCCAGGATCTGTTTCACATAGTTTACCTGTATTATCGTATTTAACTGTCATAACAAACTGCAAATTTAGCAACTGAGGCTTAGGGAGATCATGTAATTTATTCAAGTCACACACAGAGCATATGCTGTATTCAATATTTTGGCTTTGACAGTTTGACTTGTAATATATGTTTTTAACTAATAACCACTACTGCTTGCTGAGAAAGTGGTGATAGCAGTGCCTCCCACCGTAGTTTGGGGTAAGAAGGGAGCTTTTAAGTTGTGAACCTGGTCAGGACACTTAGAACGAACAGGGGAAAGAAGAACCTTCTATATCACTGTGGAAAAGTATACTCCCCAAATTCGGTAGATCCTGAAAGTGAAGTTGGGGGTTTCTTTTGATGACCAGAAGCCTCATTTTGGTCATATTATCTTTAATTTTGTAATAATGATCAAAGTAATGTTTACTTTATAATTATTGCTATAATAACTAATATTGCATTAGCATTATCATCAAATGTTCACTTTATGATCAGCAAGATATTAGTGCTTAAATATGTTTTTTCTCATACACCTCTAAAGGTGTGCCAGTACATTCCACATTTTACAGAGAGGGAAACTGAGCCACAGAGAGAAGGTAAGTAACTAACCACCAGAATGATTGTGGATAAGTGAAAAAGTAATGATTTCATCCAAGCCATCTGATTAACAAGCATGGACACTTACCTCCTACCTTATTCTCTTTGATTTCCAGACTGATTGATAGCTGTACTTTCTCCCCAAGTCCTTATAATTTCTCTGTCCTCAGAGAAACCAAGCCTGGAGGTACACCGACCTGCTATTATCTGATCTTTCTAATCCATTAAGTACCTAGGGCCTCCCTCATGCTCCCCAGCTTCATCGGGTGCCCTCACACCTGGAGATGACTTGCTGCTCTGAGTGGCCGGTTTGCAACAACTTGTACCTGAAAAACTTGAATTCCTGTCTGCTGCCTACCTCCTCTCCATCCTTTGTTGACAGCTGTCTACAGTACGAGTTACTGCTGAGACTTTGGGGAGGGTGGTTTGTAAAAGGAGATCAGAGCCAGACACAAGAATAGAAACCTCTTACCTTCTGTCTTTTTCTATGTTAGGACTAAGGGACTATTCCTCATTGTGGCAACCTCCTAAGGGAGTTCCTGGCTAAAATCTGTAGCTCCAGTCTCAATCCTCATGCTTCTAAATAGATTAGAACAAAAGAGGAACAGAGATGAAAAAGATGGGGAAGTTGTGGGAGGGTTTTGGTAGAATGGTTGCAGAACAAAGAGGAAATAAGGGAGAAATCCCCATGTCGATATGCAAAGAATCAGAGCAGCTATACAGAGAGGGCGCGCTATAGTGGTGACAATAAAACCGAGGCGGGCTACCCACAGAATGATGCTCATTTCAGGTCTGCATCAGGCATCTCCTTGGACTTGGAATGCCACTGACTCCAGTTCTTCCCTATGGGGAATCGTGTCTACTGGCTGCTGACCTCTTTCGTAGGAACATGTAGCTTCCCCTTCACTCCTTCACTTTCCTGTATTGTATTTTCCACTTCCCTTCAATGATAGCCCTTATTGTTAAGAATATTGATCTCCATCTTACAGCTGCATCTTATCTGAGGGAAAGGGATCTCCATAGGAACTTGCCATGTGCCTGTGTTACCAGATAGTCAGATCAGCACACTGCTACAGCCTCTGATATGTAGGAGCCCCTTAACCACCAGGAGCCCCTGAATTTCACTGGTCACCACAGGATCTCATCACCCTTTCTTTTCTGTGAGAATTAACTAACTGGACAATGGCTTCCTTCATGGCTTCCGCTCCATCCTCCACAAGGGAATGGCATTGATCTTAATGAAACTCTAGTCCTGATGATGTCGCAGGCAATAGAAATGACATGTTCTGAGCAGGATCTTGATATAAAATCTGAAGTTGTGAGCTCTTCAAGCTCTCCAACGATGTGCTTGCTTCACTTCGAAGGCATTTTCTTAGCCATTGGTCAATTTACCTGGCCTGAACCAAGGGGAGAGGCAGGTCGGTAAATAAACCTATTGGCTGTGCAATGAAGAGACATAACTATGCCTCACAGTGACACACAGGCATTGGGTACTCATTGTGTTGTTGTTGGGTACAGAAGGGGTAACATATAATATAAACCAAGTAAATAATGTTAAATTAAGCTGTTATTCAAAGCCTAGGGTCAGGGCTGTATTAACAGAACATACACAATTTATCCATCAATTTCTAAACATGACTAATGGATTTTGAGTTAAGAGATATAGAATCACCTCTAATTCAATTTTCACTACACCTGAGATTTTAAGGATCGATTACAACTCTCATTTCACAGATAAAAAAAAACTAAGAGCAAGAGAGGAGAAATCATTTGCCTGAGGTTATATGGCCAAGATGTGGACACCTAAAGAACTCCATCCAACTCCTGGGCCCAAGGTTTCTCTAAACAATGAGCTGCCTATAAAGATATATTTTTCCTAAGTAGCCTGGGTTGGAAAAACCAATTATTCTAGCAGCTGGGCCCTATGCCAGGAAGAAACATTTCTTAAGTGCTATCAAACTAGTGTTTTCCCGGGGAGACTGAACCATCATTAGCGAAAAGCTTTATTTGCAATATTGTGTGCAGCCCACTGTAGTGGGTCAGAGCAATGCATCATCACTAACTCAAAAAGATTAATTTAATGGGCAATTATATGCTTCCTGCCTAAAAATACTTTCAGGTAACCGGTAGTGGTGTGCTTTCTGTAAAGGCCAAATGCCGGCCCCCAGGTTCCTGGTGTCAGCAGGCTCCCCCACTTCCCATCCCACGTCACCAATTTCTCTGGGAAGGACATGCGCACATTGACGCTCAGTGTCTCTTAATATGCCCCTACAGAGATTCTCTCCTAAGCAAATGTTCTCCCCTACTGTCCCCTACTGTCCCCCCGATATCCTTTATCTTACTACAGCTGTGCTTGTCACTCATGCTGCCCTTTTACGAAGGTTTCACCTCCCTGCCCAACCTAAAGGGATCCTGCGCGTCATCTGAGAAGCCTAAGCTTAAATCTAGCTCAAGGAAGTATACTTAATCACCACAGGAATAACAGAGAAGCACAAGGCAAATGCACAAGAGAACAATTTGCCTTCCTCCCTTTGTTCAATGGTGATGTACAACTGATTGGGGCGGGTGCAGGGAATGAGGTGGGAGAACAGGGGAAAAGTGGATTTCTGAACCCACTGCCTTGAGATTCTGATTCAGTAGGTGCAGGGAGAAGATCTGAGCCCTTTTTGTTTGGTTTAAACAATTACCCAGGTGAATTGTAATCATCTGGGTGCGTTCACTTTGTTCTCTGTGATCTTCATCAAAAAACGCTGTTCCTTAAAATGTACTACTTTGTTCTGTGTTCCTCAGTTTCCTGATCTCTAAAATGGAAATCAAATCCCAGGCTGACCAGTTCCAAAGCTCTGCTTTGTCCATCAGGCAATATTCCTTCCCTCAGCTATAAATGTTAGAATAGGAGGCCGTGATGTTTGTTCTGTCCTCCACCCACACCAGCCTCTTGCTTTGCTCAGAACAACTTCATTCACTTGCTTCAGGAAATGATGCTGCAGAGTCAGAAGCTCAACTGAAGCAGGAGGATGAAAGCGGAGATAACATAAGAGAGGCATTCCTCCATGGAGGGCATCTGAGAACGTGTAATCTGCAGTTCCACAGCATAGGTACCAACCCTGCCCCTGCCCTGGAACACTTGCTCTCTATGAACCCTTGGGCAAGTTGCTTAACCTGTGGCTGAGTTTCCTTGCCTGAAAAATGCATGTCATAGTGCCAACTTTTACAGAGTATTGTGAGAATTAAATGCATCCTACAGCTTCCATAATACCTTTTCAGTGTTGAATTAGCTAAATTTACCTTGAACCTTCATCACCGTAGTAAACAGCAGCCAGAAAAGGATGGGTTTTTATGAGCAGAGATGCGCTACACAAGCCTAATCTCTTGTTAACACATGGACATCTAACTGCTACCTGATGTAATGAGATGTGCCCGTTGACTATGATGGCAAGTTAGATCTATTTCCACTCAAATACTTGGGTAATATACACAGTAAAGCATCTCAACCCTGGTTAAGTAAATCTGACACAGGAGAATAAAGGAAAACATCTCCATTCTCATTAAGCAATAACAGATGGACGTCCCTAAAATTCTTTTTTTTTCCGCTAAATTTCATTTGTTTAAATCTTGTCTGATGAGATGGCTTTCCGAGAGTAATTTTAAATTGTTCTCCCTGGAATTAATATTTCTTTACCTTTATTAGAAGCTTCTCCATTAGTTTCTCTTGTCCTGAGTAGTTTTAAATATTCATCTCATCCAAATACAGTAAATCTCTCTTTAATATTTTTTCCCTAAGACATGGTCTGTGGCTTTGGAAGATAAACCTTATGCAATAGGCCAAATAATAAAACCAAGTCAAAACAAATTTTTAAGCCATTTTCATAGTAATTCCAATTTTTTTAAGTTCTCTGAAACCTTACTGTTTCTACTTCCTTTCATGATTTAGAAAACAGGGCTTAGCTATACTTTTAAAGCTTTTAGGTTTATGCCTACATCAGCTTAGATTGTATAGCTAAAAATTAAAATAGCTTTTTACATTCTTTCTGCTGGTTCTAAGAAAGTTCTGTGCAAAAATTAAAGAGAACAATTTTGATATTTAAACTAATAGGTCTACATCCCTTGAGATGTTTAACCTCCTGAATTAAGCTTGCTTCTTAGCAAAATATGGCTATGTAGCTTTAATTACCTATCTCTGAGTAAAAATTAATTCATTAACTAATCTATTAATTTAAAAGGTGAGCTACCTCCCATGATTTCAACAAAGTGATGTAAGTTTGCATTATGTATTTTAAATTCGATAATGTTCATGGCAAGCTGATGGTTGTGTGGGCAGAGCCATTCTATACTTTTTCTCTGTATGAAGCCAACTGTAAACCTAAACCTGGGACATATTTGAATGATTTCTTTCAAGCCATGAAGAGAATTTATCTCTGGTTTTGACTTTTTTTTTTGGTAATTTGATTATACTGTCTTTATAATAATAAGAGTACCTCTACCACATTAAAAATAATCTTTAGTTATTTTTACTGACATACATAAAGGATTTTTTTCATATTTATTATGATACCCATTTAATATAACCATATGTTCATTGAAGGAGGTCCATCATTAACAACTTTTTTTTCTTGCCAATCAACATGAACCTGCTCGTAACTACCAACACTCATTACCTTCTTCCTAACCTCTGTGTGTTTCTTGAAGGAAAGCGCCGCAGATTCTAACTTTCCCTTCCAAATGCAAGTGCTTTCAGGTGCCAGTAGAGAGAAAACTACAAGAGGACCAGGGTTTTTGCCTATTTTGATCACTGCTCTAGGACCCAGTCACTAGAAGAATTCTGGCAAGTGGAAAGACTCAGCCAGGAATTCTTGAGTGAAATGAGCAAATGCATGTCTTCTCTGATCAGAGCTGGTATCTGTGTCAGCCTATAGTTAACACTCATCATTTTGGAGCATTTCCTTTTTCTGTCTGTCTTCTTGCTTGTCTGTGATTCCTTGCAAATGAAGTCCTTTGTTCTAGATTGTCCCTGAAATATTTCTTAAACACCTTCTCTGTGTTTTCATTTTGGTTCTCTCCTTAAAATGGAGTACATGGTCTCTTCTAATTAGTACCTCCTTGATAAATATTTAAGTGAAAGCATTCATCTCATAAAAAAAGTGTCATGGATGTAGTCTAACTCAACAAGAATGTATTCAATACATGAGAAGATTCTTTTTAAAGTAATTACTGCCTACATACTTTAAAGAAATCTGTGGTCCTTTAGAGGGTTTTTATAAAGCCTTAAACAAATCTAAATAGATACAGTTTTTCTCAGAGGCTCAAGATGATAATGTAACCTCAACACTGTAAATTATAAAAATTTCATGTCTGTACTTCACTAGATGGGGTTAACACTCCTAAAAAATCAAAGTCACCAAATTCTATGCTTTGTTTGCTTTATCCATTAATGTTAACTAGGGGAAAATACTGCAAGAGTAACATACTAGGGAAGAAAATTGTACTCCTAAGCAAGGAAAAACACCAGTTTCCAAAACTCATCCTCCCTCTAGAACCTTCTATTTGGTAGGGTTGAAACTACGTATCAGGTCGACTGCTCTTCTTTGCTTGTCCTGGAGGTTGCTAAAAGAAATGGACATGCTTCACTTCTGAATCCACTTTTTCACACAGTGATTTTTTTTTGTTTTTTCATAAGGTTCCACGGAGGACATTTTCCCTGCATCTCAAAACAAAGAAACACCATACCCTATTCTGAAAACCTGGATTTCTCTTCTTTGTACAGACAAATTAATCATGTATCTCAGAGATGTTTCCCTGTTTTCACATTAGCTGTGAAAACAGAGCAGCCTTCAGAGAGAGCCCAGAGAGGACTTTGGGTCCCACGTCCTGTAATCATCACCTATACACCCCGCACTGCACACATGCCCATGCATTTGTCTTCCTGTTGGTGTTTGCCTCCTTATTCAGATTCCTGACTCTCACAGGGATTTATTATCTCCCTTGATTCTGTGTAAACTGTGAAGGCTTCATCAGGTCTTTTATGGAAAGAAGAGAATCAAATAATATGCAAACTGCATTTTGTTGGGAAATAAAATGCACATGATATCTCTTTTGCAAACTGTATTTTGTTTAGAAATAAAGTGAACATGATGTTTTTGTTTAATAAAAAAAAATGGTGAGGCAGAGTGCAAGCTCTCCAGCACAGCGCGGCGCTAAATTTCACCATGTAGCTGTTGTTCAGAGACTCAACAGTGCGTCATTAAGGGCAATCAAAGAAACTACGCTCACCAAAAATTGACAGAAAGACTAACATATGTTATTTTAACAACACTGGAACACCTCTGGAAACAAGCTTACCTTTCCACATGTAATTTGTGAAAAAGAAATTATATTAAAGTTCTGGTTTTCTATTGTCAATGATTACTGTGTAAAATACATTAAACTGAAAAACAAAACAAAAAATCATGTATAATTTCATCTGCCCAAAATAATATGTATGGATGGTATGAAGTTTCCACTGGTATTTTCTGCCTGTCTGTGTGAATATATTTGTGTGTTGTTTAAATATATGATCCATAGTTCCTACTTTGTGTAGGTTAGTGTTTGCTTATTTAAATTATGGTGTATAAGTTATTGAGTTCTATTTTTAACTACCTTTCTATACTAAATCTTTCCCCATATTTTAATATGCAAAATGTTTTTATTGGCTGAATAATGGATATAAGAAGTAAGAATATTTGGATATAAGAATGTTTCCTTCCCACAATATTGCAACCTCTGGTAATTTACCACAGTGTAAGTTATTTCATGTTGAGATGATACATCCAAAGTTTCCTGGGGAACAATAAAGTAAGTTCTAATGCCAAAATATCTAACAGAAACAGGATCATTTATCATGCGATCACAAGGCATAAAATGGACCCATTCACACAAGGAAGAAATTAAACCCAGGCACTTACTAATTTCTGTAGCAATGATTGTTATATTGTGCCATACACTTAATTCTCTGTCAAGTGGTGTTGCCAGCGTTATCTTCCCATCATCTGCGTTAATGTTGAATTGTCTCTCCAGATCAGTATGCCGGTCGATGGAAAACCTACAAAACAGATATATCTGTAATCTGCTTCAGTGTTTATATGATCCATCCATTTCACAGCAGACCTTTAGTAATCCTTAGAGGGCCATAGTTGTGAAGTCAAATGAATTGTGAAACTCAGTGGCATCATAATTTGTAAAATAAAATGACTGAATGAGGCACAAGAAACTTAATAATTATTGTCCAAGGAGTAATTAGCTACATATGCAACATGGAGGTCATAAACTGCCATCAGTTTCAATAGGTAACATCTTCAAAAACGGATGCTGATGAAGAGTTAATTGGGCAATCCATCACGTTTATTGGACAGCTTATGATAATCAGCAGTTGCCACAAAATATCATATAAAACAATGAACACAAGCTCCAAGCAGAATGGTGCTATGCCACAGGTTATTAATGGTAATTAAAAGGAAATGGGTGTTTCGTTAAACTCATATTCAACTAGACATATGTGTATGTTTCTTGTTTCTGTTAGTTTGTTTTGTTTTCATTTTGAGTAAAGTATACTTTACTTAAATTATTTAGATTTTCCACTAGTCTCTGTCCATAGAAAGCAGAAGCTTACTGATTCTCTAGTAACAATTTTAGATTGGAATAGATAGGTTAGCAGATTTATAACACTAGATTCCAAGAAATTAAGAATTTTAAGTGGACAGATTAGTAGGTCCTCTATTAAGAAAACTTTCAGAGAAGACAATATTAAAGCTTTTTATGTCTTCAGCCAACTACTTCTCAGGATCACTAAGTATCAAGATAATATCAGATTCATTTTTTTCCACAATAGTAATTGATTAATTCTTCTTTTATACCAAGATCTGTGCTTTGGCTATGGAATGCCAAATCCAAGAAGGTGTATGTCTTAAGGAACATAAGGCATAATTAGAAAAATTGGCTCATAAATAGATTTCATAAATAGTGAAATATACTAGAACAGGATGGAATGGAGGCTTAAAAAAGGGTGTTGTGGACTGAATGTGTACCCCCCAAATTCATGTTAAAACTCTAATTCTCAATATCATGGTATTTCAGAGTGAGGCCCTGGGGAGGTAAGTAGGGTTGGATGAAGCTATCATGATGGGATTAATACCCTAATGAAAACACAGGACCTCTCTTTGCTCTTTGCTAATAAGGATACAAGGAGGAGATAGTCATTCTATCTCTATTATTTATGTATAGCTGTATCTGGGATTATTAATAAATTCACTTAGCCTCAATTTCTTCACTGGTCAAATATGAAGATTGAAATAAATCATGAAAATGCTATATCTGATAATAGGCCAATATCCAAAATATGTAAAGAAGTCATACAACTCAACACCAAAAATATAAGTAATCTGATTAACAAATAGGCAGAGGACCGGAACATTTTTCCAAAGAAGATACACTGATGTCCAAGAAACAAATGAAAAGATGCTCCACATCATTAATCATCACGGAAATGAAAATCAAGACTGCAGTGAGATATCACCTCACACCAGTCAGATTGGCCACTCTTCAAAAGACAAAAAATGATAAGTGTTGGTTAGGATGTAGAGAAGAGGGAACCTTCCTACACTGTTGATGGGAATATCAATTGGTGTTGCCACTAAGGAAAATAGTATGGTGATTTCTCAAAAAACTAAGAATAAAAAAAACATACAACCCAGCAATTCCACTTCTGGGAGTCTACTCAAAGAAAATGAAACTATTAATTCAAAAAGGCATATGCACTCCTATGTTTACTGCATCATTATTTACAATAGCCAAGATATGGAAGCAACTGAAGTGTCCATCAGTGGATGAATGGATAAAGAAGATGTGGTACATATACACAGTGGAATATTATTCAGCCATAAAAAGAAAGAAATCTTGCCATTTGCATCTAGAGAGTATTATGCTAAGCGAAATAAGTCACTCATAGTAAGATGAACACCGTATGGTTTCACTGATATGTGCAATCTGACAAACAAAAGAAATGAACAAACAAAAAGACTCAGAAACGCTGAGAACAGATGGTTGGTTACCATAGGGGAGTGTGAAATAGGTGAAAGTGATAAAGAGGAACCAACTTCAAATTATAAAATAATTTAGTCACAGGGATGGAAGTACAGCATAGAAAATATAGCCAATAATATTGTAATATCTTTGTATAATGACATATGGTAACTCTACTTATCATGATGAGCATTTACTAGAATGTATATAGTTACCCACTCACTATTTCACACATCTGAAACCAACAGAATATTATAAATCAAGTATGTTTCAATAAAAATTTAAAAAAGAAAAAAAAGTCAGAAATTAGTTTCTTGTATTTGGTAGGTGGTAAAGTTATGTTTATCACCAACATCATCATCAAATAACCATAATCTTCAAGTCACACTAAGTGAAACTTTAATAAACTTCCCAACTTGGAAGGTAGTGGAGAAGGGCTCTTTCTTTATAATTTGTAAACAGCTTAAAATTAGAAAAAGATTTGGGTGTTATTTAGCATCCATAACTTTTAACAGAAGCAGGGGTATTTTTTCTCATTTTTTAAAGTTCCAGTTCATGACAGACTCTATGGGGTGAGTCATAAGAATTTATAAAATAGGCTATAAATACAGCCCTTTAGTAAGATCAGAGCTAAGAATGTCATAATATTATGAGATTACCCAATGGGAGGGACTTGATGAGGAAAAATGACTGAGTTTACAATTCAGTTTAAAGTCTTTCTCAACTATTTTAAGAAGTCCCTTGCTGCCTATGCAGACATTTCAGACATTTTATTGCCTAGCACACTTCAGGATAAAGGCTCTTAAGAATTACTCAGCAGCCCCCAAATCCTGACAATATAATCAACATGCATGCATTAGACACTAAACGTGCACAAGCACAGAGCTAGATTATTTCTCCTTCTGTTCTTCTCTCCTTGGTTTCTTATAAAATGAATAAAAGAAAAAATGAAACTCTTAGAGGCTAGGCCATTTTAAGTAACCCACCTAGAAAGTAGCATAACCAGAATAAAGACTCATGTTTGATTCATTCCAAAGGTTATGCATAAACCAGCGACAGAACGGGCTCACCTTATTCATGTATATGTGATGCATAAATCGGGGTGATATCAGTACTCGACTAGTAACACTGATGTGAGCATCCGATCAGATACGTGTGGCACACTTTGCCTACACATACGTGTGCTGACCACTGAGTATCAGGCATCCTGCCGAGGGCTCTCCCACCATCTGTGTGATCCTGACATCTTTGAATGCCCACTGTGTACTCAATTTTCTGAACCAAAACCACATATTACTTTTCTTACTTAAGGAATACACTGATTTAAACATCTTCCAGATCCCTAAGTATTAAAATGCTTTACATTGCGACGTATCTAAGTGAAGATGACTTATCAAATAAGATGATAAAAATTAGACCTGTCCTGAAAGCCAGGGAGGAAAGCCTCCATCCCTCATCTTCTTTATCGACCTCTGGATGGATAAGTTTGTAATCGAGTTTCATTTTCTCAAAAACTCTGCTGTGCTCTGTTGCTTGAGGGGATGGCCTGGGTTTCTGGCTGTTTATCCTTAGGCTACCAGCAGAGTCCCAGGACCTAGGCTGTGCACGTTCTCATAATCTCATGGCAATGAACACAGATCCCGGTGCTGACCGGCTGAGTTCACACCTTGACCTCATCATTTATACAGGTGTGATTTAGTCATGTTATTAGTCTCACTATGTCTTCGTTACCTAATTTTCAAAATGAGAATTGTAATAGGTTTTGTGAGGGTTAAATGAGGTAATGTGTATAAAGCACTTATTATAGTGCCTGATACATAACGAGTACACAATGAACATAAAAGTCATTCATGTATCATTGCTTATCTGGAAATGACAATAGGTTCCTACTGAGGATTCCCTGCCACTTCTAGGTCCGAGCTAGTGTTCCTGTCATTCCTTGCTTCTCTGTCCCAGGTTCATCTGGGTTTTCACAGCAGTGTAAGTGAACATATAGAAGATGTCAGTTTAAATGATTAAAAATAAAGCTGAGGAGGGAGAGTGCATGGGGGACTGATACCTGCATGCATGGCACCATTTTAGGTGTTTATTTTTCCACCTGCTCTTCTGACCAAAATCTCTGCCTCATGAACCCATCATTGCAAGTTTATGGGACACATCTAATTTTGTATTCATACTGAATACTATGTCAGCTTTTTAAATCATACTTAAAATTAATTATATTTTTACATAATTTTAAAATTAATTACATAGCTGAAGATTAATTATATTCAAAAAACTGAGCACATGCCATTTTTAGGAATGTTCTCAGAAAACATTTGCTCCACCCTTTCTTCCCCTACACACCCACACATACACACTCACCATCTCTACATCACCCCATCTCTAGCTGCAAAGATTCAGCTTGCTTTCCTCTGGCCCTCTAGGCTGCCACCATCCATTCCATTATCTCAATTTCTCCCCCTTCCTCTTACTCATTCCATTGTAGGAATAAATGGACTATTATACCAGCAGCAATAAAGGGCAATACTTATAAGACTCTGACATAGGGTCTTCCCATAAGCCAATTAACAGGAAATAATTTCAAGGAAAAACTAAGTTGAGTTAACAACTAAAATTTTTTTTTTTTTTATAAAGCAATGATCTATTTTTTTGTAAAAAAGTCATACATGGCTCCAAAGGGTATAAAGACAAATGTAAAAAGCAAATACAGGAACAAAATTGAACCAAAAAATTAAAAATTACTTTACTCTCATTCATAACAATAGAGCAGTTTATACAATAATTTGTTTAAAAAGACCTGGAAAAACTCAAAACCTTCATCTAACAACTTAAATTTTAAATTTTAGAATTCAGTACACCATGGAAATTCTCAAGATGTCATGATTTTGGATAGATGATCTTAGAAATAGACCTTAAGTCACTCTGATTTCTGGGATTTCCAGTGTCTGTATAAACAGCAGCACATTAGGTGGAAAAAACACAGAGAAACCAGAGAATCTTGGTGGAATCTCACCTGTGGGATCCCACTGAAACAATATAATTGCTTGTAATCTCACAGTCTCATCTATAAATAGGAGGAGATCTTTTTCACAGAATGGGTGCTTTGCAGTAAATGAGTCCATATATGACTCACACTAGGTAAATAAATATGTAAATAAACTGAGGAGTTAATTCTTCAATATGTAAGAGATCTCTTCAAGCCCAATGGGACTGTGGAAATGAAAATCCAGAAATGGAAAGATAGAAAAAAGGACTATCATTCACATCCTTTAGTCGCTGTCGGAAAGATAGAATTCCGCAAGTGACACTAGAAATACATCCAAAAACTCTTTGTAGTATTTGTCTAAAGCACTCTTCATTCCTTTTCAACTATCTGATACTGTGAGCATCTCCATATAGGATAGTTTCCAGGCTGAAGGGATGAGAGGCTATCTTGGATTTCCTAGTTCACAGCTCACCCACAGGAGCTTTCTACACGTGGCCGAATTCTTCATATATCTTCCCTTCTTAAGGATGTCCCTACTATTATTCTACAGTTAAACATTTGTTGGACTTTTGCTCTTTTAGGACAAGTAGGGAATTTCATTTCACCTATCATAATACCACATTTGTTGGAAGTATGACCTCCAGTTACTTAATAACCGATTAGTGGAAGGATATACAAACATTTGCTGAGCATGTATTATTATTATGCCTGAAACGTGGTGCTAAAGAAATATAAGGAAAGGGAGTAAATAAAATAGAAAAGGAGTCAAAAAGAAGAATGAATGATTTTGGTTCCTACTGTATCTACAGTAAAGTTCAATGCCTTCTACTTTGTATCTTAAAAGTCATAAGATAATGTATCTCCAGTACTGAAATCTCCATTCTAATTTCTTAAAAAATATGCATGTATTATATTTGCTATTGCTTTGAAGAATTAAGATGTTTTAGACAAAAGGTCCCATTTTGAGAGGAGTAGAATAACCTTTGGATAGTCAACTTCCTGCCACAGTAAGAAAAAAGTTCTTATTAACACAGTGGGAAGTGGCACGTGAGAAAACGGGGTCCTTAGGTCATGTCAACATCAATTCTAATGATAGAAGTTTTGGAAATAGACCTTATCTGTCTAGTATGATGTTTTAGAAACTTCATTGTTCTTGATAACCAGTGTTCACAGAAGCTGTATTTAAACTTTCCTACTTTTTTCCAACACATACTGTTTTTTCTTTAATACTACCATTCCTCTAACCTGCAGTACTATGTCTTAGAAGTAATGCTAAGGACT
Source organism: Manis javanica (assembly GCF_040802235.1). Taxonomy (NCBI): domain Eukaryota; kingdom Metazoa; phylum Chordata; class Mammalia; order Pholidota; family Manidae; genus Manis; species Manis javanica. The sequence goes on from NC_133172.1 coordinate 42,761,237, forward strand.
TCATTTTATTTTGTGAAGTGAAGGCTACAGATGATGCTTAGTACCTTTTATGGTGACTCTAATTTTACCCGCACTTAGTACCTTTTATGGTGACTATAATTTTACCAGCTTACTCAATAAAAGTAGCTTGTAGGTATCAGAAGTATATGAAGGTATATGCAGAAGTATAAGTTTATGTAGAAGTATCTATAGGTATATGAAGATACCGTTGGTGCAGTGGTTGAGAATAGGCCAAAATGGACAACTGCATATTACTGTGTTGAAAAGTAACATCCTATTCTGCATTGTTGCTCCCACTGATAGTAAATAACTTTTGCCTGAGTGATATATTTGCTTCCTCGATTAACACAGGACCACTATTTACAAGTCTTAACCAACATTGGATGTTGGCACACAATCCCACCTCGTGTGTGTGTGTGTGTGTGTCTGCGTGACTTAGATTTCATTGTTAACAGCCAAATAATATATGTACTCATCTTCATTTATTCATTCATCCACCCATTCATTCATTTAAAACATCTTTTTGCTTTTCTCTCTAATCTCACCCCCAACATTACATGCCTTCACACTACATGCCTTCAGAGACCCTCTGTCCCCTGCTCAATTACTTTCTTCCTTGCAATAATCAGTCTGTCAAGAACATTTTAAGGATCTTCAGACTCAAATTCCCAAAGTCAAGGTGTCTTCTCTTTTCATTGCAACACTTGTGGACCATGCAGGTTCAGGTCCGGAGTGTATACATGCAGCCATGCTAATTATCTTCATAACTAAAGATAAATAGGCAACAAGTTTCTTTAAAAAGTTATTCCCAACTTCATTCTTTCATTTGTGAAACACGTTTTTCCAGGAAATGACTCTTTTATTCCTAACTTCTCTGCTAAGCCAACATGTATCTAACCCTCAGTTTCTTCATTAAAAGTATCAGGATAAGATTGCCTTCTTTTAAAGGTGAAGGTGAATCCCAAATTAGATAATGCATTGTAACTTTCATTACATTTTTAAAAAGTGGTTTTACACTGAGTATTTTTCATTATTTCTTAAAGACACTCTGCCAAATATCTAGGCATTTTTAAACTAGAAAATATTTGAAAGATTCTGGTAGTTTCCATGCGAAGAGAGACATAATACTGTCACATTTCAACTTTCTGTGTTCACTCACAGGATGAAGAAGATTCACCCAACACAGTCATCATCAGGTACTTTTTACTTTATTTTGGGTCAAACATTGAAATCTCAGATGCCAAATCTGTTGGTTCACGGAGGTCCATCTCCTGAGCGTGTGTCTTGCTTTACCGTTTGTGTCACTTATATCTCAGAAAAATCAGATCATAAAGCCACAGTCTCATATCTAACTTTCTGCAGCCACAGAATCAGAACAGAAAAGGGCTCTTCAGAGTGACTTCCAGATGAAACTTGATTCATGATTGAGTCTTCATATTTGCATAATATCTCTGTAGAAATTGTAACTTTCTCCCTGAGTCATCAAAACAATCATTCATAACTGAGATTTCTAAGTATGATTAGTATGCAAAAAAATGGAATGCAGTTTTGTACGTACTGTGAAGGGATTGAATTTAGATTCATATTGGTATTTAATTTCAATACAGTTATAGAGACTGCTTCTTTTGGTCCAATATGATACTAAATGTTAGACTAAAGCCTCTCAAACACGTTGGTTGTGACTTTCTCATCACTTACAGTGAAACATGGCAAGTTCTATAAATGTAACATTAACATTGCAGTGAACTAGGGTCTCCAAATGTGTCTGAGAAAGGGTGAGGGGTGGCTGGAGAAGTCACCAAGGAGGAGGTAGCATCTTTTTTTGGGATAAGAAGAAAAAGTAGGACTTTTTTGGGTGGAATATGTAGGGAAAGCCTCCCACAGAAAAAAATGGAAATAGAAAATCTTGGGGTTTAGATTTGTTTAGGAAACTATAAAATTACAAGACCAGATTAGGTGTGGTGAGAGCTAAGGTCTGTCAGATGAGCATTCTATCATTTTTTTTCCCACCCTTTCTTTCTGTCTGGTCTCTTCCTTCCTTCCTTCACTCTTCATTGAGTTTCTTTTATGCACAAACCATTGTATGAAGTGCCAAGATTGACATGGCCTCACTCTCATGTATCTGAGTCTCTATGTGGAGAAAGATGCCGAGAGTAAATAAGTTTTTTTCGAAGCTTAAGAGTGAGTGATACATGCCTGAAGAAGAAAGGGAAAGGGCTGAGATGCATAAAATATTACAAAAATCATCCTGTCCAAAGGAACAGCAAATATGAAAAGTGTGAGTTAGGAAGATGGTCAGTGTCCTGAAAAACCTTAACAAAAGGTAATGTGGTTGAAGTTCAAGATCCAATGGGGGAAGGGCAGCAAGGCGTCCCTCGGGAGGGCCATGGGAAACCATGCTGAAGAATTCTTTTTTCAACCATAGGAAATGGGGAGACACTTGAAAATATACTTCATGATCTAAACCACAGAAGAATTCCACAGAACCTTTTGGGATGTGGGCATATCCATGCTTTCTACACTGCTAGCTAATGGGGCTGTTTAGCCCTTGAAATCTAGTACCATTGAGGAATGGACATTTTTATTTTATTTAAATTAACTTTATTCCAATTCAGGGAGCCACCTGTGACTGGTAAATAATGATGTCAGAGAGCATAGATCTCAGGTGAGTTGGTAATCATACTGGCATCGGTAAGGGTATCAAAGGATAGGACCTGGGCAAATGGAGCTGTTGTCACTGCTCACATCAGAGACAATGGTGTTTGAGCTTAGAAAGTAAAAAAATAAGACAGGGCATGGTGAGTATTTGGATATGGAAGAAAAGAGATGGAGGGATCTTGAAACACCCTTATGGGAGGCTCATAACCTCTTCTGTTGACTGATGTTGCTTTCAAATGAAACAAGTGTTCTCTTTTTTGTCTCCTTTCAGCCATTTTTTGTTTGATAATTATTCCATACATCACATAAATATCACAGAAATAGTCACATAAATATTAGCAAAAGATATTTAAATGTCCAGAAATACATGAAATCTGAATTTACAGGGACAATATAAAATCCACCTCTAGGGTGTGCTTATCTCTAATGGGAGATTAGGAGTTGTGAGGATAAACTCTTTCACAGCCAATCCTCCGTGAGGACCTTACTGGTCACCCGAAAGGTCCCGGGAATCCCAGCCAATGCTCATGAATCTCCATAGGACCATGATAATCTCGGACGTCAGGGGGAATCTAGGAGTTCAGAGTATCCTTTAAATCTCTTAAACAGCTTTTGGGGCTGTCAGTCATGACAGTGATGACTTTTCTTTAAATGAAATGATATTCAAAGTCCATGGATGTTACATGGACACTAGAACAGAGATGGTGTGGGATAGAAAAAGCACTTGATTATGTAGCAGCCTGGATTATAGGACAATACCCAAAATTAAGATCTACTAATATATTTAATGCATTCATGTGACCTTCCTAAATTTTAGTTTCTCTGTTAAGCCTTGAATATTTTCTTATTTAATCCTCCCTATAAATAAATAACCTGAGTACTTATTTAATATAAATTATCCTGACTCTCAAGTCTTTAGTTATAAAATGCAGATAATATGCACTCTTCCCCAGTCATAAAGTTACTGAGATAATAAGTATAATATCCTGGCCATGGTATGAAACACATAATAAACTCTTAGTGAGTGTTGGATGGTTATGAGAAAGGTGATATTTTATTACATAAGTTTGTCCAATTTTGGTCAAAAGCATTACTATATAGAAAAAAATTATGGAAAACATGAACAAGATAGAATAATAAAAAAATAGTCTGCACAAAACAAATTTTTGAAAATGTCATATAGTGAGACATACTTTGAAATTTATCAGACATTTAGGCTCACTTAGTAAATGCTAATGACTTATGGGAAATGCTGAGAATTAATAGGTGAACAAGGTGCAGTCTACTAATTCTTAAAGGCTGGAAATGCATTGATATTGAAATAGCTTCTTTACTTGTCCAAAACACAGCAGTAATAACAGGGGCACATCATTCCAGTCTTCAATCAGATGTAACTGTTCCTACGGGGACAAAAGTACTTTACACCAAAAATACTCATCCCTAAGCATAATGCCTGCCTACATGGTCTAACCAAGTCTTGTACATTTAAGTAAGTGCAAAGCCCAACATCTTGTACTCAATGCTTAATAAAGCAGATCCAGACAGACTTCCTTTGCCAGTGAGCAGAGTACACCTCCCCGCCCACACTAATTTTATCTCACTCTGGGCTCTGCTTCCTTTCTGCACCTGTTCTTTTCAATTTCAGACCCGTGGCTTTGGAAGGACCTCTAGGTCTTTTGCTATCCTGTATATAGGACAGCTTTCCAAATGTATCTTCTATAACTGTGACCCTTCTTAAAGACTTTGATAAATCTAATTATCACTTACCGTGAAGCTACATACCTGAGTAGACCATCGCAAACTTTATTTGTATTCTGAGGCCCATTTGAAAGGCACTTCAAGTAGGCCTATTCCTCTACCCAGTAAACTTGACTCCAAACATAACATACAGGACAGAGCTAATGAACTTTTGATAGACAGAAATGGTATTTCTCCATTTTTAACATACTCTCTTCTTAAAATATGCAATATTATGTTTTCCTCTGAAATACTAAGTCAAATCTGATAGTCCTTTATCAAAAGCAAGGTTGTATAATACCTTGAATCAAATCAGAATGTACAGAAAGGGAGAAACAAAGGTTTGGTTGAAATGACTCCCATAAATATTTGAATATCAGATAAGGATGTCCATCTCCCTTTGTTGGAATGCAAAAGAGGGGGTTTCTTTTGCCTTATGAGTATAATCATGTTAGATGACACTGCTTAGCCTACACATGCATCTTTGCTCCTCTCAGAATATAAACACTACTACTAAATTTTGTTCCGTATAGGGGACAGAGATTTCACCAATCAGGTAAAAAATAAGAAGGAAGGAAGGAAGGGAGGGAGGGAGAAAGAGAAGAGAGGGGAGAGAGAGAGAGAAAGAAGGAGAGGAAAAGGGAGGGAGGAGGGAGGGAGAGAGACAGAGAGACAGAGACAGAGACAAAGAGCACAGAGAGGAAAGAGCTAAAAAAGAAAAAAAACATGAACTTTTAAAACCCCAAATAAGCACTTTCCACTTTTTCTTCTTTTGCTTCTTATGCTATTTTACCACCCTAGATCACTTTTTACAATATTGTATTAATACACGCAAGCTGATAGTTTTGGATAATTATTAGTCAGGTTTACCATACCACACTGATAACATTTCAGCTAAATCAATTTGCCACTTCAGTGTTTACACCTCAAGATATAGGAGAGACATACATTTGCCAAAAGGAAGAAATCATAGTGCGGTGGTGGTGATGCGGACCGGGGAGCTCTGCGGCCAGCAGGATGGATTTGGTCAAGTCACTTCACTAGCAAAGAGATTCTGTGTCTTATCCAGGATGGACGTGGAGATGGATGGAAGCTCTTCCTTCAAAGAAGGATGCTCGGGCTGTGCAGGGAGTGGTCAGTAGACAGCCCCCACCTGTCTGCTCCTTAGAATCCTGATAATCAATAAACATTATAGAGGAACCCTCTGGGTTGGGCCAAGGCTTTGCAGGACAGTCCGGCAGTTTGATTTCTTCCCCTGCCCATCCTGTTTCCATCTCCTTTCATTCAGAGGCGCTCGTCCCCAGCAAACATCTTGTCCTTCAAACTCCACCTCCATCGAGGGAAAACAACCTGTAACACTTTTCTTTAATGGGAATAAGAATATGTGTAATTCATGGAGTGAATGGAATGAAATCTAAAGGAGATAAATATGAAGGACCCTGTACTAAAATACTAAATAGGCATGGACCAAGTCCACAAGGCATTTCCAGTATCACTCACTGAATATCCACTCTCATACTGGAGAGCATATGTTAGAGTTTGTTGAACATACTACAGCCAAGTCTATTCCAAGTGGCATTCTATTCCATGCATCTCAGGCTTTTAGAGCAAAATGCTGCGGGAGTCAGAGAATTTGCCAAGACATTGAAATGCAGAGACCATAGTTTGGCTAAGGCAGTCACCAGACTCAATTCTAAAAACCCCATATTGTAGACATCACTGAGATCTTGAGAATGGAAGGGACAGAAAGAAAAAACAGGATTTTACAATAAATTCATGCAAGAAACAAATAAGTTTCCCACTCCAAACAAGTAGTCATCACAGTATTTTTTGATCCTTTCCCAGCCTGTTTGATAATCATTTGAATTTTCCCAAAAGCTCACTAAATGAAGCCAGATTTTTCTGGCAGACTCAACAAGAGAGCATGCTGTCATTGGCCGCACGAGGACCAAGGTCCCAAGGGCTCTAAGGCAAGCATGGGGAATGCAATTCCCATCATAATAGCTGGATTCTAATATAAACATTTTTTTTTATTGATATAGGTTAAAAACATTTACCTTATCTTTAAGGGAGTGTCTTAGAATAAGATCCTGGAATGATGTGAAAGCAACTATTCAAATTAATGATGAAAACCCAAACTCTTAGCCGTCTACTATAGAGATGGGCAAACTGTTTTCAAAAGTAAGTATTTAAGACTTTGCAGGCCATACTATTCAACTCTGGAGATGTAGGGCATAAAAGAAAGAGGATAGCGGTGCTCCAATAAAACTTTATTTTAAAAATGTGATAGGCCAGATTTGGCACCCAGACTGTGGTTTGCTGACTCCTGGCCTAGTGTAATAGAGTCAAAGTATTCACTAAAGTCATGCATCCTTCCTTAAGTAGGTTCTATGGAAAGTGAAAAAGCAGGAGGATTCATATGGTAATAAAAAGATACACATTCTATTACATACATAGGACTATGTGTTGTGATATTTGTAATACTCTGTGCATTAGAATCTAAAGCACAGATCAGCACAAAAGCCTGAATACTCTCCCTTACGTCATATGCTCCAGGTGCTTTAAAAAACTACAGAAAGTTCAAAGATTAAATGTGCTGTTTCCACTCTCTCCTTAAAGAGTGTTGTACCCCTTAGCTAATTGACTTACCTATGAAGTCCTAGTTTAAATTCACTGGCTACAATGGTTTTATTCCCAATAGTGTTCCTTAGAGTGTAGTCAGATAGATGTTGCTCTTGGAGAAAAACAGTGTATATCTATTTTTCAAATTTAACAGGCATAAATGTACTTTTATACTATAAAAAAATGTGTTGCTAAACATTAGTTTGCAGCCTTTATATGGAAAATTTATACAAAGATACAATTTCGAGCCAACTGCAAGTGAGGATGCTATTTAGAGCCACTTATAATGAAATAAACCCCTTAGTTATGAATCAGTTATTATATTTCACTGAACTCCAACTGTTTCTTTCTCACTGCTTAATTTCATTCTAGCTTTTGTTATTATGCCTAAAGAAACCATTTTAACATTTTCTCGCATGCACTTTGAGTATCAAAAATTCCATCTACAAGTTTTCAGCTTTTTGCCTCTAATTGCTCTACTGGTTGTTCTAGCTGCTTTAATAAATAATATTGTCAGAGTTCTGCTAGTGCCAGAGTTCCAAGGTCCATGCATCACATATTATTTATTATTCCTTTAAGGAAAAAAAGGAGCCTTTTCCTACCCAACAGTATTGCTTTATAGTGAGAGAGAGAAAATGAAAAAAATGAGAGAAAATTATAAACACTGCCCACCCTCCAAATTAGTATGAGGTTCTCTACACTGTGAGATATTTTTACCTTAGCATCACTGGATAGCTATGCTTGCTTCTATTCAAGTTAGGAAACTAGCAAACTTCTCCCTCCATGAGACCCTAAAGTTCTGTAATGTAGTTTTGTTGATCATCTTCAGAGAGCATGTACTAAAGGCTAGTTAGATAAATGTGAGTGGCTTGGGTTTTCCATGGCTATTCAGCCAGCCAAATTATTATAGAATAAGGACCATGAGAGCAAAGACTATGTCTTTATAGAAATTCCCTGGGGGAAATGTGGATTCCACTGTTATTAGTTGTATAACTAAATAGGTAAGTTTGTATATATATATAGTAATGTGACTCATTGAAAAGATGACTATGTGATGAATGCACTTAATGAATTAATTTAATGAATTACTTTTAGTTAAATTCAGGTACAGTGAGTTTTTGGAAGAATGACTCAGGAGAGCTGGTACTTTTGAATTGGGAGAAAGTCAAACTTTCATCTGGCTAAGAGTGTGAAGGAACTAAATATTCAAATTTTAATTAGTTTAAAAATACTTGGTCCTTGTACTAGACCCTTGTACTGCTGGTGGTGGGAATGCAAAGTGGTAAAAGAGCCACTATGGAAAACAGTACGGAAGTTCCTTAAAAAATAAAAAATAGAACTACCATATGATATAGTAATCCCACCTTGGGCATTTATCAAAATAATTGAAATCAGGATCTTGAAGAGAGATATTAGCACTCCCATGTTCGACTGCAGCACTATTCCCAATAGCCAAGATGTAGAAAAAACCTAAATGTCCAACAAAACATGAATGGATGGAAAAATATGTGGCATGTAGCTAAAATGGAATATTATTCAGCCTTAAAAAGAATGACATTCTGTAACATGCAACAACATGGAACAATCTGGGGGACATGAAGCTAAGTGAAATAAGCCTGTCACAGCAGGACAAATACTGTACGATTCCACTCGCATGAAGCGTCTAAAATAGTCAAAATCACAGAAGCATAAAATGGTGGTGGTTGGAGGCTGGAAGGAGGGGAAAATGGGAATTTGCTTATCAATGGACATAAAGTTTCAGTTATGTAAAGTGAGTAGGTTCTAGAGATGTGCTGTACAACATTATGCCTATAGTTAAGAATAATACACTGTCCACTTAAAAATCAATTAAGAGAAGAGGGTGGATCTCATGTAAAGTATTTTTAAAAAAATGCAGATCTTTACCAAAAACAGGAGTTATTGCAAGAGGGAAGAAAGAGTCTATTGATACACAGTCTCCCCTCCAGATTAATGCCAGGTTGTCTATAGTATAAAGTATTTCCACTCTAGCATCATTGGCTATCAGGACTATAAGGAGTGTTTTCAGGAAAAGAGCTCATTAACAACAAGCCTGATAACTGAGGTGAATTATAAAAATGCCAGAATACAAGTAGGGAGAAAAAGAAAACACGCGATGCCCTTGTGTTGAGTGGGCACTTACATTCAAGAGAGGCACTAGTACGACAGAGCCCTGTGGCTCCCGTGATCGTGCGTCAGCCTGCTCTGCCTGCTTTTAATTTAAGCAGCTCCCTTAGTCTTGCTCTGGCACATGAGTGTTCTGAAAGACATAGGAATCAAGTCTCTAAACAACATGCCATCTCAGTGCCATCATGGCACCAAATACACACTTGAAATAAACTTTTTTTTGAGAGGAAAAAAATGAACCTCACCGGATTTCCATGAAAGCACTGACTTTTATTCAACACCCACCAGGTGTTTGAATTTTTTACCTTAAATATAAATAATTTCAGAGTGTTTGTCCCAAAGTACCGGCTCAGGAAACATTGTGTCCTCATCCTACTCCACGTCTAAGATGCCAGAACCGAGCAAAGCATAGCAGATGTAGTGGCCAATGGCATGAAGAAAGCTGGGTTAATACCTGCCCTGCGCCCCCTGCTATGTCACCCACCATGCACGGGGAACCCATCCCATCAGAGCTCTAACTTATTTCTCCCTAAAAACTGGCATCATACTGACTACTTCACAGTGTCTTTTGTGAGAATTAAGTGGAATGATACATAAATATGGAGAAATAACACACAGAAACAGCACAAGGTCTGATTCATAGAATCGTAATGACATTGTTTCTCCCTCTACCTCGCTGATCACGGCTGGGTGTGCAGCCCAGGGACAAACCCATAAAAGGGAGCCAGATGGATGGGCAAGAAATGCTCTACCCACACTCTGGCTAATCCCACAGACCTGGTTTGTTTTCCTTCTTTTGTTGGTGTACATCCTGGATTGAATGAGGCCACTTAAACAAGGAAGAGTTTGTTATCTCTAAGAAAATTGGTCCTGCTAAGCCATCCCAGCATGGAGAGGCACAGCTGGGGGCACAGAGACCACAGGGAAAGAATGGGAGTGCGGCATAGCGACACGTGGCAACAGGCATTGGATCATCAGGAAAACCCAGATATGCATCAAAATCCCACTTCTGATGATTTGCCTGACATTGAGCAAGTTAGTCTTTCTTACCCTCAGTTCCCTCATCTGTGAAGTGAGGATAATGAGCACGCATATTATCTCACAGAGGTGTTAGGGAATGAGATGAGTATATTTAGCACATCCCTGCCACATATTAAGTACTTACTGGTAACAATATTTATAGCAGTAGCCAGGGAAAATTATGCTAAATGAGGTTAATTAGACTATTTAGCATGTAACTATTAAAGAAAAAACAGTTCTGCCCACAGTCAGCAATCTTTAGTAGAAGGACCTCTGCTAAATACTAGGTTTTGAGTTTGTACTAAAGACACAAAATGGATGGTGGCTGTATTCATTGGTAAAGCTACTACATATTTCACAACTTAATTTAATGACCACAGGAACCCTGTGAGGAAAATGATATTATCCCAAAATACAGATGAGGAAAGTGAGTCTCAGAGAATTCCAGAGATCTGCTGCCTGGGAAAGTGGCAAGTGATGGGATTTGAACCTTAGTATGCATAAATTAAAAAATATATCATCGTTTAATAACTTACACAACTTAGTTCTATATATCCTGAGACCCATGTAGTATTGAAGAAGCAAATGCTGAATTAATGTTCCTGGAAGGGAGGGGTAAGACTGTAATTTATGCTTCTGTGTCACTGTCTATTTTCCCCTGGAAGGAGATATACAGACATAAATATAGACACAGGTAGTACAAATATACATAGAGGTTTAGGCATAAGAATTTTAAAATACATATTTCTAGCTTGACAATGTGTTTTAAAAGAAATTGAAACTCATGGGAAGTTGACCAACCAATAAATGACTGTATGCTTTAACATAGCAAATGCCACAATAAATGCCTAATTCTTGTTGGATGGCAAAGTAAACATTCCCCTAAAAGATGGATACATTCTTGTCAGCATATAAAATGTAACAGTTCTAAAGAGACAGTAACGCACAGCTATTTGTTGCTCAGTGATTCCCTGAATACCCGTGTCCTCTGCTTCTGTTTAAAAAGGTTAAATGGCTCTAAATCTGTCTGGTAGACTCATAAGGAACTATACATTGCTCTGGCTAGTCAGGAAATTTAATTTTCTATTCAAATTAACCAACTGTGCATAGAGAAAGGAAAGTGACTCTCCATATTTGATGGGGCAGAGTTGGTGGTGGGGGACAACATCAAAATACGGAACAGAACGTGGGAAATGCAGTTGGTGACTCTAAGGTTCTCATCTCACGGAGCCAATACACCTCCAGTCAAACCTGTGTGGGACTTGCCTTCTGAATAACGCATCAAGCCCTTGGAAAGAGTGTTTGCCCCCTCTTTAGGTGGGACCGTAGACACCAAGGACATAGCACTTGCCTGACTTCTGTCAGAAGCACTGACAGGTCAGGTCTGTGTCATCCAATGAAAGTTTATCTGTCCATAGCTCCTGGTAATGCAGCCTCAAATCCCCTTGGCTTGCCTGAAAATGAAATGCTTCCAAGGTGGAGAGTTGCTGCTAAGCAGCCTCAAGCTTCCTTTACACCTGCCTTCCATACCAGTGGCAATAATAACAATAACAATAGAAATAATAATAATGAATAATAGAAATAAATACAATGATCACCACTTAATTATCAGTGAACTGGAATCACGATCATCACTATTACATCAAATAAATGGAGAGACTCTGACATGTGCAAAACATGGGGAACTATGAACCTGGATTTTTACCCAGTGCTGCCAGTTTGAGGTTACTGTCCCTGCAACCTCACCTCTAGGTGATTGAGAACATGTCTCAGCACAGGAAGTCCATTCCTGATACCACTGTGGATTCTACATTTGGACTCTGTAAGTGATTGCCCCATTATTTGAACCCCCACTTTCCCAGAGGGTCCCTGGCTTGGTGTAGTCATGAGCGCCTTATGTGTTCCTTGCTGACAAGAGTAGAAATTTTGTCAAATCAAATGTTAAAACTGGCCCTTTGAGCCGCTTCTCAGTCGGATCAATTTTGCTAACTGCCTTCATTTTACATCTCATGCTTATCTGAGGAAAGTGGCAATTGCTCCTTTTCTGTACTGTCGGAGGAAATGGAGTAACATGAAATAGGGAAGATGTATTTATTCAACAAATACTATTGCCAGCATTTATATCAGCATTTCAATATAGAGCCATTTCATAGCTTCATTATTTAGTCAGAAAATGGATGCCCATGTAAATTAATTTTTCTGGATATTTCTTACCCTCATGTTTGACACTTAGACCTTAGAGAGACACAATTCTTTTAGGCAAATATGGGCATTCTGTATGTCTATACTTGTTGAATTTCTTTAGAATGGAGAATGGACAACCTACCATTCCTCAAATTCCCAGGTGGAGCTTTACCTTCTTAGAGGTTAGGCTCTTTTGAGGGAAACATTTTTGTGTCCTTCTGGGATATATTCTTTATTGTCCTAAATTTAGAAGTGGCTTGCATTAAACACAGCTTTTCTTGGAACTGAAAAGAATTATTTTTTTGCCCAAATTCAATTATTTGGGGCATCGACTCTTTTGGTGGGTATCACTTCTAGCCTCGTACTTTCAGCACCCTCGTGGGTAATGGGAATTTAATACATAAAAAATAATTGAATAAAGATACCTCCAGAAAGCTCTCACTTGTCTAGTTTCCCTGAATCAACTAACCGGGAGGATATCTATCCTAGATCCCTGTGACTTAGAAATTGAATGAGTTGAGCATGAGCCGACATCTGAAACATAGATTGAGTAGACAATTCTTGAAAGCTATATTCTTCCATCTAGTTATTCCCCTTTTTTCCCCTCCCTTTTATTATTATTACTTTTTTCCAACACACATTTCTAAGACGATATTTGAAATCCACACTCAAACACATCATTAGGCAACACTTCACCCTTGGAGACCAGTGTACAAGTTATGGATTTTCAGTGTTGTTTTGGAAGAAAGCTATTCAGCTTGAGCACCTGTACTGTCATTTGGGTGACTGACAAAAGAGAAAAGATGTTCACAGTTCAAGAGAAAATTAAAAAAATAGAATTGAGCCTCATTTCTAAGAAAAGGCAGAAAAACGTTAATAAGGGATTATTTCTCATCTCAGGCAAAAATTTTCTGAGCAGGGAAAGTATAAACAAAAGGTACTTTCAAAATGGCAGAGAGAATTTTGTTTCAAAGGTAGCAATCCAGATATGCTGACTTATCAGAAATGCCCATGAAGTGATAAGAAGATCATTTCAAAGCCAAACACAAAACCCAGAAATAAGCCAGGGGCCTCTGAATGCAGAAATAGTGGTCTCATGCCTCTAAAATTCTTATGTATAATTCACTGTAACTATCAAAGGAGAAAGAAGATAAGCCAGCAATACTTGCACAATGCTAGAAAAAAGCAAATGCACAAACAAGCAAAAAAAACCCATATCATATGAAAGACCCACCCAAATGCACTGCAAAATGCATGTGATTTTGCATTTTCCTTGAGCTCTCTGAAAGCTGGAATAGCGTTACTCAACTTGATATTCCTGGCTCAGGGCATTGATTGTAGCTGTTAGTAGGTGTGCATGTACATGTGCCTCCATTGGTGCAGACTGCACGCTTGTGCCTGCACACACAAACAAATTGTGTAAGCCTAAATTCCAAAGTCATGTGAGCACAGTCCCAAAGGCAGCCGGCACGGAATGTACACACACACACACACACACACACACACACACACACACACACACACACACTCTCATTTTACGCTGATTCGCTTGTCATTGGACGTAGACAGTATGCCTTTGAAAAAAAAAAAAGTACCTTATAGGACTGGAAGTGACGTCAGGGTCACGAGCAGTCACTTGCCCAATCACGGAGTTTAGAGCGGCATTTTCATGAACTTCGAGGAGGTAAGTGGGTGAAGAAAAGACAGGAGGTTCATCTGCATCCTCGACCACAATTTTGACTGTCGCCGTATCTTTAAAAGGCCCCCTGCCGCTGAAACGTGGGTCAATATGGACATTGGCTGCCTCTACCTTCAGCGTATAGGATTTTTTGGTCTCAAAGTCCAGAGGCTGTTAAGAAATGACAAAGATGAATGTTTCTCACTAATGACCACAGCAGCAAGAACAAATGAGGGTAATGCTGATGGATGATAGTTATGTGCATTTAAGCCCGTTTGTGAGCCTTAATGGGATCACTCGCCATTCCCTCAGATTCAACCTGTAAATTTTACAGGCATTTATTGATATCTGTTTATTATACAAGCTCAGTGAATCTAATCTCCTTTTGTTTTGTTTTGTTTTGCTCATTTCACTTGGAATTCACAAAATATTCACAGTCATGAATTGTGCCATCAAAATTTCACTTCAGAGTCATAATAAAATTTTACTCGTGATGGCCTGACCTGCATACCAATCAGCCAGTTAATCGGGCCTCTGCTGGTAGGAGATAAGGCAGCATCGAACACAATCTCTATCTGGGAAGAATATTTTATCATTTCTGCAACAGCGTGTGAAATGTAAAGAACTAGGAATAATCATTGTTTAGTCCAAGGAGACAGTATAAAGCATAATTCAGCACTAATCTCAACAAAGAGAGTTTTCTTATTTGACTTCCAAAGTATCATTGCTCTACTGATCTTGTGACTAAAATGAAGTTTATTATTTTTTAAAGGTATTCTTAGAAGGTCGCTATTATGAGTTCTGTGCATGAAGCAGGTGGGCATATATAGAAATAGGCTTGCAGATGCATATCTATTTGTGTTTATATTTAGAAGAACGAAGGGTAAGAGCAGTACACATAGCTAGCTATGCCTGGCCATTCCTCCACCAGCCACTTAAAAGCAACTTGAAATTACCTCATTGCACCATTACTGACAAAATATTTCTGACATATTAATACCTCATTCCTTAAAAGCCCCAGAGACTTTAGCTAATGACCTGGGTAAAAGGACACAGTCCCCTTAAATTACCAGAAACCCATCTGTATCAGAATCCTTACACTCCATTATCTCTGCAACTCATAATACTTTGGATTTCAAGGATGTATGTCTGTCAGGTTTCAAATAAACAATTTAGGTTTGCACTACAATTTCTTAAAGAAACAGAACTTTAAGCCTACAATGCAGATTTTTTAAAAAGTAAGGCACAGGAATGCAAGCTGGCATTCGTGAACTCTTTCAGAGCTCCTGTACAAACTGAAGTAGATATTCTTATTTCACAGCCGTGTGCTGACTTTTTTATATTTGAATGAAGTTCTAAGGGCACATGGCTTTTGGGGGAAATATTTTCTAGTAAATAAGGCAGATACTTTCCTGTCTATTCTGAAATCACTAGGCACATGTACCTATGAATAGACATTTAACATCAGCATTTTCACAATTTGCCAATCATTCCTACTGTACCAATATTGTAATTTCCAATTCTTCACATGCACTGTTCAGGGTAACAGATTATGTTCTGCTTAATTCTCAGCACAGTATAATGACAATGTGTTCAAACATATTCCAGTGTCCTTAGGGTTTTATCAGCCAAAAAGAAGACCCTGGAGTTGTGGGAATATGACTCCCTACACATTGTTCTCTAAGGTAAAATACATGTGTTTCTTGGTGTCAAGATGTATAGTATCTGCTTCCAAGTTTCTGAATAATGGTGAATAAAAATACAGCAAACAGCTAATTGCTTCAGTTTATAAAAGCACCTTATGGTAACAAAGGATAGCAGTTTATAATAACAATAAAAATGACATTAGGAACCATTACCCCAGGAAAATGTGGCTCTGGGTTATTCAATAATTGACTCAAGTATAATTATAGTGTGCTCTATTTCAAACATGAGTTTTTAAATACTTTGCAATTCTGAACCTTAACTCAAGGCAGGTAGAAAGGTAGTGTTGCTCAGCAGAGAGTTAAAATAAATGCAGCCATTTTTTTCTCAAAATTTATTTTAAAATTCATTTTGTACATAAAAGTATATCCAGAAAACTTCAAGTTCCCATTGTCAATACCTCCCCAGTAGGGGATTTTAAGAGCAGGACCGTTAGAAGCAGATACCCATGTAACATGACAGCGAGAATCAGATAGTAAGCTGGGGGTCATGTCAATGTAACATTGATCAAGACAGAGGGAAGAATTATTGGCTGCCAATAGCGTGGTTCACCATCTACTTATTCATGAACAAGCAAATATATTTAAAACTTAATTTGTATTATTTCATGGCAAAAATATGAAGAACAATATTACACAAAATACTTATAATGGGGATAAAGTGTATTTTTCCTTGTAAATGCACATGTCCATAAAACAATGAACTATATTCTATACATTTTTTATAGGAATGCAGATGTCACAAGGAGAAATATGGACAATGTACAGAATTTTTTATATCTGCCACATACACACACACACACACGACTGCTGGCAAAGTGGTCATAAAGTTTCATACATTATTTGTACTATTGATTGAGATATTTCTTTTGTCAATGGTAGTCCCACACCCAGGTACAAGGCAAAAGATAAGCTTCGTTGATCTCAATGCTTAGACTTCCAATGCATGGTTTAGAGGAGTCAGTGGAAGCAATGCTGACCCTGTCTTTTTAGTGTCAGAACTGGTCAGAACAACCGAAGCTGGCTGTTCAGTCTGTCTTTGAGTTTCCCTGCAAGCAGAGCCTGCAATAGAGACTTAGTAATTTTCCATGTTTTTGCAGAGATATTCCAGGAAGCAGGTGCACAGAGATGGGGAAAATTACATCGAGAAGGATTAAAAGCCATTGAACTTGCCACCTCTGTGGGCACCTCAAGGCTTCTTCCCACCAGAGATCCTCTTAAGAACCACAATCTAGACGCCTCAGATAATTTTTTCAAAGGATAAGACCTCCCCACCAGTCTTTGTCCTTCATTGCTAGAGGGTCCCCTTTGCAGTGTTGACATCTCTGTGTAGCTTGGAGCGCTTTGTTTAAGAACTGAGCAAATTCCTGCAGCTTTAGGGAGAAGTACTGAGGCATAGACAGGAGAGAAATAATGAGGAAGATGGGAGGCTACCACTACCATGGTAACTGTACAAGAGCTTTTGCTGAAATGTAAAGTGAGGCCAAGGAATATGAGGTGCAAGAGGGACCCTCTTTTTTCACAGCAAAAGAAGCTAAGCCTCTATTAGCCCTAAGATTATGTCAGGAAATCCACCCAACCTCTGCCAACTTCATGTCTCAAGTCTCAAAGAGGTATTCTGAAGATGAACAAAAGCTGGGCTTACCTTTCTTAGTCTTATAACGCCATCCTGGGCCTGGGCATCGGAAGTGATTTCAAAAAGTGCTGTTCCATCTCCATCAATGATGTCATATGAGGACTGTGCATTTTCACCAATATCTTGGTCATTGGCCTTCACCCTCCCTATCGCGGTGCCAAGAACCACATCTTCTGGTACTGAGAAGTGATATAGACCTTAGAAAAGGAGAGAAACACTGAGCATTGCACACCATCCATTCATTCACTCATTCATTTAGCAAATATTTATTGGGTACCTTTTTTGTTCTGGAAACTCCTGTAGATGTTACCAAATACAGTGATGGGAAAGCAAAAAATATCCCTTTGGCTGTGGAATATACAACCTTTTCCATGAGTCAGAGACAAACCATTCCCAGAAGTCGTAGTGATCGCTCTTTGAGACTCTTCTGAGATAGGCAACTTATTCAACCATATGTTTACAAAGTATATATTTGGAGCAGTTACATCAGGATGTTGTGAGTCTATGTGAGTGTTCTTTCCAACTCCCTGTATAATCACATTGGCTGCACATTGGGGTTTCATTGTTGCCCGGCATAAAATATAAAGCTAATTTCAGCATAGTAAATTGCAATGTGTAGCACACTGAAAGTCGCTTTTGAAGTTACCTTTATATTTACAGACTTTTGAAGTTACCTTTATATTACAATTTTTGATAAAATCCAATTACTAAACTTCTGCTGTGCCCTGCAGCAAGCTGTTCAGACACATGAAACCCTCCACTTGTTCCTAAAGTCCTCGTCGCCCTAAAGACCAAAAATCCTACCTTCCAAACTCTCTAGGCAAAATACAATTACAGTATATGTTCATTCTCCTTTGGGGGGCTGTAAAACTTGTCTAATTAATGTCATTAGTCCTATTTTCATTCAAAAACACTCTGGTGGCTGTACTGGTGGTGCTCACTTGATTGGGACAGGGGAAACTGTTGGTGCCCTCGCCATAAGCCCTGGCCATTGCCACTTCAGTGCACACTTGCCCCATATCTAAATGCCAACTCCTGCATTTCTTTGCCTAAGGGTTTTCTCTGGCTTGCAGACCTGTTTTGCCTACTGCCTGTGAGGCCAGAACCACCAGTAAATGATGCCCCCAAAGAAGCAGCCTCGAAGACTCACCCAACTTAGTGCACAGAATTCCAAGTACCTTCCCTCTTTGGTAGGATCACATTGGGCTATTTCTTTTCTTTTCCCTATTTATACTGTTTCAGAGTTTCCCCAATGGGATCAAGCTGCAGTACCCCACAGCAGTAGCTGGCTGGATAAATGCACATTACTGGCCCTCTGTCTTGCTCTTGATCACATCCTCACTCCCCTACTGGCATTTCTTGGGATCATCTCCAAGATAAACTGCCTAGAATCAAATTTTTGTATCAGTGTCTGTTTCTGGGGAATCCAGACTCAGACACCCAGCCAGTTTTAGTTTCATTGAAACAAAAACAAGGGAAAAATAATATTCCATGAATTATAAACTCAAAAGGAAAAATTAAATCTGAAGAACATTACCTAATTCTACTTTGGATTCAATCACTGAGCTCCTTGGATAAACTAAGGCTCATTTTACCCAATGTAATAAAATTACTTCAGATGATGGGCAAGGTTTTCTTCTAGCGCTAACACACTTTTCCTTCATGATGAAATAAAAATGTCTCTTAGAATCATGAAATTATGGGACTGGGGAACAAAAATGTTTTCCAAACAGTTTTGCCATTAGGTAGGCATTGAACATCCTCATGTTGAACACAGATCTCCCAGTTCTCTCATAATTGGTGTAACGATTCCATTTCCTTCCAACTTTATATTCCAGGTAAGGTATGAGATGATCCCCTTACGTATGCTTATTAAGTAAATAAGGTAGCACCCCACTGCGAGTCCTGTGTCAAGGAGCCTTGGGAAATTGAGGAAATGAAACATTTCTTTATCCATTCCTATTCTGCTCACCCTCATCATCTCTATCAGTGTGATCATAGTCAATAGTTACTGCCTCTAAGAAAGGAAACACTTTTGGAACTCATCTACCACTGCTGAATTGAAACAATGATTTTCGAAGAGAGAAGAGTTGCTTATTAGAGCATTAACTATGATGGCAAAGGAAAAGGAAATGAAAGAGTTGGGGGAAGGACAGGAGAAATTGTGTTCTCCAGTTCAATCATTTGGCTAAAAAGGGTTGCATTGTTGTCTGATTTATGAATGGCTGGAAGTGAAAATTCCAACATTCTTAGTGAAAATGCATCTTTTCTGTTCTTAATGAAAAAGCGTGCTTTTTTCTGTTCTTTCTACCTTAGAATTTCTGAAAGCTACCTCCAATGTGTTATTTTCCCCTCCGTTTCTCACTCTCCTTCTCTCTCCTCTCTCTCTTTAAAAACTGGTTTTCCTAGGTTATTTCCTATCCCAGCAAATAGCACCAGCCTGCATCTAATCTTATATCTTATATCAGAAATACAGTAACACACCTCCTCAAGTCAAACTTCAATCTATCCTTAGATTTTTGTTATCATTAACTCTTAAGTATCTATTCAGAGCTTTATATTTTTCTTCATTTCCATTTTGACTACTCTTTGTTGCCAGGGCTATCATTGTCTTTTACATGCATGATTACAACCACCCTTTACCTGGCTGCAGTGTGAAGACATTGGGATAAGTCTGAATTTCATTTCTCTGATTTTCAGAATCAAATCCTATTACTCAATCTGCAACTTAAAATCTTCTAACGGCTCCCAGTGATCTTAGGATAAAGAGCATAGTTCTCAAGATGGCCTACACATCCATGTATGGCTAACTCCTGCCTGACCTGACTCCAACTTCTCTTTCAGCTGTAGTGAAAATCTTTTGATTCTCCTCCAGGGCCATGAACCCTTCATCCCCAGGGATTTCGGACATCTTTTTCCTCTGGTTTCAATTTTTCACTTTGTGCCAGTTAATTCCTATTCATCATTCATATCTCAATTCCAAAGTCTCCATGTCAGGAAGCCCTCCCCAAATCATGTCTCTGTCAGATTACTTGGATAAATGTGCAGAAGAAAGGGTTTATGAGAGTCCAAGAAAGTTGACAAATAATGATAGTCTCCCTGATTCATTGACGGTGGCTTCCTAGGATGCTGTGGAGATGTTTCTAAGGCAGAGCCCAGCTTTAGCAGGAATGGGTAGAATCAATGATCACTGATGGTTCCCAATCGCAGGAAGGAGCATATATTTTGCAGTAAATTCACTGCACAGCTGCAGATTTAGTCTTTTCTACAACAAGTAGTACTAGTGCTACAGCAACATCTGAAGTGCATTTTAATCATCCTCTCACATTTTCTTAATGGGTGGTACTATGGAATAGAGAAATAAGCACATGTCTTGCAGAGAGACACACTGGTTCCAATTCTCAGCTCCAGTACTTACTATATGCTTGATATTTGGAAATTTTCTCAACTTCATTGAAATTTGTAAAATGGGGATACATTTCACATTGAAAGAACAGGGAGGATGATTGTTTCATATGTCTATGAATTACCATATCTTGCACATAATAAAACTTGGTGACTGTTTGTTTTTTAGATTTGCTGAGAATTAGAATGTAAACTCCAACAAAAGCTTCATATTTAGGTTCTCACCCAGTGCAGGAAATTCACTTACTCTGGGCAAATTTCGGAGGATTGTCATTAACGTCGGTAAGGGTCACTGTAAGTGTGGTGGTTCCAGACAGGCCACCAGAGTGTCCACCCATATCTTTGGCTTGGATGACAACCAGGTACTCCTCCTTGGCTTCTCTATCCATGTTGGGAAGGGCAGTTTTTATAATTGCTGAGGGGAAAAAGTGGGAGAATGATTTTCAGGCAGATAGCTCATTCAAAAATGAAATGTGTGAATCACATACACGCCATATACACAAACACACACATGTGCATGCAAGTCCCCAGTCAGATAATTTCCTGTTTTCCTTTGACATTTAACTGGTGTGCATCTGTGATGTCAACACTGAGAACAATTTTAGTTCTAGACATTAGTGGATCACTTGCAAAAATACATTTTGTAATGCATAAGAAGAACTTGTAAAAATACACATTGGAAAGTAAACTGAATGGCATACTTTTGCCTACCAAATTACAGTATAAATCATAACATAGCCTTATCTACCCAGGAAAACCCTGGAAGTGAAAGAATCCTACAATTTATCACAGACTCCAACTCCCTACAAGAGGAATAAATACACAAATAGCTTGAAGGCTCTAGGGTCAAAGATAAATTATTCTGAAACTCACAAACACATTAGAGAGAAGAAAGCAAGAAATGCATTATTTGAATCAACTCAGATACGTAAAACACCAATCAGAATTAAAATAGGCAAGTGTCTAAATACTAACGTACTGTTCAACTACATTTACATTTTAATTTTTAGATGTTTAGTTACATCTTTTCTATTGGAAAAGTTAGAACATTTTAGAAAAATAGGAAGATACAGGGAAGAGAAAAGGGTTAAAAAACATAAAATCATACAAAATAACAATACATGCCATCAGCACTAAAATGGTGTGTTTTTCTTCTGACATATTTTCAGGGTTTTATCTATCTGCTTCTTTGTATGTTTTACTAGTAACTTAATATTCTTGTTAAAGTTTCAAAATTTGCATAGATATTTCTCAATTTATTTTGAAAATCTTTAGCCCTCTAGCTACTCTTGTACCTCTTTTTGTAGATACACATTGCTAACATTTTGATGTGTATAATATACATATAAAACATTATATGCATAAGCATACAAATGTACATACATTTATGAACTTTTAACCACAAATGTGATCATGATCTAGGCATTGTTCTGGGACTTTCTTTTTTCACACAATGCCTATATATTTTAGATCTTTCCTTATTAGCATACAGAGGTCCAATTCATTACTTCTTATAGCTGCATAATGTTTATTTATGAAAGAAGCATATGTAAATTAGGCATTCGCATATTAATGGATATTACATATTTCCAATTTTTTCCCATCTAAAAGAATAATCAGGTATCTTATAATGGAAATACCATATTTTTCTGTGTCCTAGATTTCTACTTTATGTCACAAGATGCCTTTCCCCAGCCCCATATTGCTAAAAAGCCTATAATAAACATTACTGCGACTAGCCCGGAGTATTTGTATGAAAAGGATGTGTGTTATATCTCTGGCCCAAGTGAAATAAAGATGTGTAAAGGTAATTCCCCCCTCTCTTGTAACCTCAGGGACATCATAAATGTTTAATTCAAATTAAGGATGAGCTACTCTCTTGGCCACTTCTGAAATTGTAATCCTGATTTTTTGGACTCATGTGCTCTAAATTAAATTATCTGTCTGTAAAAGGTTTGTGAGGAGTTCAAGTCCCTGAATCATCTAAGCAGCAGGCAAGGTGCAAGGGTGCCCAGGGAAATCTAATCCACCCAGGCAGTGAGCAGGCTGTAAGAAGAGCTGTGAGTTCTTTGGTACTTTATTAGACCCTGACCCCACTTTCATATCAGAGATTCCCCACTCAGGGAGCAATCAATTATGTAACCTGCTTATTTGGAAATACTGGCAGTACTATAATAATATCTTTCAACACAATGCTTTGTTTCAGGATTTAAGCATATGAAAGTACTCTCAATAGATCGTACTTACATGGTTATGGACAAAAGCAGAAATAAAAGAAAAACAGAAAAATAGCAATCACTCAGACTTGGATCACTATGTGGGGAAGAGAAACATAAGAAAAGCAGCAAATAGAGCAAAATCTCATCATTTAGCATGATGATATTCCAGTATGGTTACTCTACTAGGGATATATATTTTCATAACTCATAACATCTTCGTGATGGACCCAGTTCCCATAGGAAGGATTAGAAAATGTTTTTTTCGCATGATGTTTACATGAGTGGTTGCAAAGCTTACATGCCAGCATATTCTAAGGTGTTCATGAATTAAAACTTTTCATTGGCCTTGGAACTTGACAGGGAGCCTCTAGTAATGAGAAGAAACTGGTAGAATTCTTCAAGGAAGGAAGCAACTTTTTTTTTCAAAGAAATCGATGGGTCAAGGTTTACACCTGAGTTCTTCTAGGTTACTCTCATAGAAGAATTTTTACAGTTTCATAAGAATCAGAGAAGACTGGTATGTATTATTCTCATGCCTTTTGATATATATTCTGATAGTGTAAGTTAAAAAAAACTGTGATGTCTGTCAGACACTTGGAATTAAAATAGATTTGAGGCTCAGTTGAAAAATAGGAAACCTGGGTTAGTGTCTATGAGGTGTATCAGAACATGAGTGAAGTATCTTGAAGGAGGGCCTTGCTTAAATGGAACAAGAAAAGCTCCATGAGTCTCTGCTTATTGCAAAATTGCTTATGCCATCTACCATCAAGGTATACAGCTTCCTACTCTGGATGTTGGGTATGCATTGGCAATTTGAGTCCCCGTATAAATGCTCCCTCATATTGAAGTCAAACAAGTTTGGTTTCTCATATTCTCACACTTACCAGCTTTGTGACCATGAGCAACTCATCGAGCTCATCAGAACTCCACATCCTGCTTTTTCAAATGCAAATCATAACCAGCCTCTCATTGTGGGTGTTCTAAGAGTACATGAGCTAATTCATGCAAACTTCTTGAAACCCAGCCATGTTTTCCCTTTTCCCCATTTTACTTCCCAACCAAAATTTATTTCATGCTTATTTCATGCTTATCTGCATGGTGGTTAGAGCGCTCCAGGAGCTCCTGTGGACCTACTTTCTAGCACTCTCCACCTACTCTTGGCATGGCGAGTGGTCTTTATGGATCACTTCAATGAGCTCTCTTACATTTTGGATTGTGTTTTATTCAACCAACATACATTACCCTAGGGGATAGTGAGACTGGAGAAGGGGGAAGTTTCAGACCCTCCAGATACCTCAGTCACCTGTTGGGCTACTTGTAGGTGTTGCTCGAGCAAAGCTGCTTGTTGTGAGGTTGAGAGTAGAGGCACTGGGCTCAGAAAAAGCAAGAGTTCGTATTGAAGCCAATTAAGCATGCTGCGTGCCCTAAAGAAAGCTGCCCTGATCTCTTGCTTTTAGGACCAAGGATGATGACGGCATTTCCATCACACCTTGGGGTGCCTCACTATTTCTTGATGGTCTCTCTTAATCTGGCCATGCTTTTGTTAATAGTTCCTTCATTAAACTCTCCTTAATCACCCCCTTCCTGCAGGCCCCCTAAAAGATAAGGTTAGGAAACTAGTTCTTTATCCAAGTGTCATAAATGTTTCTAGCGTGTCCTTCTTACACAGACATGCACAGTTCAGAAGTATTTCAATGCAATAACATGCAGGTGTCCAAAGGACCACTGCTTGAGAGGCAAGGTGGGCATTTGTCTCCTTACCTGTAAAATGTGAATAATACCTATTCAGTTCAGTGAGATGTTCCATATAATCCAGCTGGGAAGCTGCAAATCTGGGGATATTCACACTTCCTCTTTTATTATTCAACATTGGGAGTGGGGTTCCTAATTTCTAAGGCAAGCAAGGAGTCTCTCCAAGCTTTCTTTAGGGCACACAGCATGCTTAATAGGCTTCAGTACAAACTCTTGCTTTTTCTGAGCCCAGTGCCTCTACTCTCAACCTCACAACAAGCACCGACTCATTAGACAATCTGAGACAGAATTTCAGGAGCTTTTTCCCTGCTACCCTGTGGCCAAAAAGGCAGAATAGGAAAGACCACAGTTTTCTCCTGGCACTGGGGCATATCTATTATGTTACTTAGCTTTCTATATTCCTATTCAAAAGGCAGATCATTTCACTTGCACAGATACCACAAGATGTTGGTAAACTCCTAAAATAGAAGCTTAAAAACTGCCTTAAAAGTTCCTTTTACTTGGTCTCCCCTGAATTATTTGCATTAGCTCACATATTCTCCCAAGTATTAGTAGCTTCAGGCAGCTCTTTTGTAGACAAGACAGGAAACTTCCATATTTTAAAAATTGTTGTTTGGTATTAAATACTACCTAACCCGGAGCAGAAACATAGTCATTATTTCCCCTCTCAGATTCAAGAAGTCAAAAATTTTGGCCTATGAAAACTAAGAAGTTACTGAAATCCTCAATTAAATAGCATTTTTACCCATATTCAACTTTGTTTTTAGAAGGCAGGTAAGAGATCCCTACACCTTTTCTTTTTGTCAAAATAAACTAATTTAAAACACCTCTTGCTGGTGTTAGGTTTAAATAACTCCTCATTGGCCAAAACATGAATTGTGTCCCTCTGTTTTCACGGTGGTGGTTAGGCAAAGGTAATGCTTAGGCCACACATTCTCAATGCCCAGCAATGTGTTCAGAAGCTTGAATATTATGTTTAAATGTCCATTATATCAACTGGGAACAAATTAGAGTTTTAATTTTATGGCAAGCAGTATGACAAAATGCTTCCTCCTGGGAAGGTTAGGAAAAGTCTTTGATGTAGATATTTGATAAATAACCTTACAAAAAAGAAAACCAACTTAGCTCATTAAGTATGGCAATTTCAGGACTGACATGGTGTTGAGGTCTTACACATTTTGTCTGACTTCTTAAATTTCCAACTCAAAGCTTCTAAGGTTAAGACTTAGGTCTTTTACCTAGTTATCCTTAGATAAATCACAGAACATCCCTGGGGCAAACTTTTCCTTGAAATTAAGGGGCCCTAACATTTTGAGAAGAAAAAAAGCACAAAAGCAGAATAGGACTGTCCTGATGGATTCTCAGTAGCTGCACAGTAGAAAAGGGAATGTAAACAATTGCATTTTAGAAGAGTTTCCCTGAAATTTCATTTTGAAACTAATCTAATCAGAACATTCAATTAATAGGAACAGTCCATTCTCCATGATTTTAATTCAATGAAGATTGTGAACATGGCACTGGCGAGTGGGGGTGGGAAGGTCTGGGACTGGAGATGAACGTTGGTAGGATTTAGAGGAGAAAGGGGACATCATCTTGCTCTGAAATCAGCATTCATTGCCCTACTATGAATAGGCTGATGTGCTTGACGCTCCTGTATTTGAAAGACATGGTTTTATCTTCACTTTACTCCATCAAATGGAGATTTCCCTGGTGTAGTAGTTTAAAAATTTAAATACTAGACTGGCCCAAGTTCTTTCTAAGTGCTAAACAGCTGTTCCTATGTCTCATCATCCAGGGCGTACTTCTGATTAGAATCCAGTTTCAGTCATCTCAAAAATTCAAAATTTGCGCTGGTTTTTTTTTTCTTCCCATTGTCTTTGGCGTTATCATTTGAGAGGCATTTTGTATCCACCCCGAAGACTTCTTTTTATAATTTCTGTGATATCACCAGATTGAGCGGCTTCACGAGAAAGGCAAGGAGATGCTGATTAACTCCTTTGTCATTTTGAAGGCTGATTACTGTAATTCACTTTTTGCGGGTCTCTAAGATTGTGCCGTTCAAAGATTGCAGTTGATATAAAATGCTGTGCTAGACTCCTCTTTTGAATGAGACTTGTTGAACGTATTATCCTGGTTATGAAATCACTAGCTTTGTTATTCCCCAAAACTCTTGCCCATTCCATGTACAATTATCATCTTACTCTCTGGGAAAAAAAGGGTCTTTCACTTATCAGGTTAAGTGGTACAAATTCATCAAGCATAAGTTCTTTTGGGGGATCATATACTACACACATACTTTCTGATAGCCAAGTGATTTGTACTACAGGCTGCCATTTACGAGGGACAAAGGATATATAACCAGAGATGCTTCAGTACATGCCCACCTTATCACTGAATAATAGCTTCAATATAGTAACTTCAGTAATGCCAAACCTGCGTTGCTGTATCACAAAGGAGAAAGTGAACCATTAGAAAGCCGTTTAGTCTTTATAGGGTTCAAAAAAGCCTGCATTTCCCTTTCTTTGTGGCTCTAACTTATGAGTTGGATAGGTAGATGATGACGATAGATAGATGATACAGAGAGATGAAAGAGAGACAGCTAAAGATGATAGATAAATAGAGAGAATAGTCTGGATAAGGAAAAAAGAGATTTCTCATATAATTCTGGTGCTTTTGCAAAATATAACAACATAATTGGAAAGCTGATGGGTTAAATGTATCAGGATTCTAAAGCTTATTTATATACATGGATCTGTTTTTTTTTAACCTAGGAACTTATCCTAAGTAACTTATAAAATTTCCTTTCTCCTGCCCCCTGAAAATTTTAGATCGAGATGTTGTCCACTTTTTTGTTATGATATTTTTAAAAAGCAAGAAATTTAAGTATGTAACAATAGGGAAATATTAAATTAGTGTTTAGGAGTACAGAAATCAAAGGTCTGTAATGTGAAATTGATGTTAAAAACTGTTATGAAAATTCTGTAGCAACATAAACAGCTTATAACAATTTTTAAATTTCATTTGAAAAATAATGTATGCCATGATGATTCTTTATTATAATGTACATATAGATCTGGCAAAGAATTTACATGAAACTAACTAGCACAAAAACTAATCATGTTTTTGCAAAGGAATTGGAGGTTGTGTGCCTCCCCCAATCCCCATTTCCCATCAGTGTGTAATGGGAAGCACAGGACTCTATCTGTTAGAAAATGGTCTCTTAGATTTTATAGATGGAAACTTGTTCTTTAGGAGTATTACCAGCCATGTGATCTTGGGCAGATCACCGAAACTCCCTGAGGCTCACTAATTCATGTAGAAAATATTAATTGCCAAACAAGATTTAAGGTTGGTATTATTACATGAGAGGTAAAAAGTCAAATGTTTTACTTTATCCCTACATAGATATAGCTGTAGATGCTACTATAAAGATATGTAAATATATACATAGCTTTGTATTATTTTTATAAATATATGCATACACATATACACATAATTTTGTATTTTCATTTTATAAATAAGTGCATGCACATATATATGTATGTAAGTAAATATTTAATGGTAATAATTATTAAAACACACATATTATTTTAAAACTTAGAAACAAAGATATTATTGAATGATACTTCAAGGTATTAACATCCCTCATGAACTTCAAAATGGAAATGCCCTCACTGAGAAGTCTAGGTGACAAAAACTTATTTGCACCCAAATCTCTACATGATTGGCACCCAAACTCCTCTTTTACCACAACACTGTAGACAGCATATGTCTTTGATTCACCTGATAGTTCTTCAGGCTCTCGACATATTTTGCATCTCTGCTATTTTGTGTGGATGATGCAGCATAGACCATCTTTGCTCTTTACTGGTCCTCCTGAAATTCTATCCATCCTTTCAGGCCCAGTCTGATGCTCCAGAAGTCAAAAAGCCTTTGGAGTTAAAACTAATTATTCTCTTTCTTTTGATCTTACACACCTTTCCTAGCAACTTCTTCATAGCTTTTACTGTTCTGTTTCTTCTTCATTTCCCCACTTCCCCTCTCATTCCAACCTGTCCTGATAGTAAGTTACTGTGAACAGGAACCATGCCTCATTCATCCTCGTATGCCCAGAACCAAATACAATCTCTAGCACATAATACGTATGAACAATGTAGGAGAGAAGAAAATAATACAAAAGGAAACAGATGAAGAAGAAATAAGCAGTATTTGGAGTTTTTTCTAGCTGCTTTGGGGACTCAGCACTGGAGGAAGCATGCGCTAAATGAATATTAATAATTGTCATGTCTCCAGGGACCACAAGCATTTAGATACAATTACAAGGTGACAGAGTCACTAAGTGGGGGAGGAGAGTGTCAGGACTCTAAGTCTTTCTGCCGTCAAGGCTCAAGGGAAACTCAAGGGCTATTCCATGCCAGGTGAAAGGCCTAATGCTTCAGTGAATGCCAGTTAAGTGTATGTGTTTTGCAGACTAAAGAAACCAGGGTTCTCATCGTTTCTCTAGATAGTTTATCCATTTCAGAATTCACAGTTGAGTTATTAAATTTCTCGGTATAAATATATGGTATAATGTTTTCCTATCTCAGCTATTCTCAGGATTAGTCAAAATAAGGAGTTACGGTGATGAACCCTGTATCCTAGTAGCAGTTCATGAATTGGTTAATTTAGGGTGAATTCATGAAAAAAACAATTGCTTTGATCCATATGCTTTACCAATAGTGCTCCAGTATTACTTGTTACTTTTGAAGTTGAATTATCATTTATTTCTCCTGGCATATACATAAAGATAGGCCATCCAAATTTTCCAAAAACAATTCATGGAAAAATCAGTTGAAAAATGCATTATCGCATGAATATTAGGGATTTGAAACATGGTCCAGCAATGAGAAAGGCCTTAAGCAAGGTCACAAAGTTAGGCAACCCTTTTCAACTGTGGCCAAGCAGGGATCCAAATCTTGGTTTCTAGAATCTTGGCTATGAAATATTAAAGAAATAATATATTCTTACTTTGCCAAAAAAACTCTACATATTGCCTTAGTAATATATCTTCCCCCAAATTTCCTCTTATGCTATATCACAGCATCTTAAAACGAGTCTGCTTGACAGACATGACTTCTTTCATATGGAGTTTATACATTAACCTCTGTATGACCTTGTCAGTTTGTTTGAAAACTGTTGCTAGAGAACAGCAGGTTTGAGAGCTTTAAATCAGACCATTGAAGATCATTCAAGTATCTCAATGTGTACAAATTGCTTCCTTACATGTGAATTTCCTGTCTTATAATGCAGTATATTCTTTTACTAAATAGCTGTAACTTCTTAATTACCACACTGTGTGGATCATAGCCTTGTCTGTTTCCATACCCATATGGAATAACATATGAAATCACTGTAAGTGAATTAACAATGATACCCCATCTCTATATTTTTGCACACACTGTGCATAGTGACTTCAGTGTAGTGACTGTCGTTTCTGTAACTCCTTGGATTCCCCTATTAAATAATTCTGCACAGGCCACTGTTTACAGCATCAACACATGGCTAGCCAATAACTGATGCTACTTAAATTGCCAATTTTGAGTTACACTGAAATACTTGCAATTATTCCTATTCAGAGTTAAGGTGAAATTTCTTTTCCCCTAAATGAAAACACTTCCAGGGACTCCTCAATCAAGTGGAATTATTTCTGTGAAGAACATGATGGCGCTATTCTTTCCTTAAGCCATAATTCCAATAACTAATTATGCATATAATAAGTATGGGTGGTTTAAAAACAGCAAAGTGAAAGTCGTTAAAAAAAAATTTGGTTGCTTTCTCCTAGCAATTCAGAACTTAAGCAGATGAGAATGGCAGGGTTGTAGAGGAGAGAAAGCACAGGTTTTAAAGTGACCTATTAAGAAATAGAGCCAGGATTGAGACCTGTGTCTAAATAAAGTTAGGCAACCCTTTTCAACTCTTAGAACTGCAGTCTTCTCATCTATAAAACAGACATAGTCACACCTGACACTATATAAAATTGCATCTAACATTGTTCACAGAGCATAATAGTCATAACAAATTTTAATTTAATTAGTCATTTCCCCAAACGCTAAATTTGCCCCTGATTCCTCTCGTAGCTCACTGGGACTTTCTGGTACCAGATCGCGATCACACACAGCGTGTCGTATTGATTACAGCCCGTCAGTGGAGGCACGGAGAACATGATGTTTGAAGAGCCCGGGAGTCGATAGCAGACGGGTTTGGTTTCACTTCTAGGTGTTGTGAGTGACCTGGGTGTTGATCTTTACATCTCTGAGCTTCTGTTTATTCTTCTGTTATATATAGTGATTATCCTAGAGTTTTATTTACTTTTTTTCTTAAGATGGTTATTAAGGAAGATAACACATGTAAAATATTTAGCCAATAATAGTGGAATAATTAGCTGATTACTGCAGCTACTCCTTCTATAACTACCACTAATACGACATTATTGCTGAGTGATTGTGAAGATCAATCACAATAAAAATAGCAATATTCTGTATCTTACTGGGGCTTCTTTTGTGCCAGGTCCCGCACAGCTACAAAGTCTATGGGTACATACGGGACTTGGTGTAGTGGCTGCAAAGGGTCCCCAGCCACCTGTATAGCTAGTGTAATTGTTACAATTATCATTTCATCTTTACCTTTCATAACCATCCAGTGAGGTAGTTATTACAGTTCCCACTAAATGATGGAGAAACACGAACGTTTGTCATCTTGATTAAATTATTTATATTTCTGTGAGCTTCAACATGGTTGAAACAGTTAATAGACCTAAAGCGGCTCTCAGCTCTTCGCATTACACCAGTCTGTCTCCCTTACATGTTGGAGGTTCCTGATGGTGACTGATACCCGGCTTCGGAGTGTTCTGCTTGGTAAGTCTGCCTGTAATTCCTAACCCAGAGATGCCACACCAACTCAAAGACCTCCCGCATGGAACTGCCAGTGGCGCACTAACCCTGATTTGAAGTCATCTCTAAAATGCAAAGAATAAGACACTGTTAAAGAGATTAGCTTTGCTAATAAAATTTCCCAAATTAACTAAACTCTCTACCTCAAATTTTAAGATAAATTTATAAAGCATGCATCTGCCTCACAGGCCATTCCACGTGTAGCAATAAATGATCATTGCATGAGTTCTGCACATGCTTGGGTCAGGTTCCCATCATAAAATCACAACCCGTGTCTTCAGAGACGTGGGGCAACTATTTGCATCCACTGCGTTAGTTAGCCAAGGGCAGAGGGATATGACTTACTTCAGTGAGAGGGCTTTGGGAAAAAGAGGGACTTCCTTTAATTTTGGTGGCTGCCACAATAGGCATCAAACATGTGCTGAGCACTCGCCCCAATTCCCTTCAAACTTAAAATCAGGGGCCAGATGGGCTTAAAAGACATATTCCAGGGTTTCCTCCCACTGTCAGGCTTCTACTGCTTTTTCTTTATCAGCCAGAGACATTTATAAAACATTGAGATGCTCAAAAGTGAAAACTGTTCCAGCACTGAAAGGAGTTACATATTCACTTAAAATTCTGACAGCTTGATTTAAAATAATTCAAGGGGCACAGATCTCACAACCCACCCTGGATGATCTCATCACTATCCCTTTTGTACCTTTCAATCCAATACCCTTCCCGCCCTCTTCACTGAGGCCCCCAAGTTCTGCTTTTGAGATGCTTCTACATCCTTTAGGGATGCAGGCTCTCTGTCTTCCCAGCAGAGTGACTTCTCTCCTTTCCTTCATATTATCTCTCAAAATAGAATTCTCGTGCTCCCCCTTCCCTCTTCTCAAACAGTCCTCCTGCGTGATTCCTTCTTTATCAGATGGGGGGTGTTATGCAAGAAGTAACATCAGCTTGCCTTCCCCTGGCACAGTACTTGACACTCTTTATCATTCATGCTTATTATCATGGGATTTACTTTATTTTATATTTAAGAAAAAATTCCCCCCCCCTCCCACAAATTACTTGTACTCATGAAGTCAATGCCTTTTAGCTCCCATTCATGGACCTAGACTAGAGGGCAGGTAGCACAACATGCCCTGAGCAACACTGCACAGAATAAGGAGAAGAAGGAGTGAGGCAAAGTAACTGACAAGGAATAGATCTGTCATTGTACAGATGTTTGTCGAGGACCTCCTGCATATCAACCACGGTTTCAGGTACTAAGAGTTCAGTGGAGAAAGCAGACTAGGAGGCTAACTCCCCAGTCTTTACATGCTCACTGTAAAAGCAGGGCAATGCACTGCAGTGCACGGAGCTCCGTGAAACAGGGCAGCCAGGCTCACAATGCATTATCTTTCTTGGCTCCAGCTTTTTCATCTGTAATCCGTAAATACAGAGATACTTACTTTGCAGGAAAAAAATGAGACAGACATATGTCCCCTTCAGGAGCTAGTCATTATCAGCGGTTCTCATACACATTGGCCACATTTAACTATGATTAGCCCAGGATATTTGTAAATATTGAAACCCAGGTATGATCACATCCCGTGATAGAGAGGCAATCATCGGGATCTCTAGGTCCCTCCAGGACACAGATAATTAGACTTGCATAAACAAGAGGCCATATGACCTTCCTAGGAGGCAAGCCAGAGGCAAAATCAGTCAGAATGGAAAGTGTGGTAGGTGTTGTAGTTAATACGGGAGTTACCACCCAGACGGTTAGTAAGAGCAAGTTTGTATGGATTTATTGTTCCCTTTATGACAGTTGTCAAAATACATCAGAGCTGTTTTTAAAAATATATTGTGGCTTATGATTTTTACTCTTTATATTAAAATTAAAAACTAAGAGGTGAGGACACCTTCCTTTTCTTACTCTAGAGTTTTAAAAATTGCATGACTCTCCTCTCTCTTTTCCTGATCCTTACTCTTCTCATTCTCCGGTCTCTCTTTCTTCGCTGCTGTATGTATTCTTCTTTTTAATGTCTTTGAATCAATGAATATGGAAGTTACACCTTCTCTATCTGTCTGCTTCCTTCAATTAAGTTCCATAGACACTCAGTGATTACCTGTTTGCTAAGCATGAGGCTTGGTTTGAGGGGTCTGTGCAAGATTCTCTGCAGCAGGCACCCACAGTAGGTGAGAGACCAGTTCCTCCAAAGTTTCATCGTAATTACAGAATCTGAGGATTGTATGTTTATCTGTTTTTTTCCTTCTCACAATACGAAGGATTTAAGCCACTGATCCTGTGAAACTTGCAGTCACTACCTGCACATATCACTTTATGCTGAACAAAATGCCATCTCAGCAGTAACCTCTGTGTGTGCACACAAGTGTGATGTACTTAAAAGAAATCGTGTACTTAAAAGAAGGGGATGCTATTGATTCCTTCTGAACCTGTTAATCATTCTTTCAATAGCTATTTGCCTGATCATTTGAAGTTCCCAAAGTGTGAATATATTTTTGTTGTTTAGAGACAAGTAGAATTCAGTGAGCCTCAACACCTTTAGGTATTCAAATGATCTGTTATTATGAGGGAAGTCTAGGGGTCCATTTCTGGTGTGAGTGAACTTAAGATCCAAATAAATCTCATATGAGGAAATCAGGAAGATGATAAATGAAATCAATCTTTCTTCCTTAATGGTCTTTTAAACTTAACTTTGTCGAAATATTCCAAGTTTACCTCTGATTTCTTAGCATACTCACAGCAGGGCAAGAAGAACAAAGCCATGTATGTCACCCTCTCCCACCCTCTTTAATTCTCCACTTTTGCAAAAGTTTTGGATGATGTCGTTCAATTCAATGGCCATTGAGGGAGCACCTCTAATATAAGAGACACTGTACTAAGATTGCAAACATAAACATAAACGAGGTACAGCTCTTGGTATGGAATAGTTCATAATCCAAAAATGAAGCAGGCATGAGCAACTTCCTGCCAGGATGTGAGTGCATTCTTTCCTATTTTGAACCCTGCTATAATTTTGTCCAAGACTCTTTCATAACACTTACTGCACCAACTTTGTTTTCCATGTATGTTTTTCTTCTTATTTTATCATATAACTGGCCTGCCCCTCTCTGTCAAAATTTACTCTTTGTGGCTTTAGGCATTATGCTTTCTGTAAAAGTAGTCTGGCTCCAAAGTGTTTACTCCAAAAATATATGACTAACTCCTTCTTTCATCCCCTAAACATCTTGATAAACACCATAAGACCATATAGAGGTGATTTCCATGATTCTGTGTTATAAAAGGACAGTCCCATACTAGAAGCTCAATACCTGTTGTATCCCAGGTGCACACCACAGACAGTGTGGTCATGAGCAATCACTTTCTCTCTTCAATCCCTTTTTCATTTGTACAAACAGCATTGTGATATCTCTATTCAAATGCCAAATTATTAGTGAGGCTTCTGTGACCAGCATTCACAAAATCATAATCACTCTTGGCTGTACCCTCTTCTTCCTCACCTACCTATCACAGGCTCTGCTCATAGGCATTCTCATGGGAGCAGACAGATACTAAGCAAATTGACTTGTCTTGTTTATTGATGCTTACCTAGTCCCTGAATAGTCTCTGGCACACAGTTATCTCAATACATTTTTTTCAATGATTCAATGCATGAATGAATATATTTTTCCCCTGTGAGTTTGTGAGGAATTCCATATAACAGTAAACACACACATGTAAATGCCTGTCTGCAGACCTCTTCTGAGGATGCTTGGAGGTCTCATTAGAGCTGGCTTTCCCTTCTTCACCTCTATAGTGGAAAATTCTGGCCACCAAATGCTGAAGAGCCAGAGTCTAATTCCTCTACTTAACAGGGAGCTATATATGGTATAATTAATTTACACCTGTGAAACATTCTGAATACCTTAAGATCAAATTACTGTTGTGCTTAGTCTCAATCTTGCATACATATTTGCACATGTGAAAATTCAGCACCTTACATTTATTGAATTGGTTGCACAGAAAAATGAGGCAACTTGACTTAGAGACAAGCGCAAGCAGTCAGCACAGAGGAAGACAGTCCTTTGTCAATGCAGCAACCACAAGCAGTAATACACAGAAACCAGAATGAAATGTGGGTGCAGAGGGAGCTGGCTCTGAAAAGGCCATTCCCCACTCAGGTCTTCTGCACTACGATAATAAAGGTTGGGGGGGGTTATATGTGTTAACCATGAGCAAACCTTGATTTTCCACCCAAACTTATTTTCAAATCAATGAGCTATGTTACTAACAATTTTTCAGTCAGTGTGACCCAGTTTTGAGAAATGCAAAATGGTACTTGGGTGAATGCATATCAGTGAAAATTCTAACTGTCAGGTAAGGGAACTCAAGCTTGAGAGGAAATTATGTGCAGGGCACACTAAATATGTTATCTCAACCAGAACTTCTAAGAACTCTAAAAGTAGGTATGACCATCCATCCTTAAAATACAAAGACTAGGGTCTCAGGGTTATGAAGCATCTTAGTGTTGGTCATGAACTAGGGAATGTTGGGGAAAGAAGTTGAACTTAACTCTAACTCCAAAGTTCGGATTAAGGGCTTCACAACACCACGTCTTCACCCTTGAAATTCTAAACCACATTGTCACCACCTTGAATCTTTTTCTCAGAAACATAATGACCATTCAGAGGCATTTGTTACAAATAAATGTTTATATGAAACACAGAACTTTTGTTTGTCTTTTTGCTTCCTTTCGGCATATTTTTTCAGTTACTTTAGATGACAGTCTTCAATAACTATTTTCCAAAGTGTAGGAGGTGCATTACTTGAGATTCACATGAAATGTAAATAAGACAAATGCTGTTTTTAAACGTGTTTTTCCCTCTATCTGTTTTCTAATGTGATAGAAAGTGATGTCATCTCAGAACAGCTTTCATTTGACAACTCTAATATTTTTATGACTGCAATTTGGCATACCTGGTGGATGGAAAAAGGAACACAATGGTGGGTGGGATTATTTCCTTCTAACTATTATAGAATAACTACAGGTATGTATACATATAGTGAGAAAAGCACACAACTGTACCACTTGATAAACATTTTCTAGAGGCCCAATTATGAACAATACTTATTCCAACAGTATAAGGGAAAGAGCTTAAAAATCTGACTGTGAAGTTCTTAGAACATGGTTGTTAAAAATGCCACTTTGATATGGAGTCATCTAAATTCAGATGACTTGACTGAAGTCATAGAGAGAACAAAGTTAATATTCTAAGAATTTGATAACACTACTTCTTTCCTTGACCCGGTTTTACAAAGGAGGAACTGAAGACCTGTGAGGTATGATTCCCATTCTTCCAATTACTAAATGTTTTACCTTTATTGACCAAGGCCTGGTACATAGTGTTTCCTATTATTACTATGTGTGTCTGGGGTTGCTAATTTATACTTCTAAGAATGAGTGCTAGGAAATCCAAATTGCATTTTGTTTTATAGTGTAAATATAGTTATTATTATTTCCATATAGAGCTTATGGATGTATCTGTTATTAAATAGCACAATTAGGCAGTTTCAATCCCTGTTTAAGAGATCCACAGGTGTCAGAGTGTATAGGTAGATCTAAGATTGATAATATCACAGCAACATTATTAAAGTTAATGGGATGGAAAGGAGAGTTCCAATAGTACTCTGTCACACCCTATAAAATTTTACCACACATGGAAACTACTTTTAAAGAAAACTCTCCATATATATATATATATATATAACATGTATATGCCTGTCTGTATATGTGTGTGTGTGTATATATATATATATATATATATATATATATATATATATATATACATATACATAAAATCTATCTTATTACAGCTATGCTTAGATTTACCAACTCGTTCAACCCTGTTAACCTTATGGATGCTAAAATCACTAATTTGCTGAATTCCATATTCTTGCTTCTCATGGTCATATAAAACAGTCTAGCTCATAATAAAATAATCACATGTAAGGTTTTGAATGCAAATTTACAGATAATCACAAATTGTAAAGTTACTCTAGTATAATTCTTAAATCATTGAAAAAAGTTTTTGCTTTATTTGTTTTATTTATACAGCCACATGCTCTTTAGTCCCTGTCTATGAAAACTCAAAAACTTACGTCTTCTTCACTAGATCTGAGCATACTGTCAGGCACATAAGAGTTTAAAAATCCATTTGTCAGATAAAGCTATATGAGTAGAAAGATCCGTTTATTTCTTTAGAATCAGGGTTTTACCCCAAGTGAAAAGTCCTCCTGATTTTGAAAAAAGACTGATTCTCCTGAGACTGATTCTTTACAAGTAGCTCTATTTTAGATTCCCTTATCTGATATTCCTGATTCATCCATATTTATATCCTTCTAAATCAATTATTCTCATTATTTAAGAATGTTATTTTTCCACTTTCATGAAATTCAACCCCATCTTATAAAATAACACCAACAATAACAATTACTTTAATAATTCAACTTCTCATTACCTCACATGTTTAATTCATGGCACTTTGGACAATAAACAAGAAAATATCCAATTATTATATTTATAACATAATTATTTATGTGGTGATCACTCCAACTGCTCTGTAAGCTATACAACATTAGGGTCATGTCTACCCCACATATAATTTTGTTCCTGAAGTGATCAACAAATATCTATTCATTGTAAATAAACAGTCATCTAAAACAAGGCATTGAAATGTTTATAGCCCTCTTTATCTTTCCTTCTTTTTCTTTTTTTTTTTCTGGACTCATTGATTTTCACTCATTGTTTTTCCCCCAAGCCCCTCTATCAGGACATAGGAAGCCTAATGCAGCAGGGCCTGAGATCAAACAGCTATGGTCAGGAAACAAGCTCTGACTCCAACTACCTGGATAGCTTCCATAAATTAATTTCCCCAGACCTTTTATTTCATTTATTTAAAGCAAGGATCACAGAACCCACTTTGCGTGGTTGCTAAGAAAATGATGAGAAATGGCACATAGTAGATGATCAATAAATGGTGCCTTGCTTCTCTTTGATTCTCTGAACAAAATATAATGTCCAGAGTGATCTTCTACTGCCATGAGGAAAAGGTCATTGCTTCTGGAAGGGAAGACACAAGGGATCTAAAGAAGGTACACTGGTGCTGTGGTCTGTTCTTATGTAGCACCTATGGGCACCTCCTTGTGTCTCTGGTCTATCATCAGCAATGTCATATCTACTGCTCCCAAATAATCAGATGATCGATGCTGATATACATACATGATGACATGAGAACCCAAAGATACAAGCTTTTAGGAAGCAGCCATTTCTAAAACCTCAAATCCTCTGAGGTCTGAAATTGACAGCACCTAAATTCTTCTGAAGAAGTCCGTTTTGTAACATTGTTCATTCTTGATTTAACTGTCTATGTTTATTGCTTCATTTATAAAATGTTTCTCGAAGAACACTCATGAGGCAAGCCCAGTGCTAGGTCCTAGGTCGTGATGAGAACTAGATAGGATCCCTCACTTCTGGCTGAACAATTTTAACAGTCTTCCTAAAAAGAGAAATTATTTGTTCTGTCATGTTTCAACCCAGGGGAAGTTATCTCACAGGGATGTTTTTAGAACTTGACTTATAACTAAATGGAGCAACTGTATATTCTTCCTATCTCCAGCCTTTCAGTGGATTCCAATTTGTGCACCAGAACTTATCTCAGAGATTAGTTTTGCCTTGGAGAAGAACAGTGTCCATTATTAATTAACTCTGTTTTCTGAGCTTCCAGTAGTTATACATATAGTCACAGACAATATTTTATGATGTTAACTGTTTTCTAAAAACCATATTTCTAAAGTTATATTTCCCACACCATTTAAAAACAATTATTGAGCACTAGCTATGCCTTCAGTATAGTCTTAGAAAATCTTAAGGGTTAGAGATGCAGTTAGGCCATAAGGTTGTGGGTTGTGGGGATGTGGGATCATATAAATAAAACCTGCTCTCTCTAAATGAAAACACCAAACAAAAGTGTGTGTGTGTGTATGTGTACACACACACATACATAATGCACTTTTGAATATATAATGGATTTTGACAAATTTATTCCTCATGAATATTAGTTAATCTTTGATATTCTTAGATAAGCCATGCTTCCCTATAAAATCAATGAAAAAAGCTCTGTCCTTCCTCAACAAGTCATTCTGAACTAGTCCAAATGAAACATATAGAGCAAAGCTGTATGTCAAAGAACATAAAGAGTATCACCACAAAATAGAAATTACAACTTAATTCTGCAGGAAGATGATTCATAGTAAGCTGGGAAAGATTCCTGATCCTAGCTGTTCTATTCAGGTTGGATGAATATCATTGGATAATTAGTTTTTGTTTTTGCTTCCACCTAAATCTATCCCATATCATCCCAGTGTGATAGCAGGTGTTGAAGACTGTGTGTGGTTCAGTCTTTTTGTTCACCATGCGCATCCAAAGGCCTTGGTTTCTCTAAAAATGCACCCCTTCAACTCTAGCTATGGTCAGCACTGGACAGCTCCCTCTGGACTTTAAGATACTCTTAATTTCTGAAAATCAAAAGCAAAGTGGAGTATATGGTTTTCCCACCAATATCACAAATGATTGGAAACAGAATTATCATCAGTATTTTTAAAAATTGAATACTTAGTCCCAAGAGGTGATGGTGCTCATCCAAAGTCATGTAGAAAATGGTAGGAGTTTAGATTTTTAAATTCTAGCCTGAATTTATTTTGCAAAGGAGAGTCTCTTCAAGTAAAAATATGATACCACAGAGTAAGTGAAAGCTATTTAGTTTCTCAGTATTACCCCAATATCCACCATTTTTTCTTCCCTTGACCATACATCCCTTTGATTCCCTCCTGATGGAAGTTTCCCTTACACCACACTTATCACAGCTTTTCAGGACAGCTTTTGGTATCACTACCTTTTTAAAAGGCTTTCTTGCTCTCCTATTGCAATATAAGTTTGCTTAGCTGGCACCTCTCCAGCCCTATATTATGAAATCTGGCACGTGTTTTATGCTATCACATCATTTTGATTGTCCATATACATCTCTTTTTAGATTTATCATACATAATATTGCACTGTCAGTGCCTAAAACATGACT
Organism: Manis javanica; assembly: GCF_040802235.1. Lineage (NCBI taxonomy): Eukaryota > Metazoa > Chordata > Mammalia > Pholidota > Manidae > Manis > Manis javanica. Next base: position 42,802,030 of record NC_133172.1, read on the forward strand.
TGTCAGAGCATGGATGTTAACTGAATATCAATTAATGTGAATGACAAAGATGTTCTCACTTAACCAGTGCATATCCTAACATTGTTGGTCTGCCTGAATTTATCAGAATATTTCTTCTAAAAAATCTGCAGTAAGACAAGTTCTGGCCAGTCCCCTTGGCAGTAGAAATGATAATCTATGCAATCCTTACTAAAAAAGAGATGCCATGTATTCACATTTTATTATTTTCATTCAGAAGGCATAAAAATTACTCAATTCCATGAAGGCATTCCATGAAGACTCTATGTAATATCTTGATTTTTCCAAAGAGAAACCATTCATCACATGGATTTTTCCACCCAAGGAGTATTATTTTTTTTCTTAGCTCATTTTTACAGATTCTACTGAGACAAATGCTATTTTGTGTCCAACGAAGAGCAATGTTCTGAGTTTCAAAAAAAAGGTCAATGAATTAAGTTAGTTTATTTTTAAGCAGGTCATTTTTCATACTCTTCCCTGCCTGGAGCATAGTTTAGACTGTCCTGCAACTTCACTCTGGTTTCTTTAGATAATTAAGCATTTATTATTCACTTGTCTTGCATTTCATTTAGACTTTCCATCTTCACTCACTTAGAAGGGACCGCAACTGTTTTCTCGCTGCTGTCCTCAAATTAGTACTTTTTAAACAAATGCTACATTTATCCCTGTCTATGCCCAAAATGTTACAAGCAAACATATGGTATTGGGGGTGGCATGGAGGGGAAAACAAAAAAAGAAAACATTTATAGAATACAAATAAGCTATTTTCAGTCTTTTGAAGCTATTCACAAAAATGACAATTAATTTTACAATTACTACTGCCTCACATATTCTCTGACACCAAACTGCCTCCTATGTTTATGCATAAAGAAGACCTGAACCTGCTTTCAAATTCTGTGGGTCCCTTTTTAAATCAAGGACAGCTCCAGGCATAAGCTACCATGCTTGGAAGTCAAATGGGGGGTACAGATGAATGTTGAAATTTAAAACAAAAACAAAAACAAAAAAAACACAGGCACACTTTGAATCTTGCTTCAAACACCTTGTGCAAGGAAAGTATCAACTCCAACCCTCTATTTTCTCATCAGTGAACCTGAGATGATATTAGTGTCTGTCTCAAAATATTGCATGGAGCAAGTTAAATTTGACAATGCACATAGGTCCAATTAACACAATGCCAGGAACATATAAGTGCTCAATAAATGAGGTTGTTGTTTATGTGGTGGTGGTTTTTATTCTTCCTGCTGTTGTTATAATTTGACAGGGCATTTGGTTTACATATGGGAAGGCATTTTTTCCTTACACTCTATGAAACGAAATTCTGTCATTTGCAAAATGGAGACAGAAATTCTTCCTTCTACATGTTGGTTTAGTGTTCCGTCAAACCTAGACAAAACATAGAAACACAACACTTTCTTTTTGTCATTGTTACTATGACTACCATTATCACAGTGACCTCTGGAATAGGGAAGAGGTATTAAAAACCATCCCTTCCTCATGTAGTAGCCCTTGAACCTTTCTATCTCAACATGTGATCTAGAACTAAATATGGGCAAGAGTTTATCACAGACTTGAGGATAATTTTTGCAAGTACAAGAATAGCACTGTGTTGGCTAGACACTTAAGATGTAATGTAAGACTTGAAAATGGCATGAATTTTAGTCCTAAGTGAATCTCAGCAACAACAGAAAACACATATAAGGTTAAAGTGGTGTTCTTTCCACCACAGGAACAGATAGAAGGAAGACAGATTGGAAGCCAAGTTCTCTGAGTTGTGGCAAGCTTTTCTCTTTCTATTAATTCATTCCTCCTTACCTGTCTACTTCTATTCTTCCTTTTTAAAAATTTTTTTCTCCTTGCCTTCCTATATAAACTAGTTATTGAAGGATCCTAGTTGGCCAACTCTGCTAAGCATAAGGATGCAAAATGAACAAATTAGAGAAGTCCCATTCTTTCATGAACTATATACATTTTAGCATGAGAACTGCTTAAAAATACAAGTCAATATATGAGAGTTACTGATTATGATAAACTCAAAGAAGATAATAGACAGAACAAATAGGAAATCTCTTTGCAGTCTTAAGTTTACACTTAAAACAAAAGAAGTTGCTTTCCCAGAAATAGAAAGGTTGATGTGTTGATGTATTATGGAATAAGAAAATAATTCTGTAAAGTTGGAATGTAAGAAGCAGGAGGACAGCAGAACTTATTTTCCCAAGGTCCAGAATTCTGTTCTTAGAGTTTTTATGAGGATAGAACAAGATACATAAAGGATTTCTTGTCTCCTATGCTCTGGTTTCTTTTTCTTAGTGAAAAATTCTAGCATCAGGAATTTGATGACAATGGTCAATGGGCAATCTTCTTTATAAATATTGTAAATGTTTTCAAGTCCTATAACCTTTTGAGGGAATGTTTACTGCCACAGTATTTATCAGTATAGTTAAAATTCTGAACCTTGCTGGTAAGGCCAGAACCTGGTATAAAAGGAACTGAAACCAGGTCCCACCGGGTTCACTGGTGAATTCTACTATAATTTTTGTGAAGGAATTATACCAATTCTCTATAATCTCTTTTAGAAGACAGAAGCAGGAGAAATAGTTCCTAACTTATTCTATGAGTCTAGTATTACACTAACACCAAACTCAGATGACATTTCAAGATGTGGAAACTAAAGACTCCTAGGAAGAATGCAAAAATATTCAACAACATATTAGCAAACTGAATCTAAAAAGCATATAAGAAGAGTTAGACATCATGATCAAGTGGGATTTATCCCAGATATGCAAACCTGGTTCAAAATTCAAAAATCAATCAATGTAATCAATCACATTAGCAGATTTAAAAAGTCACCTGATCATATCATTAGAGGAAGAAAAAGCATTTGATGAATCCAACATTCTCAGTAAACCAGATTTATGATTTAAAACTCTCAGTAAACCAGAAAGAAAGAAAAGGGAACTTTCTCACTTCATAAAAACCATCTACAAAGCCTACAATTAACATAAAGGTGAGAACTTGAAGCTTTCCCGTCATTATCAGGTACAAGGAAAGGATGTCCCCTCTTACTACTCCTTTTCAACATTACATTGCAAGTCCTTGCTGACATGATAAGACAAGAAAAAGAAATAAAAGTATACATATTGGGAGGGAAGACATATAACTGTCTTTGTTCACAGATGACATGATCATTTATGCAGAAAGTCCAACAGAATTTACAAATACAAAAAAAACCAAGAAACAAAAACAAATAAAAAAAACCCTCCTGAAATTAATATGCAATTATAGTAAGGATGCAGGACACAAGATCAATGCTTTCCTACATAACAAGAATGAATTTGAAATTAAAAACACACTACCTTTAACATTAGCATCCAACATGAAATACATATAAATCTAACAAAATATGTACAAAATCTATAAAAGGGAAACTACAAATCTCTGATGAATGATCAAAGAATGACTAAACAGAGATATATTCCATATTCATTGATAGGAAGACACAATATTGTTAAGATGTCAGTTCTTCCCAACACGATCTACAGATTTGATGCAATCCCAATCAAACTCCCAGCAAATTATTTTGTGGGTATCAACAAACTGATTCCAAAGTTTATATATGGAGAGGCAAAAGACTCAGAATACCAATGCAATACTGAAGAAGAACAAACTTGGAGGACCTATGCTTCCTGACTTTAAGGCTTACTATAGAGCTTTAGTAATCAACTGAGGGTGGTAATGGTGAAAGAACAGACAAATAGATCAATGGAATAGAATAGACAGCCCAGAAATTGTTCTCCATAAATATAGTCAATTGATATTTGACAATGGATCAAAGGCAATACAATGGATAAAGACAGTTTTTTCAACAAATGAGGCTAGATAACCACATGCAAAAACAAAAAAAAAAAATCAGTCTAAATGCAGACCTTATATCCTTCATAAATATCAACTCAAAATGGGTCATAGACCTAACTATAAAACACAAAACCATAAAATTCTTGGAACACAGGAGAAAATCCAGAAGATCTTGGGTTTGGTGATAACTTTTCAAATATAAAACCAGATGCAGGATCCACGAAGGAAAGAATTGATAATCTGGATTTGATTAAAATTTTAAGCCCCCTCTGTCAAACATTCTGAATTCCACTGAATGAAAAGATAAGCCACAAACTCAAAGAAAATATTTGCAAAAGACACATTTGATAAAGGACTGCTATCCAAAATACATGAAGAGTTCTTAAAACTCAACAGTAAGAAAACAAACCTGATTAAAAAAATGTGTTAAAGACCTTAACAGACACCTCACCAAAGGAGATAAACAGATGACAAATAAACGTATAAGAAGAGGCTCTACATTAAATGTCATCATGGAAATTAAAATTAGAACAATGAAATACCACTACATTCCTATGAGAACAGTCAAACTCCAGAACAGTGACAACACCAAATGCAGGTGAGGATGTGGAGGTGGAGCAACAGAAACACCCATTCATTGCTGGTGAGAACACAAAATGGTAAAGCACTTTGGAAGGCAGTGTGGTGGCTTCTTAAAAACTAAATATACTCTTATCATACAATTCAGCAATCACGCTCCTTGGTATTTAACCAAAGGAGCTGAAAACGTAGGTCCACACCAAAGCTTACACATAGATGTTTACAGAGGCTTTATTCATACTTTCCAAAACTTGAAAGCTACTAAGATGTCCTACAGTAGGTGAATGGACAAATAAACTGTGATACACTCAGACAATGGAATATTATTTAGCTCTTCAAAGAAGTAAGCCATCAAGCTATGAAAAAACATGGTAGAACATTATGTATATTACTGAGTGAAAGAAGGCACTTTCAGAAGGCAACAGACTGATTCCAACCATATGGCTTCTGGAAAAAACAAAACTATGGTGACAATAAAAAGATGAGTAGCTGTCAGGGGTTGGTGAGGGGGGGGATAACAGGCAAAGCACAGAGGACTTTAAGAGCAGTGAAGATACTATAAATGATACTGCAATGATGGATATATACCATCACACATGTGTCCAGAGCTATATAATGTACAACAGCAAGAATGAACACACAGACAAACTATGGACTTGGAGTGATTATTATGTGTCAATATAGGTTACTCCCTGATAAAATTGTACCATTCTGATGTGTGATATTGATAACAGCAAAGGCTATGCATGTGTGGGGGCAGGAAGTGTATGGGAAATCTTTGTACCTTCGTCTCAATTTTATCATAAACCAAACAATGCTCTAAAAAAATCAAGTCTTCATTGTTTTTAAATTTAAAGAGAAGTCATCTTTCAAAATTATTAACAAAACATAAATTTCACTATCCTGGTCCTTAAAAAAAAACAAGAAGAACTTGGGTATGATCCCATATCAGTAGTAACATGTATACGTATTCAGACATTTTCTGACTCAGTTGTGCTGCATCACTTTCTGAAATCATGGACAGACCAACCATGTAGAAGGCGGGCTTGTCAGTCACTTTGTCACAGGCACATTGGTCTTAATGTAATGAGTCTGTGCTCCTCTCTAACACTGTCATTTTGCTGATATTTAAATTCCTAGGTCAAATTAGTAGACATTGTTAATGCTTTTGATACATAGCCTTCTATTTTTTTCAATAAATACACCTATTAACACTCCTATTATCAGGTTTTGACTAGTAATTCACCAACCATGTGATAATCCTGCATATTAATGTTTTAACATCACATTCACTGATTTGATAGGACAAAAAGTTATCTTCTCGAAGCGGTGGGATGACGGTGTGAGAAGAGTGCCAGCGATTGAGAGGGGCTCAGGGAATTGTCCTCTGTGGAAGGGCTTTCTTTAGGCCCCAGGCCTCTGCCTGTCTCTGTCATCAGCAGGAGGACATACTTTGTTGCGTGACTCATGAATTGCCCAACCCTAACTTGCCTGCTCAGGCCCAACCTTGACTAAGTGAGATATGTTGGTGTCCTCTGCCTTGACATGCCACAGGAACACTAGCAGCTCTTCTGAAGAGGGTGCTGCCCTATAGATGTTGCTTCAAGGGGGCTAAGTGGAAGACTAAGGATAAATTGGCATAATTGCATCCTTGCTATTAAAAAATGGAAAATACCGGAGCCAGGATGGCGGCATGAGTAGAGCAGCGGAAATCTCCCAAAACCACATATATCTATGAAAATATAACAAAGACAACTCTTCCTAAAATAGAGACCAGAGGACACAGGACAACATCCAGACCACATCCACACCTGCAAGAACCCAGGGCCTCGCAAAGGGAGTAACATACAAGCCCCGGCCTGGCGGGTCCCAAGCGCCCCTCCCCCCAGCTCCCGGCGGTAGGAGAGGAGTCAGAGTGGGAGGGAGAAGGAGCCCAGGACTGATGAACACCCAGCCCCAGCCATCCGGACCAGAGCGCAGACACAGTGCATGTGTGGGGTCCTGGATACTAGGGAAACAGGACGGCAGGACTGGTGAGCGGGTGCCTGAGGCTGACGCAGGAGAACAAAGAAACGGGAGCATTTTTTTTTTTTTTTTGGCGAGTGCTTTTTGGAAGACTTAAAGGGACAGGGACCCCAATACTAGGGAAATAGGGCAGCAAGACTGGTGAGCAGGTGCCTGAGACCGGCACCTGAGGACAAAGAAAATCGTGCGTTTTTCCCTTTTTTTTTGGCGAGTGCTTTTTGGAAGCCTTAAAGGGACAGAGACCCCAATACTAGGGAAACAGGGCAGCAAGACCGGTGAGCGGGTGCCTGAGACCGGTGCCAGAGGACAAAGAAAATCACGCGTTTCTCCCTTTTTTTTCTCTATCTTTCATTGTTGCTGTTGTTGTTTTGGTTTGGAGAGTGCTTTTTGGAAGTCTTAAAGGGGCAGGACAGGACACATAGCCCAGAGGTAGGGAATCTGGGGATCTCTGGGCACTCTAACCCCCTGGGCAGCAGGGAGCACAGAGGCCCCTTATGGAGATAAATAGCCTCCCGGCCACTCCCCCTCCAACAGGGCTCCACCATTTTGGAGGAGCAGCCCCAGCCAGGCCACACCCAGAGCAACAGCGCAGATAAACTCCAAACCAACCGGGCAGGTAGCTGAAGCCCTGTCTGCACACAGCTGCCAAGCATAAGCCACTAGAGGTCGCTATTCTCCCATGAGAGGAAGGCCACGAACCAACAAGAAGGAAAGCTCTCCCAGCTGTCACTTGTACCAGCTCAGCAAACTATCTCTATCACCATGAAAAGGCAAAACTACAGGCAGACAAAGATCACAGACACAACACCTGAGAAGGAGACAGACCTAACTAGTCCTCCTGAAAAAGAATTCAAAATAAAAATCATGAACATGCTGACAGAGATGCAGAGAAAAATGCAAAAGCAATGGGATGAGATGCAGAGAAAAATGCAAGAGCAATGGGATGAAGTCCGAAGGGAGACAACAGATGTCAGGAAGGAGATCACAGAAGGGAACAAACCTTGGAAGGATTTATAAGCAGAATGGATAAGATGCAAGAGGCCATTGAAGGAATAGAAACCAGAGAACAGGAACGAATAGAAGCTGACATAGAGAGAGATAAAAGGATCTCCAAGAACGAAACAACACTAAGAAAATTAAGTGACCAATCCAAAAGAAATAATATTCGTATTATAGGGGTACCAGAAGAAGAAGAAAGAGGAAAGGGGATAGACAGTCTCTTTGAAGAAATAATTGCTGAAAACTTCCCCAAACTGGGGGAGGAAATAATCGAACAGACCACGGAAATACACAGAACCCCCAACAGAAAGGATCCAAGGAGGACAACACCAAGATACATAATAATTAAAATGGCAAGAATCAAGGACAAAGAAAGAGTTTTAAAGGCAGCTAGAGAGAAAAAGGTCACCTATAAAGGAAAATCCATCAGGCTAACATCAGACTTCTCGACAGAAACCCTACAGGCCAGAAGAGAATGGCATGATATATTTAATGCAAAGAAACAGAAGGGCCTTGAACCAAGGATACTGTATCCAGCACGACTATCATTTAAATATGATGGCGGGATTAAATAATTCCCAGACATGCAAAAGCTGAGGGAATTTGCTTCCCACAAACCACCTCTTCAGGGCATCTTACAGGAACTGCTCTAGATGGGAGCACTTCTAAAAAGAGCACAGAACAAAACATACAATGTATGAAGAATGGAGGAGGAGGAATAAGAAGGGAGAGAAGAAAAGAATCTCCAGACAGTGTATATAACAGCTCAATAAGCGAGCTAAGTTAGGCAGTAAGATACTAAAGAAGCTAACCTTGAACCTTTGGTAACCACGAATCTAAAGCCTGCAATGGCAATAAGTACATATCTCTCAATAGTCACCCTAAATGTAAATGGACTGAATGCACCAATCAAAAGACACAGACTAATAGAATGGATAAAAAAGCAAGACCCATCTATATGCTGCTTACAAGAAACTCACCTCAAGCCCAAAGACAGGCACAGACTAAAAGTCAAGGGATGGAAAAACATATTTCAAGCAAAAAACAGTGAAAATAAAGCAGGGGTGGCAGTACTAACATCAGACAAAATAGACTTTAAAACAAAGAAAGTAACAAGAGATGAAGAAGGACACAACATAATGATAAAGGGCTCAGTCCAACAAGAGGATATAACCATTCTAAATATATATGCACCCAACACAGGAGTACTAGCATTTGTGAAACAAATACTAACAGAACTAAAGAGGGAAATAGACTACAATGCATTCATTTTAGGAGACTTCAACACACCACTCACCACAAAGGATATATCCACCGGGCAGAAAATAAGTAAAGACACACAGGCACTGAACAACACACTAGAACAGATGGACCTAATAGATATCTATACAACTCTACACCCAAAAGCAACAGGACATACATTCTTCTCAAGTGCACATGGAACATTCTCCAGAATAGACCACATACTAGCTCACAAAAAGAGCCTCAGTAAATTCCAAAACATTGAAATTCTAACAACCAATTTTTCAGACCACAAAGGTATAAAACTAGAAATAAATAAGACAAAGAAAACAAAAAGGCTAACAAACAAGTGGAGGATTAACAACATGCTTCTAAATTATTAATGGATCAATGAATAAATCAAAATAGAGATCAAGGAATATATAGAAACAAATGACAACAACAAAACAAAGCCCTAACTTCTGTGGGATGTAGGGAAAGCAGTCTTAAGAGAAAACTATATAGCGATCCAGGAACACTTGAAGAAGGAAGAACAATCCCAAATGAATAGCCTAACATCACAATTATCGAAACTGGAAAAAGAAGAACAAATGAGGCCTAAAGTCAGCAGAAGGAGGGACATAATAAAGATCAGAGAAGAAATAAACAAAATTGAGAAGAATAAAACAATAGCAAAAATCAATGAAACCAAGAGCTGGTTGTTCGAGAAAATAAACAAAATAGATAAGCCTCTAACCAAACTTATTAAGAGAAAAAGATCATCAACACACATCAACAGAATCAGAAACGAGAATGGAAAAATCACGACAGACTCCACAGAAATACAAAGAATTATTAAAGACTACTATGAAAACCTATATGCTAACAAGCTAGAAAACCTAGAAGAAATGGACAACTTTCTAGAAAAATACAACCTCCCAAGACTGACCAAGGAAGAAACACAAAAGTTAAACAAACCAATTACGAGCAAAGAAATTGAAATGGTAATCAAAAAACTACCCAAGAACAAAACCCCGGGGCCAGACAGATTTACCTCAGAATTTTATCAGACACACAGAGAAAACATAATACCCATTCTCCTTAAAGTGTTCCAAAAAATAGAGGAGGAGGGAATACTCCCAAACTCATTCTATGAAGCCAACATCACTGTAATACCAAAACCAGGCAAAGACCCCACCAAAACAGAAAATTACAGACCAATATCCCTGATGAATGTAGATGCAAAAATACTCAATAAAATATTAGGAAACAGAATTCAACAGTATATAAAATGGATCATATACCATGACCAAGTGGGGTTCATCCCAGGGATGCAAGGATGGTACAACATTAGAAAATCCATCAACATCATCCACCACATCAACAAAAAGAAAGACAAAAACCACATGATCATCTCCATAGATGCTGAAAAAGCATTTGACAAAATTCAACATCCATTCATGATAAAAACTCTCAGCAAAATGTAAATAGAGGGCAAGTACCTCAACATAATAAAGGCCATACATGATAAACCCACAGCCAACATTATACTGAACAGTGAGAAGCTGAAAGCATTTCCTCTGAGATCGGGAACCAGACAGGGATACCCACTCTCCCCACTGTTATTTAACAGTACTGGAGGTCCTAGCCACGGCAATCAGACAAAACAAAGAAATACAAGCAATCCAGATTGATAATGAAGAAGTTAAACTGTCACTATTTGCAGATGATATGATACTGTACATAAAAAACCCTAAAGACTCCACTCCAAAACTACTAGAACTGATATCGGAATACAGCAAAGTTGCAGGATACAAAATTAACACACAGAAATCTGTAGCTTTCCTATACACTAACAATGAACCAATTGAAAGAGAAATCAGGAAAACAATTCCATTCATAACTGCATCAATAAGAATAAAATACCTAGGAATAAACCTAAGCAAAGAAGTGAAAGACCTATACCCTGAAAACTACAAGTCACTCTTAAGAGAAATTAAAGGGGACACTAACAAATGGAAACTCATCCCATTCTCATGGCTAGGAAGAATTAATATCGTCAAAATGGCCATCCTGCCTAAAGCAATATACAGATTTGATGCAATCCCTCTCAAATTACCAGCAACATTCTTCAATGAACTGGAACAAATAATTCAAAAATTCATATGGAAACACCAAAGACCCTGAATAGCCAAAGCAATCCTGAAAAAGAAGAATAAAGTAGGGGGGATCTCACTCCCCAACTTTAGGCTCTAAGGCTCTACTACAAAGCCATAGTAATCAAGACAATTTGGTACTGGCACAAGAACAGAGCCACAGACCAGTGGAACAGATTAGAAACTCCAGAAATTAACCCAAACATATATGGTCAATTAATATTTGATAAAGGAGCCATGGACTTACAATGGCAAAATGACAGTCTCTTCAACAGATGGTGCTGGCAAAACTGGACAGCTACATGTAGGAGAATGAAACTGGACCATTGCCTAACCCCATATACAAAGGTAAACTCAAAATGGATCAAAGACCTGAATGTAAGTCATGAAACCATTAAACTCTTGGAAAAAAACATAGGCAAAAACCTCTTAGACATAAACATGAGTGACCTCTTCTTGAACATATCTCCCCAGGAACAGCAAAAATGAGCAAGTGGGACTACATTAAGCTGAAAAGCTTCTGTACAGCAAAAGACACTATCAATAGAACAAAAAGGAACCCTACAGTTTGGGAGAATATATTTGAAAATGACAGATCCGATAAAGGCTTGACGTCCAGAATATATAAAGAGCTCACACGCCTCAACAAACAAAAAATAAATAACCCAATTAAAAAATGGGCAGAGGAACTGAACAGACAGTTCTCTAAAAAAGAAATACAGATGGCCAACAGACACATGAAAAGATGCTCCACATCGCTAATTATCAGAGAAATGCAAATTAAAACTACAATGAGGTATCACCTCACACCAGTAAGGATCACCAACATCCAAAAGACAAACAACAACAAATGTTGGCGAGGCTGTGGTGAAAGGGGAACCCTCCTACACTGCTGGTGGGAATGTAAATTAGTCCAACCATTGTGGAAAGCAGTATGGAGGTTCATCAAAATGCTCAAAACAGACCTACCATTTGACCCAGGAATTCCACTCCTAGGAATTTACCCTAAGAATGCAGCAGTCAAGTTTGAGAAAGACAGATGCACCCCTATGTTTATCACAGCACTATTTACAATAGCCAAGAATTGGAAGCAACCTAAATGTCCATCTGTAGATGAATGGATAAAGAAGATGTGGTACATATACACAATGGAATACTACTCAGCCATAAGAACAGGGAAAATCCTACCATTTGCAGCAACATGGATGGAGCTGGAGAGTATTATGCTCAGTGAAATAAGCCAAGCGGGGAAAGAGAAATACCAAATGATTTTACTCATCTGAGGAGTATAAGAACAAAGAAAAAACTGAAGGAACAAAACAGCAGCGGAATTACAGAATCCAAAAATGGACTAACAGGTACCAAAGTGAAAGGAACTGGGGAGGATGGGTGGACAGGGAGGGATAAGGGCGGGGGGAAGAAGAAAGGGGGTATTAAGATTAGCATGCATGGGGGGTAGGGAGAAAGGGGAAGGAGGGCTGTACAACACAGAGAGGACAAGTAGTGATTCTACATTTTGCTATGCTGATAGACAGTGACTGTAATGTGGTTTTTAGGGGGGACTTGGTATAGGGGAGAGCATAGTAAACATAGTATTCTTCATGTAAGTGTAGATTAAAGATTTTAAAAAAAAGGAAAAAAAAGAAAGAAAGAAAGAAAGAAAGAAAAGGGGGATTACTCCTTGATAGGATAAAACTATTGGTAAATCAAAGATTAATGCATGCCTTAAATATCCTTAATTTTGATCACTTAAAGGGTGTCAGATGATCGGCTATGGAGGTACTATTTTCTGATAATATTCCTTCCTTAATAAAAAAAAAAAGCAGTTCCTGTGTGCTGACTTCCAATGAGTTCTACACAGTGGTATAGAGAGCATGTCAAAGTGTGGGCAAAGGGTCTGTTTGTTTTTATGCAGAAGATCAAGGCCTAGCTTGGCTACCCAGAAAATGAACTAAGATACAATATGAGAAGGAGCTTCCGGCATCAGCACTCTCTGGAGGACTCGTGCCTGGGGATGATCATCAAAAAGCCTCCACAGGGATCTGGGCGATGCTGCGGTTTTGGCTGCGTCCATCCCACTGTTTCCTGGACTTGCCACTGGAATGAGGAGGGAGATGTCTAGGCTGGCATGTGCATACAGTGAGACAATGAATTTGAGTGGATCTGTACTGTTGGAACTCAACCAGGAGTTGGGAGGGGTGCAAGTTGTAGCACTCCAAAATCTCATGACTATAGACTATCTATGGTTAAAAGAACGTATGGGATGTGAACAGATGCCAGAAATGGGTTGCTTTAATTTGTCTAATTTCTCTCAGACTGTTCAAGTACAGTTGGACAATATCCATCATATCATAGACAAATTCTCACAAATGCCTAGGGTGCCTAACTGGTTTTCTTGGCTTCACTGGAGATGGCTGGTAATTATAGATTTGCTTAGTTTATGTCACCGTATTCCTATTATGTTAATACATGTGTGCAAGTTAGTTAGTAGTTTAAAACCTATACATTCTTAAGGTACTCTACAAGAAGATATGTAAAGGAAATAATCAATCCTCCCATGTTTTCTTCCATATGCTACCTCTATAGCTTTTCTTCTTCCTTCCTAATTACAACCCTTAAATAGAATTCGTGCCTCATATCGAATTTACCAAGCATCATAATTCCTCCAGGTGATAAAGATACCTCGAGACAAGTGCTGGGCATAAATCTGCAAAGAAGTAAAAAGCTAACCTTTTCAAACAATATGGCTTCTCTCTCACTTACCAACTTTACATCTCCTTGTATGGCCCCGGAAGATGACTGGTTAGCCAGAGACGGGTAAGATTCCTCAAGGAAGGAACAACCTAAGACAGGCACAGTCGCAGGGGGGCCATCAGGTGAGAAATTGGGGATCAACAGTGGTGAGGCTTAGAACCTCACCCCTCCTGTTTTGAGAGAAATCAGCATCCATGGATGTTTTAAGGCCCTTGTCTAGCTTGGATTAACACATAGTCTACAGGCACACACCTGATCATCTACAATTGCTCTCTTACAACACTAAACTATGTTTTCTACCTTTATCTTGCATCTACCTACCACTTCAGCATTTTATTAAAAATAAAAATAATAATAATAATAAAGGGAGAAATGTGGGATCCACATATAAATCAAGTATAAAAATCAAACAAATATTCATCTTTGACCTGATTGTTTATAATTCATAATGCGTGATCAAAACCGAAAGTTTCTGTGATGACTGCCCTTGTACTGTTCACCATGTAAGAACTTACTCACTATGTAAGAATTCGTTCACCATGTAAGAACTTGTTCATTATGCTTCAGAAGATTGGAGACTGATGAGAATTAGGCTTGAGATGGATTAATGATTGTGCATTGAGCATTGACTCCCCTATACAGAATTTTATTGTTGTTAACAACCATTTGATCAATAAATATGAGAGATGCCCTCTCAAAACAAAACAAAAAAAAAAAGGTTATCTTCTGTTTTGTTTTCCTCACATGTAGCAGCCACAGAGCTCCACTGCTTGGATTCATCTTCAAGAAAAATACTCGCCTAAGAGTACCGTTTGCTGACACCTTTCAGCTCAAGTATCTTTAGGATTAATTTTAGGATTCAAGCCAAGGTCCTACTCTTTCCAGGCACATCCAAGCCAATGACTGAGCATGGTAAGTTGCATCAAAGCCTGGCCGTGTATATGCAACATGGGACTCTCTTTCAAGAGAGATCTCTGTTACAGGGACCTCCATGGGTTTGGCTAAGATGCTGTCAAATCTGCACTGTCTTCTGCCTCCTTTCCTCTTAACTTTTGCACGGGTAAAAGATCCGCATCACAGTGTGATGATGGGCTTTCCTCATCCTGATTCATGCTAGTTATGGACTGAATGTTTGTGTCTCTCTCCAGATTTGTACACTAAAGTGTAATCTCCTTGGGCATGGTATTTGCACATGGGGGCTCTGCGAGGTAATTAGATCGTAAGGGTGAAGCCCTGATAAATTGTATTAGTGTTCCCATAAAAAGAAGCCAGTTAGCTCACTCTTCTGAAGAGGATTCAAGAGGCCATCTGAAAGCCAGAAGAGGGCCCTCCTGGGGAGTTGAGAACACTGGGACCCTGATCTCAGACTTCCAGCCTCCAGGAGTGTGAGAAGTCGGTTTCTGTTTCTTCTAAGCCACCCAGTTTATGGCATTTTGCCAGAGCATCCCGAACTAAGAGAATGCTTCCTTCATTTTTCATAATCAATATTCCTCCAGAAGCCACTTGTTCCCCTAACTTTGTCTCAGTGTCCATTTCCCAGTGAACAAAACTGATACACATATCTGCTCACCAGAAAGTGGACAGGCTTTCAATTTGCCTATGAAATAAAAAGTCCAAATGCTCAATGGCCTTTGTATATTTTTCCTGTATTTTTCTAATACAATTTTTAAAAGTGTTCTTAATGTTTCTGCATAGCACTTATACCCTCCTGCACACACACACACACACACACACACACACACACACACACACACAAACAATTCTCACTTTTTTTGTATAGAGAAGTCCTTACATAGAGTCCAATTTAGATTCTATGGGAATAATTAACACTCCTTTCATTTGAACACACTCAAGTGAAATTATTCAGGCATTTACACAAAAATGTTTACATTTCACTCAGGCATATTTGTGTTTCTACTCAAGAACTTAGGCTGACTCTTTATTGATCACTGAATTTAGCCTCTTTCCTTCTTCACTGTGTCCGCTTTAGTTAAAAATCTCAACTTCACTCAACGAGTATTTATTAAGTAACTACTATGTATATTCTTCAAGTACCATTTCTCTCCATTACATTTTCCATAATAGTACCAGAATAAGCTTTCTAAAATATAAAACAGGTAGATTTGTGTATGTCAGATTGGAAAAGATAAAGCTAAAAGGGATGCATGTTGAGATAGACACTCATAAGCTGAGTAAAAATGTAAATATTCAATGTTGTTGACTAGATGTAATTAAGCAAATGGCAATATATGTCAATAAGACTTAAAGTGTCCAAATCCTCTGACTTAGTAGGGGGCTTTAATTATCTGTATCACATGGTAATTTATTCTTTAGTTATAAATTATTCAAATAGCATCACTATGCTTCCTTGTATTTATGCTGGGGGAAAAAAAAATCTACCTTCCAGAATGCATTGTGAGATATTTGCAGGCTGACATTAGCTTTGTGAATTTTTCTCCTTATATTTAATTCAGGGCCTAGCACATAGTGCAGCTGAATGGACATTTGCAGGTTTCACATCTATATTACATTAGGAATGTTGAACAAAAGACCCAAATGAGCACAGTCAAGGAGCAAAGCAGAAAACAGCTCAACTCCATTTAAGCAGTCAACACATTCCGTTTTACAGAAGTCCCTGTACCATGATTGCTGACACTAAAAAGTGAAGTACAAAGATATCTGGCAGTGGTTTTAAAATAAAAGACCTGGGTGTGAGTCTTAATTCTGCCTCAGCCCTGGCACTGATTTTGGCCAAGTAATAGGACGTGTCCAGACTCTTTGACCCTAAAACTCAGAGCTGGCCACCTTCCTTGATGCTTTCCCAGGGTTATCAGGGAGCCCAAATGAGATAAAGTTTGGAAGAAACTTTCTTCTTTGCTGAGGAAGAATATTTAATTATGCCCCAAATGAACGTGTTTTAGAAGAGTTATATTTCCTGTTTCTAAGTCTAAGTTTATTTTTAAGTCATGACCTATGTATGAGTAAATGTGCTTTTTATCACTTTTAAATGCACGAGGATTTTACTCTTTGAATAAAAAAAAACAGCCTTTAAATTTTCAATTTAATTAGTAATTGACTTACTAGTAACACATGAAAATTTATCTCAGTAATGCTGAAAACTCATGGATCAGATAAATTATATCATATGTGTATGTAGTCATATATTGAATTTTTCCATTTGGCAATTTGCAGACAAAACTACCTGATACATCAGAAAAATACACTCAAAGAATATAGTTATTCCTAATAAAACTGTTACCAAAAAATCCCACAGGATTATAAGAGTCTGAAACAATGGCTTTATTCTCTTAGCATATTGTTAAAATTAAACAATGAAAAGGCATATCTTCATTTACAAAAACTATTATTTTATGAAGTTATTTTCCCAATCAGTAAAAAAAAAATTGTTTCTTTTTAAAAATGAAACATTTTCTTAATGGTTTCTAAAATCTATACCACCAGACTCAGGATATTGGCTAGGTTTAATATTAGTAATAATAATAATATCTTCATGAAGAACTCTAATGAGTAGATATCAGTGTCCTGTTTTACAAATGAGGCATTTAATAGCCAATGTAATACAAATACTAATACCAATAATGGATGGATACCCACTGAATGATTACCATGTCATGCTCTGTACAGCTGATATTTATTGTTTCACCTGATCCTCATCACCACACTATGAGGTAGGTTCCATATCCACTTTATAGAAATGAAAGTTGAATCTTTGACTTATAAATATTACTTGCCAAGCCTCACAGAGCCAATTAGTAGTTGTAGTTATTCTTAAAGTTAGTATTTAAGTCTGCCTGATGTGTAAGCACATGTTTCCCCCAGGATGAAAAATGGTGCCAGGCCATCTGTTAAATAGGTGATATCCTACAAAGGGTTTGCAATTTGTTTTAATCAAAGTCAAAATGATTGTTGGGCTTGCCATGTACTTCACATGCACAGGAATAACACATTAAACTATTATTGATACAGGCAGTAAAGTACTTAACCATAACATTTTGTAATCCAAATCCCAAGAAAAGTGTTTCCCTGGAGCAATAACATGGTAAATAGAATTCAAAATTTAGGACACCAACCTGTTTCAGGCTCAATGGAAAAATAAGGCTGCCCTTCCAAGATACTATAAACCAGCTTTGCACTGTTTCCATAAACTGGATCATCAGCATCAGTAGCTGTTATATTAGTGACAGACGTACCTAAAAAAAAGAGGGAGAGAAAGAAAGAAGGATAATAATTAACACATTATTCTTTGCCAAGAGCTAAATTTTGCAAAGCGTATCATACAGAAATCCATGTGTGGGAATAAGGAAGAAAAGCAATCTCTTTAAAAATATGGAGACACACTACTTTGTCTTAACTTCAAAAATACCCAAATCTTTTAAAAGAAAGAGTACTGCTAGGTTGGAATACTATATAAAGATAGCCCTTTTAAAATCTATATTACTTAAGACTCCTTTATAGTTTTCATTTTAAAGATACCTATCTGATCCATGTGAGCTTGGAGAAAATGAAAAGGAGATACCAAATAAATATAAAACAAGGCTAATAATATGATATAATATGTAGCATTTAAGTTTTGCAAAAGCACAACTGAATGTATTTGGGAAAAAAATGGCTGCTGAGAAAAGCTGTGCAGAAATATCAAAGGAACATTATATCCATTTTATCTAACCTTCAGAATATAAAATTGGACTGCAACTACCAATTAATCAGCATGTTTAGGTAATTGGACCTAATTACCAATATAATACAAACCTTTTCTCTTAAAGATTGTGTCTATTTTGTATTCACTCATTCATTTAGTAACTGAACATGTCCAGCTTGCCTAATATGAGGATGCATACTTAGAGGAAATCTGTACTCAAGAAGCTCATAGTTTGGTGGTAGGAAATAAAAGAGGGGACGCATATATATATAGACACACATATATACAGAAATTCAGCTGGATGTAATAACACCAAGTTTGGATTCTTCATTTAGTCCACCGAGAGGGTGGTCAGAGACAGTTATCTGAGTGACATTGCATTTGAGATAAATTATTAAAGACAGAGATTAACCAGGAGAAAGGGCAAGGAAGGAATTCTAAGCAATAAGTCAAGCATAAATAAAGGCAAAGTAGTTCTGAGAGAAAATTCTCGGAACTGGTGAAACTGAGGAGAATTTGGAGAAATTCAGTGTGGTGTTAAGTATGATCTCTGAGGGCAGAGTCAATGCCTTCCTCATCCAGGAGCCATCAGACATATAACAATTATCGAACATACAACTTGCTAATTGAATGAATGGCCCAATGACTATATTAGCTGATGATTTAATGAAGAATGAAACATCACAGTTGAATCTCCTAGAAAGTAGATGCTGAGATAGAGATTTCTTGCAGTCTTTGGGGGAGTGTTCTTCAATCACTCCCTGTGGGGAAGTGAGAAGGGCAATACTGGAGTACTTGGGCTGGGATCACAACAAAGGTCTCAGCTGACTCCACTGGAAGCTCCAGAGCTGGGACGTCACCAAGGAAAGGGGACCAGGCTATTAGACTCCAGCACTGACCCGTTATGGGCTGTGGGAACCCCTCTAATAATAGAACATTGGCCTTGAGCCAGGTAGCCGTGCCAGCTGCGTGATCATCAGCCCTGAGCTGCTAGTAATCAACACTCCCAGCAACATAGGGGAAGAGTGTTTTAAACCTGAAGGGCATGGGTATGGGGGTGGGAGATATGAAAAGCCCACCTCCATGGTTACTGAAATAGGATAGAGCTTTTCCAAGATCTTGCCAATCAAAACCCTTTGGACATGTTTGAAATTACGGTCACTGTACAGGAAAATGTAACACTAGTGCTTGTAGAGTGGTTGATAGTCCTGTAAAATTGGAATTTTTACCCAGAATGATGATTCAAAGTTTCTACAAATTCTAGTTCGAAAGAAAAATAAAAAAAAATACACTGAATGTCAGTTGTATAATACATTCCACCAGACTCTGGGAACAATATCAAAAAAAAAAAAGAAATTAAGACTCACATTCACAAGTAGTTCATCAACTAGCTGGTGAAAATGAGCATGTGAAAGTACAATATTTGTAGTTATTTAAATGTTGTGTGGGCTGGAGAAGAATGGGAGGAAAAAACCTCCCAGGTAAGAGGACGAGGAAGACAGTGAGCTAAAAGCACCTAAAATTTTTTAGAAGAGAGATGACTGGAAAAGTCAGTCATCAAAGCCAAAGTTGGAGATAAAAACTGAGAACAAAATATAGGCAGCATTTGAATGCCAAGACGGGAAGTATTAGCTTAATCCTGCAGGAAATGGAGAAGATATTTTAGTTAGGGATCAATCCTATACTGCATGCTTCTCCCTCTATTATTGCTCCTAGATTTAATTGAAGGCAGAGATGTGAAAGATTAGGAGGTTATTTATGAGGTTATATTTATGAGGTTAGAGCAGTAGTGCAGGTACGCAGTGATAATACATTAACATTGGGTAATGGTAATAAATACGGATCTCAAAGCTAATTTTCTTTTTTTGATCCTTGCACTAAGTTTATGGAGATGTTCAGTGGGGTAAATGGAAAGAGGGGTGTACAGGAACTATTTTTGTAACTTTTCTCTAAATCTAAATTAGTTCAAAAAAAGTTAAAGAAAAAAATGAGTAAGTAGCAAGAAAAAGATTCAAGAGTTACTGGGACTGAGCTCTGGGACTGCTGAGAAAGGGTGAACTCTTCCATAAATTTTTTTTGTTTTGCCTCGTTTTTTGTCTTGTATGTTTACTTTGATCTTTTTTTTTTAGGAGAAATGCTTTTCCTGCATTATGAAGTAACACATTTTCAGAAACATAAAGCCAAGGTCTATAGTGAGTATGATGTTACGTTACTGAATGTGAGCATTCACTTCCAGGTATTCCCTGGGTATTGGATAAAAAGAGAAGCAAACAAATAATCAAAAACTCCTGTCATCACCAAAGTTACCTTCTAAAGGGTGACTCTTAAATTAAGAAAAGCCTTCATAGAGGAAAAACAAAATTATATCTAGTTTCTGGACAATGACAGAACCACTGTCTGTATGTGTGGGGTGGGTGTGTTTGAGAGGTAGCATGGGGTTAGGTTTTGCAGGTAAGATAGTTCCAAGCTATCCTGAAATACTTACAGCTATCTTTTCACTCAGACTTAAAGTCTACAATATTAGAATTATCCTGAGGGTTAACTGAATAATAGCTATAGGGACCCAGCACAGAAATTACCACATGCTAAGCTTATGAGTACCAGTTCTGCAATGTATTAGAATCTAGTTTTGCAAAAAATGGAGATACTCTCTTTCAGATCTATGGAATGGCAATATGGGGACGGTGGTGGAGTTTTTTAAAAATATTTTTCAGGCAATTCTTATGAAAGGCCATAGTTCAGAGAGACAGCACGGAGCACCAGACATTTTAAAATTTAACTTCACTCTTCTCCAAAGAAGCATTAATTTCTATCATAATTACTTTGAAGAACTCTTACTCTGATTTGTTTATAAAGTGAAGTATTTTTGAAACCATTCACAGTGCATAAAGACCCATGCAGATTATCTCTTGGTAAATGGAAGTGGTGGGACATTTCCTTTGATACTATTACAAGACTGAGGATGATCACATCTATTTTCACTGATTGTTGTAACTTAATGTTCTTATTATGAGAGGCATCCCATTGCATTACCAAACATTGAAGCAGGAGTAAGGTGTCAAATTTCCATCATATATATGCTCTGTGATTTAGTGTTTTTCCATGCAAAGACAGTAATTTTATTCTGCAAACCTCAAGGTTTTGTGTGAGGATCAAATGAGGTGATATTAAGTATAGAAGAATCACTGAGAAGATAAATTTGGAGTCAAATTGACTTGAAATAGCTTGTTTTATATTCCATCTCCAACTAGTAAAGTTCTGTGTCCTTGTGCAAGTAGCAACACTTTTCTAAGTTTCCATTCCTTAATCTATAAAAAGGAAGATGAAAGTAATTGTTATATCCTGGGCTTGTTGAGATAATCAAATGTAATAAGGTATGCAAAAAGTGATGATGAGTTATTGACATGTGATGCTTCTGAGAGCTCATGGTCACTATTACTATATGTATGTACATGATACGTGTGTATAGGAGAGACTGAATGATTAGTCTTTTATAATCTTAAGTGGTAGCTATTGTTGTAATTTATAACTAAGTGTAAGTTTTGCCTAATTGTTTTAATATAGCATATTTCCTCAATTTTGAGAGAAAAATACAAAAAGACATTCCAAAAGTAACAATAGGTTCCCATCCTTAATAAGAAAGTGACCTACCAAAGAAAACACATATATACAATCCCACATGCTCCCATCCAATCCATTTCATGTGGTATAAAATTGCAGCGGGCTCAAACATAAGATGTGCTTGGATGCAGGAAGCACCATCCAGGCATTGGACACACTGCTGGTGCAAGTTTCTCAATGTTATTTGAATAGATGGCATTCAGATGAACGCAATACCTCTCAGCCCATGCAAATCCTACACACTTGCCCGGAAGAACTACTGGGATGGGGACTACACCAGAGCAAAAGACAAGCTTTAGCCACATCCTCATCCAGGGTATTTCTGCCTGATGTCTAGCTTGCCAGGAAATCCGCATCCTTCAACTTTGACATCTGGAAATGAAAAGGCAGCACTGCTTTCTGTCAAGGATGGTATTTCTTCTAACAGTGATTCAAGACGGTTGAGGCACCTGTACAGTGGAAGAGGTGTGTGTAGAGGTTTTGTGGATACATTTGTCAAGTGATTACCCAGAGGGGGGAAAAATGGATACTTTGAGGTTCATCTTGCAGCAGAAAAGATTTCTAGTCGAGCTGTGGTGTAGGCTTCTCCATGGAAATGCATGCAGAATGCAGACCACAGAGGCAAATTGAAAAGTGTAAACCTTGCCGGATAATGTTTCTTCAAAGCAGTAAGTGTTGGTGCGTGATAAATAGGACCCTGCGTAATGCCCAGGAAATATAACAACAGGATTCTCTGTTTGTGTTTTCACTTGGAAACTGTTTTTGTCCCTTTGTCGAGGATATAAGAGACTCATTTAGCTAGTGACTATAAATTTGACACTGAGCCATTTCTCCAAGAAAGCCCCTATTATAATCCAACTTGATGCTTTTCCTAATTATAATAATATAGCTGTTTTATTTCCAGCTCTTGTCAACAAAAATGATCCCTGTCACCACCATTCATCCTGCTAGTATCAATTCAAGCATGAACACACCAATTCCAAGGTGAATTCAGCTTTTAATACGCCCATTTCTCTGCATTTAGTTTCTTGGTTAAATGTGATTTGCCAATGTGCGGCTTGGATTTTAATTAACAGGAGGCTCACAGTATCATTTGCCTCTTGCCACACCTGGAAGTTTCCTCCCATTAGCAGCAGGACCCACACATCTTGCCCCTAGAATGACAGCAAACACTATAAGCATAATTAACCACCAAAATTTTTACACCGTCAGGTTAGACGTTCCAGTTTGCTGACAAACTGGATGAAAGGCCTTCGGGAAAATAAGACGTTGGAGTTTGGGTACTGCTTGCTCTCTTAGCTAGGCTACACTTTTTTTATGAGCAGGTTAGCACGCCCATTCTGCACATTATTCAGAAAGAAAAATGCCGGTGCTGAAAATCTGAGCAAGGAAACAAAGGTTTGGTGCAGCGTGAAAATGTACACACTAGCAAAGCTAAAACTCTTATGATGAGAAGAACACAAGCCCCATGTGCAAACAGTCATTTGCAGTACATTTTTAGAGAATAAGCATTCTATTAGCAGGTGGGAAAATAAAGCTGCAGAACCTTTGAAATAGCTGAAATGCAGAAAGGAGTGCATTCCTGCCCTCCTCCTGTCATCTTCAAATTTTTGATGTGACCTTCCAGCCACCCTGATCCAAGTTCAGTATGTATAATCCATGGGCAGAGTGTCTGGCATTATCATCTGAAAATGTCTTACTTAAACATTCACACATTCCAAAGATCATAGGCCAAATGGGCCATAGTAACGAGGCAACTGCCTTCATTATTTTAATAAAACTAAACCCTCAACCCATCTTCCCCCCTCCTCCTTATTAATTCCCCCAAGTACTAGGCATACAAAGAGGTAACGGGCACAGGGGTTGTCATGACAACCTGTTTTTTGGTTGTTGTTGAATAGTAATGTGATCATTTCCTAAGACCTGCATAACTTGTTGACGTTTAAATTATCGCTTACTAGAAGCCGAAGCATCTGGCCCTGGATGTTTTAAAGATGTCCTGCCAAATCCTTTATATTTTTAGTTTTATGGAACAATGGTCTGGGATACCTGTGCACATGACTTGCAAGCACTTCCACTGGGATTGTGTTTGTTGTGTGTCCCCAACCACCCCTGTCGCAACAGAGCACAGACCTAGTGAACACAAGGAAAGAGCTGAGAAATGAATGCAGGCAGCTGATGCATTTTCTCCACACCTCTCTACCTAATATCATAGTCTTGAACATTTATTTCTCTGGAAGGGCCTCAAGCAAATTTCTTCAGTGGGAAAGATGGCCTAAATCCTACCATTTTGATTTAGGTTTCTTCCCCCACCCCCACTAGTCTTGCTGTTTAATTATAGAAGACACATGCTGAAAATCCACACTTCCAAGGGATACCTTAGGAGGTCCTTGCAGGACAAAGAGGATTAAAAAATGGATCGGTAAAAATTACAACTGCGTTTTTTCCACCCTATGTATGAAGAATTCTTCTCCAACTGAGCTCCAGAGGAAACAGATAGTAATGGAACCATTTGGCCGTTCACCTGTAAGCAGGAAGCCTGGATTCTGCTTCTTTCTAGGAACTGTTCTGAACGACCGTTGGTTAAGTAGGAAAGTCATGTCAGGCTTGACAATAGAAGATCGAGCCCTTCTCTTTTGTTGGTGATCAATCTTGCAGTTTATAAAAGCCAAATGAACAGGAGGCAGAGGTAGCATGTGCTTGCCGCTTCACTTCAGAAACCTCTCTTTGAAGACATACACCATACAATGAAATCCTGAACAATCACTCGCCCTTCTGTCTTCTTCTGCAAAAACCTAATCGTTGCTCACTGGGTGTTCTCCTCATGTGCCAACCTTCAGCCTGTAGTGAAATGTTGCTGCCAAATTCTACATGCTCCAAATGGAATTTATTATGGGAACAGGGACAGATTCTTAACTGCTGTCAGGCGGATGGACAGCGCTGAAATGTACCCTGTCATATCTCTGGCTCTATGATTTGGGACATGAACCGGGAAAATAAAATCGAGTTTCCATATTTTGTTCTGGAGCATTTAGAGGTATAAACAGTTTTGTAACTTAATGGCACATCCATACACACTTAACACAGTGTTTTCAAAATGAGCCTGAAACTTTCTGGAACAATTGAACACTTCAGAAAATGAATTTGAGCATACAGATGTCTTCTATTCACCCATGCATCATTCCAGTGAACATCTGTAAATTGCATTGGGTGAGAGAAATGAAAAATACTGAATGAAAATATGTAACTGTGAAATCTCGGCCATGTTTACTATGCACAGGAGAAAAGTACCTTCTGCATCCCTCACAAACACCATCAGGATGGTGGTCTACCCGCTGCTTTTGCAAACAGATAATGAGGACAATTGGAGGCTTGGTTGTGAAAACTAATAAGCTGTCTGTTTTTCAGTTCCATGTGCCTAAATAAACCCTTTCAGAATCAGAGAGACTCTTTTATAAGATAACACACAAAAAAAGTGCATTTCTTTACTGAGGCTGCCTATTCCCAGCAATCAAACCTTTGCTAATCCATTACCTATGGAATGCAATCTTATAAATGCTTAAGAAGTAAACTGGCATCATTTATACTTTAGAATGGCAACTATTTCCATCCTTACCTTGCAAAATTATATCACCAGTGGGACTGCAGGTGTCTTCTACAATGTGTCAGGACTGCAACAGGTGGAAGCTTCATTCTTTCTATTTTCTCACATGAAATCATTCATTCGTGCACACAAAAGCCGCTTCCATAGTTATGTACTGTGCCCTGAGCTCCAAGTTAGATGTGGAGTTTACAAGAATGTGTAACAGAGTCAGAGGTTCTGTGCCAACAGTGCTAGAAGTTTATTTTAGCAAAGTTGTCAAGTGGATTGGTTTTATCATAGGAAATTGCAGATCTGTTAAATTTATTTCTAGAAGGAAGGCATCAGCTTGATGTAGTGGAAAACATGTATACATTACAATTATATGCCAGAGGTTTTGTTTTCATTATCTTGTAAGACTGAGATCATATTCGAACATCAATGACGTGACATTTGCATAGCAAAAATTTTTTTACATCTTGAAAACTCTGTTTCCTTATCTAAAACATGGGAATGAAATGAAATTATTGATTTAGAGTGTGATTCTGAGGCTCCATAAGGATACGATCAGTATTCACTGGGTGCGGGGACATTGTAGGGAGCTGCACCCCTGGGCTCTGTAGGATGTGCTACTTTATGTTTGATGAAATATGAATTTGAGCCTAAAATGGATAAGAACAAAAATATAACCACTGCAGTGGCTGTTAATTTTTATTCTTTTAGAATAAGCTTGATTTTCTAGTTAAAAGCCAGAATTTTAAAAAAAGGGCAGTAGTGCAGTGGTGACTCCAGGCCCTTCCTACCTTTCCATCTGCCCCACCACCTGGTTGTATTTACAGTTGACCAAAAATAAATTGTGATATATTTGAAGTGGTCTACAGCACGATGATTTGATATAAGTATATATTGTGAAATGATTATTGTGATCAAATTAATTAACACGTCTCTCGCCTCACATCCTTACTCCCCCCTCCCCCCTTACTTGTGAAAGATAAAATGAGCAATTTCAAACCAGGCAAAGTGAAAAACCACTGAGCCACTGAACTATTGGGAAGGGAAAGTCCCAGACAAAACACACTTCACTGGGCAATCTTACAGGAAGGGTTTCAAGGAGTTTTTTTTTTCCTAAGTACTCACTAACTTACCCACATATGCCACCCTTTATGTGCTGCTGTCCATGATGTAGCTAAAACGGAGGTGAGTGGGGCTTATCTCTTTTTCAGCCCTTCATTACTTCATAATATACTTTCTCCAGTACCTGCTATCTGTCAAGCCTTCTTTTAGGCACTTAAGAAATTTCATCATTGGACAATTCTTGCTTTCTTGACAGGCAGACTTGTGGGAAGGCAGGAAATTAAACAATTAACTAACAAATGATGGAATAAAGGGCCACACAGGAAAGAAAGGTGCTGAGCAACACCAAAGGGCAGCCAAACACTAAGGAAAGTTTCTGAGAGGAGGGCTTTGCTATTGAGGTTAGACTGAAGAAAAAGGATGATCTGGAGTCGAAGTTCACAGGTGAGGTTGCAAATCAGGAGAAACCCCATGAAAGAGGTTAATAGGTTTGGAGCTTACCTTAGGGAAATGGGAAGTCAGGAAAGGGCTTGTCACAGCTTCTTTACACCAAACACCCAGAGTTCTCTAATCTTCCCAGCTATTCTGTTTACCCACACATTTGCTCAGGCAAGTGCATTCCTACGGTCCCCCAACCCATCCTCCTAATTTGCTCAGATCTAGATACAAGGTTTCGTTATTCCTAAATTGAATCCTTCCCTCTTCTCAAACACAAGAAGCCCTTTATTTGGCTGAATCTGGGGGCATCTTTTACTTTTATATATAAATTGCTATGCTTACAAAGTTTTCCCTCCAGACAGAAAGCTTCTTGAAAACAGTATCTTTCTTATTCTCTCAACTTTCTCAACTGATCCTACTCTCTAGAATCAATCCATGCCTCTGTAATGTGGCTTTATCCCTTGTTCATATCATAAGCACAGTTTGACACTGACCTAGTTATATAAGTGCTAAGAACAATGCCCGGTACAAAATATTTATTCATTTAATCTTTGCAACAAGCCTTTGGTCATCTCCATTCAAATAGAAAGTGATGAAGCCTGTATTCAAACCCAGTCACACAGGTCCCCCAACTGGCCTTCGTCACTAGTATACAAACACTATTCTGGTTCAAGTGAAGAGGACGTGGACCAGGGTTTTTATTTTTTCTCTCTTGCATCTCAGAAAGTATCTTGCATATAAATATTTGTTAAATAGATAACTAATAAATGAATGAACAAATAATTATTTTCTTTAGAAAGATGTATTCAGAAATTGTTTCTATCATTTTGCCTCATTTTAATATTTTTAATTTGCTGGAGAAGAAACAGTAGGGATTTTTCCTCATTTTAAGAGGGTAGTTAGGGTCTTGTCTTCCTAACGACAGGCCCCCTTCTGTGGCTGTAAACAAAACCTAGTACAACATCAAACCTTCATATAAACTCATGAAAATCTCCTGTTGAAAAAAATGATAGACTGAAGACTTAGTTTTGAGGGGGCTGCGAAGGTGGAAAGTGTCTTTACCAGGGATAAAGTCCCATCAGGGACTAAAGAGAAAGGCAAAAATGATGAGTCCCATGGGTTTGTTCCTAAACTGGAGCCTGTTCAGGGTATCCTGCCCAAGGATGGCTGAGTCATATCCATGAGGGACAATCAGTGAGTGCCCAAGTCTGAAAACTGGGCATCCAAGATAAGCTGCTCATGGAGTAAATGAGTAGCCACAATGCTAGCTTCCATTCAGAGCAAGCATGAGTCTGGCAGAGAATTGGTCTAGGAGATTCAATTCAAACACGAATCAACAAAGTCATTTGATAGTAAAAGGCAGTAGCAATGGCCAGGGAAGGGGTGAGGTGGGGGGCGGGGGCGGGGGAAGGTAGAGGATGGCTAGACTCTCCTTCCCTCCTAATAGAGCATAAAATCTCGTGCACCTTTCCTGTTAAGAGTAAATCCTTCTGGATTTTCATTGATTGACAAGAATAAGGACTTCCTGTCAATCTTGCTAGAATTTGCTTACGGAAATTCTACTATAACTGGAGAACATAAATGATGATACCATTTCTTGAGCCTGAACCACTTGCTAGATGTTATAGGAACATTCTCTAACATTATATAGGGAAGTTTTTTATTCCCTATGGGAAAAATCATACATATGATACTATGGAGTGCATTTTCATGTTCCCTGCATCTTTATATGTTGAAATCCTAACCTCCAGGGGGATAGTTTTAGGTATCCACAAACTAGGAAGTGGATTCTCATTAGACACTGGATCTGCCAGCACCTTGATCTTGGACTTCCCAACCTCTAGGATTGTGAGAAATAAATGTTGGTTGTTTAAGTCACTCAGTCAGTGGTAACTTGTAACAACCTGAACTAAAACATAGTCACCATCGACTCCCAGAGTACCACCACCTCTTATTTATCTTCTTAAGTTATCAGAATTTTAGAAGCTGGCATTCAAGTCCACTTCTGCCTGACCTAAAGCCAACACTTCTATTCTATTTTTTTAAAAAGTAGGCATGCAGTACTTATATCTGGTACAGGATATTTTAAATGAGATTTTACATCTTATCATAAAAGAATTGACCTTCAAGGTGAAAAGAGATATTGCCAGGTCTAGTTGGGACCAGGAGAGTGATAGCATCAGTTATCTCTAACTATGTGCTACATGCTATGCAGGGTTCTTCATCTTCCATTATTCATTTTTGCATGTCAAATACACCTATGAAGCTGATAATGTTGTCTCCATTTTTAAACAGAAAAACAGACTCAAGAAAGCTAAGTATATGTTGTAAGGAAGCTCATCAGTAAGTGGAGAGGTATTATCCTCACTCAATTCTCTTTTTCCCCTCAAACCTAGTGAGTTCAACTCTGAACTCATAGAGAGTTAAGGTTACAAAGGTATCTGAAACCTAACAATACAATTAGGAAATTCACATATTAATTATCCTTACAAATAACTAACAATGTAAAGGCCATTATTAGAAAATCAGCCATGACAATAAGACTTCACCTTGAAGAAAATGTATCATTGCAATTGAAATCAAGATTCACATCAATTGTTGACCCCATACTTTGTCCCTCCAGCACTATCAACTCATTCCTGCATGTAGGAATTCCTGAATGTTGGTAAAGAGGCTATTTTCTCTCCTCCCAGGTCATATTAAAAGATGGGTGAGATAGGCGGAGCTAAGATGGTGGCGTGAGTAGAGCAGTGGAAATCTCCTCCCAAACCACATATATTTTTGAAAATACAACAAATACAACACTTCCTAAAAGAGAGACCAGAGGACACAGGACAACAGCCAGACTACATCCACACATGCAAGAACGCAGTGCCTCGCAAAGGGGGTAAGATACAAGCCGTGGCCTGGCGGGACCAAGTGCCCCTCACCCCAGCTCCCAGTGGGAGGAGAAGAGTCAGAGTGGGGAGGAAGAGGGAGCCCACGACTGCTAAACACCCAGCCCTAGCCATCTGCACCAGAGCGCAGACACACTGTGTGCATGGGGTGCTGGAAACTAGGGAAACAGGACAGTAAGACCTGTGAGCAGCTCTCCGCAGCTGGCACCCCAGGGACAAAGATAAGCAAGTACTTTTTGAAAGTCTTAAAGGGACAGGGACCCCACAGCCAGATGGAAGCATCCCAGGACACTTAGACAAGCAGCTGGGAATTCCAGGGAACTCCGGGAACCCTAACCCCCTGGGCAGCAGCGCAGCTCGGAGGCCCCTCATGGAGATAAACAGCCTCCCGGGCGTTTCCCCTTCAACACAGCTCTGCCATATCGGAGCAGCAGCCTGAAGCAGGCCACACCCACAGTAACCGCAGAGGTAAAAGCACCATCTGGGCGCAGCTGCCCAGCACAAGTTGCTAGAGGTCGCTGTTCTCCCAGGAGAGGAAGGCCACAAACCAACAAGAATGGTTGTTCTCCGAACCGTCACTGGTACCAGCTCCGCAAACTATCTCTATCGCCATGAAAAGGCAGAATTTGAGACAGACCAAAATCACAGAGTCAACCCCTGAGAAGGAGATAGACCTAACCAGTCTTCCTGAAAAAGAATTCAAAATAAAGGTCATAACCATGCTGATGGAGCTGCAGAGAAATATACAAGAGCTAAGGGATGACGTCTGGAGGGAGATTACAGAAGTGAAACAATCTCTGGAAGGATTTATAAGCAGAGTGGATAAGATGCAAGAGGTCATTGATGGAATAGAAACCAGAGAACAGGAACGCATAGAAGCTGATGCAAAGAGAGATAAAAGGATTTCCAGGAATGAAACAATATTAAGAGAACTGTGTGACCAATCCAAAAAGAACAATATCCACATTATAGGGGTACCAGAAGAAGAAGAGAGAGAAAAAGGGATAGAAAGTGTCTTTGAAGAAATAATTGCTGAAAACTTCCCCAAACTGGGGGAGGAAATAATCAATCAGACCACAGAAGAACACAGAACTCCCAACAGAAGGGACCCGAGGAGGACAACTCCAAGACACATAATAATTAAAATGGCAAGGATCAAGAACAAGGACAGAGTTTTAAAGGCAGCTAGAGAGAGGAAAAAGGTCGCCTACAAAGGAAAACCCATCAGGCTATCATCAGACTTCTCAACAGAAACCGTACAGGCCAGAAGAGAATGGCGTGATATATTCAATGCAATGAAACAGAAGGGCCTTGAACCAAGGATACTGTATCCAGCACGATT
The DNA here is from genome assembly GCF_040802235.1 of Manis javanica. NCBI lineage: Eukaryota > Metazoa > Chordata > Mammalia > Pholidota > Manidae > Manis > Manis javanica. Next base: position 42,833,249 of record NC_133172.1, read on the forward strand.
GTCATTTGAATATGAAGGAGGGATCAAACAATTCCCACACAAGCAAAAGTTGAGGGAATTTGCCTCCCACAAACCACCTCTACAGGGTATTTTAGAGGGACTTTTCTATACAGGAGCACTCCTAAGACTAAACAGATGTTACCAGAGAAAATAAAATCACAGCAAAGAAAGCAGACCAACAAAATACTAATAAAGGCAAAAACTAAAATCAACTACCCACAAAAGCAGTTAAGGGAAACACAAAAGAGCAGAGAATAAAACAACCAACATATAAAGAATGGAGGAGGAGGAATAAAAAGGGAGAGAAGTGAAGAATCACCAGATAGTGTTTATAACAGCTCAATAAGAGAGTTAAGTAAGACAGTAAGATACTAAAGAACCTAACCTTGAACCTTTTGTAACCACGAATCTAAAACCTTCAATGGCAATAAGTTCATATTTTTCAACAGTCACCCTAAATGTAAATGGACTGAATGCACCAATCAAAAGAAACAGAGTAATAGAATGGATAAAAAAGCAAGACCCATCTATATGCTGCTTAAAAGAAACTCACATCAAATCCAAAGACATGCACAGACTAAAAGTCAAGGGATGGAAAAAGATATTTCATGCAAACAACAGGGAGAAGAAAGCAGGTGTTGCTATACTAGTACCAGACAAAATTAACTTCAAAACAAAGAAAGTAACAAGAGATAAAGAAGGACATTCCATAATGATAAAGGGCTGAGCCAAAAAGAGGATATAACCATTATAAATATATATGCACACAACACAGGAGCACCAGCATATGTGAAACAAATACTAACAGAACTAAAGGAGGAAATAGAATGCAATGCATTCATTTTAGGAGACTTCAACACACCACTCACAACAAAGGATAGATCCACTGGACAGAAAATAAGTAAGGACACGGAGGCACTGAAGAACACACTAGAACAGATGGACCTAATAGACATCTATAGAACTCTACATCCAAAAGCAACAGGACACACATTCTTCTCAAGTGCACATGGAACATTCTCCAGAATAGACCACATACTAGGCCACAGAAAGAGCCTCAGTAAATTCCAAAAGATTGAAATCCTACCAAACAAATTTTCAGACTACAAAGGTATAAAACTAGAAATAAATTGTACAAAGAAAGCAAAAAGGCTCACAAACACATGGAGGCTTAACAACTCGCTCCTAAATAATCAATGGAACAACGAACAAATTAAAATAGAGATCAAGGTATATGGAAACAAATGACAACAACAAAACAAAGTCCCAACTTCTGTGGGACGCAACGAGAGCAGTCTTAAGAGGAAAGTATACAGCAATTCAGGCACACTTGAAGAAGGAAGAAGAATCCCAAATGAATAGTCTAACATCACAATTATCGAAACTGGAAAAAGAAGAACAAATGAGGCCTAAAGTCAGGAGAAGGAGGGACATAATAAAGATCAGAGAAGAAATAAACAAAATTGAGAAGAATAAAACAATAGCAAAAATCAATGAAACCAAGAGCTGGTTGTTCGAGAAAATAAACAAAATAGATAAGCCTCTAGCCAAACTTATTAAGAGAAAAAGATCATCAACACACATCAACAGAATCAGAAACGAGAATGGAAAAATCACGACAGACTCCACAGAAATACAAAGAATTATTAAAGACTACTATGAAAACCTATATGCTAACAAGCTGGAAAACCTAGAAGAAATGGACAACTTTCTAGAAAAATACAACCTTCCAAGACTGACCAAGGAAGAAACACAAAAGATAAACAAACCAATTACGAACAAAGAAATTGAAGCCGTAATAAAAAAACTACTCAAGAACAAAACCCCCGGGCCAGGCGGATTTACCTCGGAATTTTATCAGACATACAGAGAAGACATATTACCCATTCTCCTTAAGGTTTTCCAAAAAATAGAAGAGGAGGGAATACTCCCAAACTCATTCTATGAAGCCAACATCACCCTAATACCAAAACCAGACAAAGACCCCACCAATAAAGAAAATTACAGACCAATATCCCTGATGAAAGTACATGCAAAAATTCTCAATGAAATATTAGCAAACTGAATTAAAAAATACATCAAAAGGATCATACACCATGACCAAGTGGGATTCATCCCAGGGATGCAAGGATGGTACAACATTCGAAAATCCATCAACATCATCCACCACATCAACAAAAAGAAAGACAAAAACCACATGATCATCTCCACAGATGCTGAAAAAGCATTCAACAAAATTCAACATCCATTCATGATAAAAACTCTCTGCAAAATGGTCATAGAAGGCAAGTACCTTAACATAATAAAGGCCATATATGATAAACCCAGAGCTAACATCATACTGAACAGCGAGAAGCTGAAAGCTTTTCCTCTGAGATCGGGAACCAGACAGGGATGCCCACTCTCCCCACTGTTATTCAACATAGTACTGGAGGTCCTAGCCATGGCAATCAGACAAAACAAAGAAATACAAGGAGTCCAGATTGGTAAAGAAGAAGTTAAACTGTCACTATTTGAAGATGACATGATATTGTACATAAAAAACCCTAAAGACTCCACTCCAAAACCACTGGAACTGATATTGGAATACAGCAAAGTTGCAGGATACAAAATTAACACACAGAAATCTGTGGCTTTCCTATACACTTAGGATCACTCCAGTTGCATAGAAAGAGAAATCAGGAAAACAATTCCATTCACTATTGCATCAATAAGAATAAAATACCTAGGAATAAACCTAACCAAAGAAGTGAAAGACCTATACCCTGAAAACTATAAGACACTCCTAAGAGAAATTAAAGAGGACACTAACAAATGGAAATTCATCCCATGCTCATGGCTAGGAAGAATTAATATCATCAAAATGGCCATCCTGCCCAAAGCAATATACAGATTTGGTGCAATCCCTATCAGATTACCAGCAACATTCTTCAATGAACTGGAACAAATAGTTCCAAAATTCATATGGAAACACCAAAGACCCCGAATAGCCAAAGCAATCCTGAGAAAGAAGAATAAAGTTGGGGGTATCTCACTCCCCAACTTCAAGATCTAGTACACAGCCATAGTAATCAAGACAATTTGGTACTGGCACAGGAACAAAGCGACAGACCAGTGGAACAGATTAGAGACTCCAGACATTAACCCAAACATATGTGGTCAATTAATATTCGATAAAGGAGCCATGGACATACAATGGGGAAATGATAGTCTCTTCAAGAGATGGTGCTGGCAAAACTGACAGCTACATGTAGGAGAATGAAACTGGATCACTCTCTAACCCCATACACAAAAGTAAATTCGAAATGGATCAAAGACTTGAATGTAAGTCATGAAACCATAAAACTCTTAGAAAAAAACATAGGCAAAAATCTCTTGGACATAAACATGAGCAACTTCTTCATGAACATATCTCCCTGGGCAAGGGAAACAAGCAAAAATGAACATGTGGGACTATATCAAGCCAAAAAGCTTCTGTACAGCAAAGGAAACCATCAATAGAACAAAAAGGTACCCTACAGTATTGGAGAATGCATTCGTAAGTGACAGATATGATAAAGGCTTGACATCCAAAATATATAAAGAGCTCATGCACCTCAACAAACAAAAAACAAATAATCCAATTAAAAAATGGGCAGAGGAGCTGAACAGACAGTTCTCCAAAGAAGAAATTCAGATGGCCTGCAGACACATGAAAAGATGCTCCACATCTCTAGTTATCAGAGAAATGCAAATTAAAACCACAATGAGATATCACCTCACACCAGTAAGGATGGCTGCCATCCAAAACACAAACAACAACAAATGTTGGTAAGTTTGTGGAGAAAGGGGAACCCTCCTACAGTGCTGGTGGGAATGTAAATTAGTTCAACCATTGTGGAAAGCAATATGGAGTTTCCTCAAAATGCTCAAAATAGACTTACCATTTGACCCAGAATTCCACTTCTAGGAATTTACCCTAAGAATGCAGCACTCCAGTTTGAAAAAGACAGGTTCATCCCTTTGTTTATAGCAGCACTATTTACAATAGCCAAGAAATGGAAGCAGCCTAAGTGTCCATCAGTAGACAAATGGATAAAGAAGATGTGGTACATATATACAATGGACTATTATTCAGCCATAAGAAGAAAACAAATCCTACAATTTGCAACAACATGGATGGAGCTAGAGGGTATTATGCTCAGTGAAATAAGCCAGGCAGAGAAAGACAAGTACCAAATGATTTCACTCATCTGTGGAGTATAAGAACAAAGGAAAAACTGAAGGAACAAAACAGCAGCAGAATCACAGAACCCAAGAATGGATTAACAGTTACCAAAAGGAAAGAGACTGGGGAAAATGGGGGGGTAGGGAGGGATAAGAGCGGGGAAGGAGAACAGGGTATTATAATTAGCATGTATAAGGTGAGGGGTGGGGGAAGGGGAGGGCTTTGCAACACAGAGAAGACAAGTAGTGATTCTACAACATCTTACTATGCTGACAGACAGTGACTGTAATGGGGTTTGTAGGGGGGGACTTCGTGTAGGGTAGAGCCTTGTAAACATAATGTTCTTCATGTAATTGTAGATTAATGAAAACAAAAGAAAAAAAAAGAAAAAAGAAGAAAAAAAGATGGGTGAGAGGAAAGGGACTTTCACAGTTGTACATGGAGGTTACACGTGTTCACAATAGACAAGCAGATCATAGCATAGAAACAAAAACACTAGAAAGATATAGTGAGATGTGGGTGTATGCTTGAAAAGAGTTGGGGAAAAATGTATTGGAAACCCTACCTGCCTTAAGTGAAATCTTGGCAAGAACAAAAGAATATACAAACAGCAAGGTATTGGTTTTACAAAAATATGATTAAGGAACTTTTAACTTCTTGAGGATTTTTCAAATTGGGAGGCTAAAAGAGGAACAGAGAGGGAGAGAGGGTGAGATGGAGAGTAACAGACTGATTGATTATGCTTTTAGCCCTTGAAACGTACTGATGAACCTGTCATGCTCCATACCTTCAAGTAGTTTAATGCATTATTAGGAGGGAAACTGAATTAATATTTCATCTCTTCATCTTATCCTTTCATTTGCCTTTGTTTGTGCTTCTTTCTCTTTACTCTCCCTTCCTTAGTTCCTTCTTCTTATCCTATGGATATCTATTGATTGCTGTATACCATAAAGCTATGCTTGGCCCTGGGGTATCTGCCTTAAGTATAGGCCCTTCCTGGTCTTTGGGGAATTATGAAGTCCAGCCTAACAGGGGAATATGTTTAGAAAGACACATCATTGTACAGGATGTAATTTATATATGTTCAAAGTGGGTGGATGTATAGAGGAGACTGGCTCTGAGTTCTACCCCTGGTGAAAGGTGGAGGGCAGGTTGGATGTGTGGGAATGAAATCTTCCCTAACCACATGACATGACACGTAGCTTTACTTCATGATTACTTTGTCTTATGAAAAGTATATGTGGGTTCCACATATGGGTACGTGAGGCTGTTTTATTCTATCACCAAATTCTGATCACATTAAAATAAGATCTCTTCCAAAATTGGGCTTTACTTAGAAAACAACTCAAAGCACATCAATTTATTTGTACAACACATTGGAAATACAATATTTTCTTAGGTTTGTTTAAAATTTTAACAATAACATGCTGGGAAATAGTAACTTTGCTAGATGCTAACAAAAGATAAATGCAAAGAAAGACAAACAGAGAATTCAGGGAAATAATCAAAAGAAAAACCCCAATTTTGTTTTAAAAATAACTGTAATGATAAAGTACCTCACTCAAATTCAGTTTTATTTCTACTCTTTTTTATTCTTTCTGGTTATCATATGTAAGAATCTTAGGTGGAACAGAAAAAACTTTTTTTTTAACATTTATCCTACCTTTGTGTTCCCCCTTTGGACTAATTTGTAGTTGACCCCAGTAATAGAGTTCTTTTTACCAACATTTTTGTGACAGACATTCATTGATTCAGCAGCCTTTCAGAAGGCCTTTAAAAATCAATGTCCCCAGAAGAAGGAACTGGTGGGACTTCATAAGATCACTTCTCATTTTTATCACAAATTTCCAATTTACCAAGTTCCTGTCTCATTATTAATATCACACAGGGCATGCTGATGAGATACACAACTCGTTCTGTCCCTTTTGGCAATCCATTTATAACCAAAGCACAATTAATATCTTTACAGCTGTTCTCTAGGCAGAAAGAAAAATGTGGCAGGAAGGACTTTATATATGTTTGAGTATAAATGTGTGAAATGAGGAGCACTGGGTAGGGTTTAAAAACAGCAGAATTTCTTCTCCAGAGAAATAGGTTCAAAACAGTATTTCATACAGGAAGAGAAGCTACCAATAGGATCGTTCCAGATTTCCCAAGAAAATAGTTAGGAATCAGGATAATCTCCAAATACAAACTTCACAAATGACACTCCTTCAAAGGAAAAGCATAAAAGGAAAAATCCACAGATTTCTAGAAAAGTTCCATATCACTTTAACTCCTGGTTTTTAACCCATTGTGAACTGTTTTAGTTTAAAATATTAGTCTTTTTTAAAAATTATATACTGATAATTGCCATCAAATATAGAGGGACCACTGTGATTTTGGCCCAAATATTTGCTTGTTTTAATTATCTCATTTAGACCACACATAAACCCTAAAAATTCAATTAAAATCATTTTTAGATTCCTAAAAAAGGATAGCAATCAATAGGCACCCAAGAAGTGTTTGTTTTTAATTCATTCATATACTTGATTACAGCTATTAGCTATATGGATATTTATAGCATAATTATAATAGCAAGCCCCTGAGAAGTTGGTACTGTACAGCCAGAAAACAAAACAGATAGGTAGGTAGATAGATGACTGACAGATAGCGAGATAGAGATTTACTCAAAACACTGGACTTCATAATTCCATGTCTTAAAAATTATCCTAAAGAATTCAAAATATGAGTGAACTTTTTTTTGTTACATTCTGATAGAATAGTTATTTTAAAACATTTAGGATGTCATTGGTAATATTTATAATAATAGTAAATATTAAAACAGTAAAAGCAAAGAAAGAAGTTGAAGTTAAAATAGGATACACAAAACAAAAACAACCCAAGGTAAATAGGAGAAAAATGCTGGCTGTTAAAACAAGGGAAAGAAAAGGAAAACTAAAATGTTTAGGTTACTGGCTTGGTTTCCCATATCCAACAGACGTGGGACCTGCAATCAGAAGCTGGTTCTCACTAACAGCAAACTGCATGGAATATGCAATATTGCTCTGTGGTATGTGCTGTGTACTGTGTAATATGCTGTACTGTTCCTGTATGACTAACGCCCAAAGAACTCAGCAGGTATTTGAGAATCAGAATGTGGAGACTACTCACCGGACATATTTTGAAACTATCAAACAAAACACAATATGTCAGAAAATGGAGCAGCATGTTCAGTTTGAGAAGAACACTGCTCTGCATGAATGATTCCTCCAACCAGACCAGAACCCCCTGAGAAGCTGTGTTTAAAATGCAGATAGATCCCTACATCCCTACCCCATGGAAACCAATTCAGAATCTCAGAGGCAGGACGAGGATCTATCACCCACTAGCCCATGGTAAAAGGGCTACTTCTGAGTTAGGAAGGGTGCTTCAAGCTTTTGAAAAGTTATATGTTATTTCAAGTTTTTAATTACAAAAGTAATACATAACTGTGGGAAACACACCTCTTTTTAGTAGGCAACTCAAAGAGACACCTTAGAAGACACAGATGTGAGAAGGCTGGGCTTTTATGTCTGTGTAAAAAGTGTTAAGAAGTTAATTAGCACCTACAGTCTAAAGAGCAGTCGAATGAATACAATTTAGGATAGATGGGGGTTGGGGGGGGTCAGACCCTGTGAAAAGCACCCAAGAGAGGCAGGCAAATTGCAAAAGAACAGCTTAAACTTCGCTTTTGTAACTATTAAACCTATATATTGTAATTTTTCTGTAGTAATAAGACATTGGGACACTTCCAATTCTCTAATTAGAGAGTAGCATGGATGTGCATTTATATACATGCAAATCCTTGATGACTACATTTTGCTAATATTATATAAATAGCAAAAATGAGTAGTTATGTAGACACACAGAAGTGTCCAGTAGACTTTTAATCTGCATAAACAAGCCTGAGGTAGGCTGGATTTTTCATCCTACCTTTATTTGCTGGCATTGTCCTTGAAAAAACTATAAACCTGTATAACAGTGTTTCCCGAACTGTGAACCACAGACCACGTAATGAAGAAGCATGCCATGAGTTGGTTCAACATGAAATTCCCAGGTCCCCCACACAAAGAATTTCATGTAAATGGTATATATGAACTTGTCTGTTCACTGTAATTAAGTAACATAGTAAGCTTCCACTACAGTTACTATATGTGGTAAATGGTTTCACATATAGTTGTGAATCAATACAACAAACCCAACCTAGAATACTATCTCCCAATGAAGTGGTTCTGTCATTGTTCTTATTTCCCTTCTGTGGCACCTAGACACAGGGAGGTTAAAACAGAGGAAATGTTGCTTAAGATCACACAGATGGTTGAGCCCCTATTCTTGCCAGACAGAAAGCCAGGACTTGGGGTTTTAACATTAGGTAGATACAGCACTTGCTCTTGCAGAGCCTCTAATTTTAGAATATCTGGGTGGATGTGTTTGAAAAGCTCCAGTAAGTTAGACAGTCTTACTAGGTAACAGATTTCAGAGGTAGAAGCAGATGACAAGGAACTTGAACACCTCTGAGGTGTTGTGTTTTCCTCAGAATATGTCATGTGTTTTCTTCATTCGCTCACAGATGAACACTGTTTCTTTAAAATATGAAATAGCCTTATAAATGTTCTGGTAACACCTCAGAAAGATGTGTCATACCTCTCTTACTTTGTTTTCAGAATCTCTTGGCCCACCATGGACTCCAAGTAGAGAAATACAGCATTATAGTCACCCACTAATCAAGCGGTTCTCAGAGCGTGATCTCCAGACCAGCAGCATGAGCCTCATCCTAGAACCTGTTGGACATAGACGTTCTCAGTTCCTCTCCAGACCCACTGAGCCATAAACTCTGAGGGGGAGGCTGAAAACTATATTTTAACCAGTCCTCTAGGTCCTTCTGATGGGCACTTGAATTAGGGAAGTAATGTGTTAAGCGAACAGTAATGGCACTATTAACCAGGCAACATAGGTACCTACGACTAAAAACAAAAACAAAAAAACCTACCGTAACATGTTATATAATGCTTCAGCTTCTTTTTATAACTTTACAACCTTCTGAGTAAGGTAAGACAATTATGAAGTTTCTAATTTTAAAAAAGTAGACTGACAATTTTCCCGAGCTTTTTTATAATCGAAGGTTGGACAGAAAGTACCAATGCTGGGAATGTAAGTATGCTTTTGAACCTTGTAATAGGTGTTACATTTTTAGTTAAGGATCAGTAAGGCTATAACTCATAAATTTCCCTGTTTTCACCCAATGCTTTTGAGTTATTATGGTATCTCATCACCAAATAGTAGGTGTCATAACCAGAAGAGCTACTTTTTTTTTTTGCATGGCAGGTTATGGAACGCAGGATGTAATGTAGTTTTCAATGTAATGATACTTTTTCTCCAAAATTAAAATGTTGTATAATGGCTAAGCATAATCATTAAAATTACATACTTTGTGAAAGTCTGAACAAGAATTTAAATAAGCAAGAATTTTCAGACACACAATTGCACAAATCCCTTAACAACTGATGATCAGTGCTTCCCTAGCTTGCGCATTGATTCTAAGACTTTATGTCCTCGATTTCGACTTCCTGCTCCCCACTGATTACACAAGGCACCCACACACTTCAGGGTTTTAGCATGACTAATAGCACAAACCCTGGACATTCTGCTTGTAGGAAAGATTTCAAATAACCTTCAAACCCAGGTCTAAGTCCCCTTTAATCCATTACCAGAGAAATGGCCTCTGCGCGCTTTGGCTTAGCTCATTTCTCTCTATTGGCTTGCTCGGGGGATGAGAGACGCGAGGACTATGAGATGTCGATCACAGAAAAGAAACCTCTCGTACACATATTCTTAAAGATGTTCTCCTTTCTCTTCATTAAATGAATATGTACTGATCAACCACCAAGAAAAAGTTAACCTCAACTTTCCATTTGTGTCTGTTCCCTTCCTCCTTATTTCTGATTCGAGGCATTATCCAAGATGTGGTGGAAAGCATGTGGAAAGTGCATTTAGCATAGGGATCAGTGTATGTGGGGCTTAGAGATAATAAGAGCTGGAACAGACAGACTTATACAAGTCACTAAATCTCTGAGTCTAATTTACTTGTCTGCTTTACCCACTTACTGCATTTTCATAGACAATCATTGGGATAACATAGACAACACTATTGCACAACATATGAACATCTCATACAAACACTGAGAAACATGCAAAGATCACTGTGATAACTATATACTTACAAGCATCAGTTCCCTTACATCTGGGCCTCTACCTCTGTCACCAGCACAGACTTCCTTTTCAGATACATTTTCACTACATTCATAAAACCCTTTGAAATCAAACACAATTACTTTAAGCACCAGCATAAAGAAATAATTTCATCATCTTCTTAGGACAAGACTATCCAAGACTGTATATTACAGCTGGAACTGACAAACTCATAAGGAAATAAATGAGTAACATGGATTTCTTAAAAGAGAGGTTTGCAAGGCACTTGCTGAAACTGAATCCTTTGGAACTTGAATTGCCTGAATCAGAGCCCACAATATAAATAATTTCTCACCCTCATTTTTGCCAAGATAGTACAAAATTAATGGTCTCTTTATGTTCCTATGAAGACTTTAGGATTTGCACATATTTCATTATATGTGTATATATGGAGAAAAGATGATATGAGACAGAAAAGAGAATTCCCTTCAGGGTAGAATTTATACAGAATAGAGAGATAGTGAGACAAGCCAGCTATTTTTGTTGTTGCTCCAGACTCTACACATTTTTCTTTTTGATCTGGAAAGAATACAACATTTCTCTCCAACTTAGACAGTATATATCACACAAATCCACACTAAAAGACATATACACTGCAACACATACAAGTGAGAGATGGAGGGAGGAAGCATATGTGTGTGTATAAGAGAGAGAGAGAGAGAAAGAGAGAGAGAGAGAGAGAGAGAGAGAGAGACAGAATGTGTTCAAGATAATAAAATATTAGAGATGTTTTTTCCTTCAAGGATTAAAAGAAAAATTTTGAAAACTGCATTAGCCTGCAATTCATAAACAATTAGTTTTGAAAAATTATATACAACCACAAACATAATACTAGCACTTGCTACATGTAAATCACTTATGCAAACACTGCCATAGATTTCTGAGCAATGGTCCTGTCTTCACAGAGCTGACCATCTAGTCAGATACTAGAGGACTTTGAACCTCTTTTTCAACACTTTATGTTTACTTGCAAAGGATGGAAAACTGGGGAATGAATTCTACTTTCCATCTCCAGGGAGGGTATCCTGAAAAGGAAGCTTCAAGGAGCACCTTGAATAAGTTATACCCAAATTGAAGAAGTGCTCTAGAGTTCTTCACCTGGTTTTAAGTATTTCAACCTAAGTACACAGGCTTTGCCTGGGGATAATGGGAAGGGAGTGAAGCCACGCCTACCTTAAAAGTACTTGTGATTTTGATGTCAATATATTAAATATACAATGTGTGTTCCATTTGGACACATAGACTCAGCTCTTAATTAGATTAAAGGGTTTGTGTTAAGACTGGAGAATTGAATCCCAAATTCACTCTTTTTAGGTACTGCAAAACTCTTAACCAGTTATTGTACTGAATTTTCTTAATACAAAATAAAATTGCCTGATAGATATGTTGTGGATATCAAATCAGGTCAAATTGTCCAGTGCAGTATTGGTCCCCAATTGTAGTAATGAGAATTATAATGATGCTGGTAATGTTAATGGCATAGATTTACTAAGCACTACTGTGTGTGTATAAGACATTAACCCAGGTATGTTGTGTAGGATATTTTTTTTTCTTAGTTTATAGTTATTGAATACCTGTTAAGTATCATTGCTGCATGTATATTAGTTCCCTAAATAACAGCAAGAGAATACCATTTTTTAAATTCACATCTAAATTGGATGTGGAGAGAAGAGGAACATATCAAAATGTAAATTTTGATATGTTCCTCAACTCACTCTTCAGAATCAGCCCAGGTGTTCTATGCTGTCCTGTTTGAGTCTCCATTTAGCATCTTGTGTTATGCATCAAATCCTATTTTATAACAGGCTATCTAAGTTACTGTCTGAAGATTTTGATCCCTTATATCTGAATAAGATTAATGTATTCACCTCCATGTTCTACCTAAGTTTCTAAAGCCATTGAAAAATAAAAGATGATATAGTGAATATCATTTCTTTGTCTAAATCCTACCCAAATGGTTCCTTGAAAGCAAAGTATACTGATAAATTATTATTCCCTGGCTTTTCATGATGTCCTTACTTCTGATGACCAAAAATTAAAGGATAATAATAAATATATAAATTTCATTTGTATTGAGTCATCAAGGGAAAGAATGTTATTGTGTAAGATGTATTTCTTTTAAATCAGAGGGAGTAACTTGAATCTCCAAAGAAAAATAAATGAAGAAGGCCATGAGCATTTTCTTACTTAAACATTACTTTCCTCATTTCTACATTAATTTGGTTCATATAGAAAGATTGAAAACATAATATTACCTAAAAGAAATTCTCTCATTGTCACATTTCATGATTAGCTGCCTGTCACTCTGAGAGGCAATACAGACAGATCTTAATAACGTTCCAACCCCAAAATGCCTCATGTTTTTGTAAGACACTTAAGTTCACTTCACCACTGGATGCCTTGGGTATTATCAGCTGCACCAGCTACTTGTCATCATTCTCACAGATTGTTCTGTACCCTGATCAGTGCTAAACCTATCCCAGCCTCTTCTACAGGCCCTTTCAGGACCACAGATCAGGAGAACGCAACTCTCCTATGAACCTGACCTCATTGCAGAAAGGTCTCTTGTCTGTTTCCCTAACTGCAATTGAAATATTTAAAGAGAGCACTGCTTGACATCTCAGTTCTACCTTCCTTTTTTGTTTGTTTGTGTAATACATATTTTCTGAGATTCCTGCTCTGTGGCAGGCACTGGAAGACAACAATGAACAACACAATCGCAGGCTGTACCTTCAGGGAGCTTATGACCAGAGATCATGATGTGAGTAAATGATTAACCAAGTAGAATTTGTACAAAGGGAAAGACAGAATAATACGAAGTCTTTAACAGACTTGGAAGAAGTGATGATAATCTGAGACTGGAAAGATGAAGAGGAATTAGGGTCTTCTAGGCAAAAATCAATGGCTTGTATGGGGACTCTGAGACCTTCATACGTAAGGATAAAAAAGTAGGTCTGAGAGGCAGAGTGCACAGCTTCAAAATATAGGGATACTGACATATTTAGATTGTGCAGACCATTATGAGCCATGCTATAAATTTTGAACTATATCTAAAAGGCAAGGATGAAGCACTGAATCTCAGTAAGCAGGAGAATGTCATAATCAGATGACGTATTAGAGGAGGGAATGGAATCAGAGAATGCATTTGAATGCATAAAATAGTGAATGCAGATGACCACTGTGGAAGCTAGGCAGAGGTCCAAGTGAACTATAATATCCCTTGGAGTAGGATGGTGAGAGAAGACATAGTAGTTGGAAAGTAGCTGACCCTTATTTGTTATAAAATGATTCAAATCCACCTACATTTATTACTAAGAACAATGGGAAGGCACTCAAGAATGTGCAGCAAGGAAATGCTACGCACAATGTTTTGGAAATAATCCCTCTTGCAACTATGGAATCAGAGAGGAGGAGATCAATAAGTATTACCTGTGATTGTCTTCTAATAAAGTACAGGGAAGGTGGCAAGTTGTGTGTGATTGTGGGGACGTGATTATGTTATAGACAGTAATGTCTGGCATGCTAGAGACTCTCTTGCTGGGAGCAGCCATGCAGCAATGAGTGGAGGGTGGCCACTAGACAGAGTTAGCAAAGAAACTGAGACCCTCAAGGATCTGAATGCTGCCAGCAGCCATGAGAATTTGGAATTGGATTCTCGCCCAATCGAACCTCAGATGAGACCTCAGGCCTGTCTGAAATTTTGCAGCCTTGTGAGATTCTATAGTTGAGGACGACAGATTCCTTAAGTGGATGCTGAACCTGTAGGAATTATGATGTAATAAATGTGTACTGTTAAAAGCTGTGAAGTTTGTGGTGAATATCCTATACAAAATACCTGGGTTAGTGTCTTACACACACACAGTAGGTGCTCAGTAAATCTATATCATTAGCACTGCCAGTATCATTATAATTCTCATTGTCACATGGCAACAAATAACATTCAAATTTGAATGTGCTGGTGGTGACAAAGACACCTCAGTCGCACATCTCACATAGGAAGTATGACCTTGTTGGCCTGGAACTCAGAGGAAAGGTCAGAAACAAGAAGTTATTCTGCAGGGTGAATCTAAAAAATAATAAAAGAGAAGGTGGGATCAAAACAACAAAAAAGGGTATCATCTGCAGTAAAGGTAATAGAATAATTTGATCATTTGAACTGACTAACTAGCTTAATTCTGAAAATTTATCCTAAACAAAAATATCAGAGAGGAAGATCCAAATTTATTTACACCAATGCTCTCAGAATTCAGAAGCAGTATACTGGCTGAGAAGGTAAATCAAGGTAATCTTTATAACACATAGTTATGCCCCAGAGTGTGGGCAAAATGGACATTTATTGAAATACTGCATGCCAGGCAGAGTATTTTATCCTTTCGTATAATTTTCCTTTCTAAATTCCATTTGAAAGAAAAAGAAACTCATATTTAGAAAGGTGAATTCCCTATCTGAGGTTGCCCAGTAGTTAGGAGAAGGTCCACAATTCAAACACAGTCTGCATTCAAAGCCCGAGTTTTTAGCTTTGAACATTTCAAGGAAGCAATAAAAGATACAAGGAAGCACATTTTTATATTCTACGTGCAGTCCTAAGCCTAACCTTGGATCCCATATATCTAAGCATTTCCCCCAAAATTCTACTCTGTAGAACTTAAAGAGCTGCAGATATGTCTAAAGAGTCAGGAAAATCTTAGTATCAGTCAGGAATAACTTTTCTTTTTTTCTGTTCAAAGCAGTTGCCCAGTCCAATGTGTTAGAGTGTCCCTTCAAAACCCAACATGGCTTTTGTCTCTGAGCTGGGGGTAGACAAGCTTCAAAATTGTCTTTTTCAGCATTGCTGATAGCACAGCAATAACTCACTTTAATCAGGACACCTTGAAATATCTTCAGATCAAATGAGTTTTACTTGATGGATATAACATAAAAGATCCTATCCAACATTTAAAACAATCACACACCTTTAAATCCATCCACCTGCTTACTCATTTGAATATGATGCTAATTGCTTATATGTACTGGATTTCTTAGACCTCAGAATGGAGAGATGATGCTGAAATGTTTGTCATGCTGCAGAAATCGATATTTTAGTCATTAAGTATAGGCCACACTGTCCTGCTAACACTGTGTCTGTCCTACTCACATGATAACTACTGAGCAGGTGAGACTATGTGCCTACTTCTCATCTTCCAAAGCTCTTAACAAATAGTTGTAGTTCCTCTGAGCCACATGGAAACACAAAATTTTAATTGATACCCTGTCGTGCAAATCTTAGGTGAGCAAAGTTCTTGATGGTACCTTCTGGCATCTCTGGGTCATCTAGGTAATCATGGTCTTTGCTAAGAAGGTCCTCCCACATCTCTAACAAGCCTCAGGATGGCAGGGCACCCTCACAGCCAGGCTATGTGCCCCTGGGAGGCAGGTATGGTTAAGAGAGAGCATGTAACCCATGTACACCCAAATATGAACATGCATTTTGCATAATATGTCACTCTCCAAAATATACCCCAGCAGAACCCTCTAGGGGTACAAGGAACCAGCATTCATTGATTTCAAATCCATAGTGACAGTATCTCCCTTTCATTCTCCTTTTAACTATTCTGATTATACTGAATGCATTATCTCAGTTTTATGTTAGCATGTTTTTAACACCTTTCTGATATTTGCTCATATCCCTTTATACAGCAAGGAACAGACAGGCATGGGGATAAGAGCCTTTGTCAGGCAATAGTGGCTACAGAAAAGTTAATGAGTTTTATATGTTTACATATATGTCACATTCTGTTTGTCTAATATTATGCATATGTTTCATTATACTTATCTAATTTATCCAGCATTTATCTTCTATTTATAGCAAGTGATACTAGTGGTGAGACAATTTGTATAAATTATAAAATAATTTTTTCTTGAACATATACCATGTAGGTTAATGGTATATCTGATCCCAAAATCTTGGCAGTGGTTCTCAAAGAAATAAAGGAGGGTTGGGTACTCTGAGAAAACTAGGGAAGATCTGCTACAAGGTTTGTTGACTCCAGAGAATGAACTCTTAACTACTAGGGCTTTCTAAGTGCAAACACACAGCGTTTAACTCTGTGACTTCACTCTCTACTAATGCAGGTGCTCAATCAATGTTTGCTAAATGTATTTGATGATAACATGAGAAAAAATAGAGAAATGGGAGTTGGAGTTGAACCCTAAACAAGAAAAGTAGCAAAGGCAGACTGTAGTTCTGTTTTGTTTCCTTTGGAATAAATTTCTTTAGTAAGTAAATTCCTATTAGGAAAAAGATTTTTTTGCAGGCAGATTATAGACCCCTTCCATGTCTCACCAGTATGGATAGAAGTAGGAGATGGTAATGGGGATAGGCTTGAAACACAGCCTAGCCTTGACATTGAAGTCCCAATGTAGCTGCCTTGAGCTAGGTAGGTACATCATGAAAGGCTACCTCAAATAACATATCTAATGTTACAGTCAGCTTCCAGATCCAGAATAAAAAAGTAAATAGAAGGGGAGGTAAGGACTCAACAGGATAAATTAGAATAAAAACCAATATACTCACTGAGTCATTCACATATCTCATAAATTTGGTAGACCTGGTTTCAAGTTTGTTTGGGGTATTGAGAGAAAGAAACTACACACAAAATGAAAAGTAGTGCATGGGTCCACTTATATAAATGGCAAAGCTGGTTAAACATATCTATGCTCTTAGAAGTGAGGGTATTAGTTATTCTTGCAAGAATAGTGACAGGAAGAAGGCATAAGATTACATCTGGCAGGGTTGGGGCTATTCTGATTTTCTTTTAAATTTGGGTGCCGATTACACAAGTCTGTTCAGCTTGTGAGCCTGTGCTCTTATGCCATATGCATTTTATTGTGTGGATATTACACTTTCATACATAATTTTAAAATATGCACAGGGAACAAGAAAAGGCAAAGAGGTAGACAAGCCTGAATAGGAATGAGAATTGCTGTCTATGCTTATGGAAATTCTGACTTACCAGTGCCCTTACTGCTAAATCAGGCCGGGAGGACAGTATTGGACTCACATCACAAATCTTACTTTCAGTGCTGCATGGCCCCCCAGAAAGGCCCTCCCATGGCATGTACATAGTGTTTGTGGGAGCTGTGAGTCACTCTAAGAGCAGCTCTTAAGACGGAGCCTTGTACTTCTCCTTTCACTTAATTTTGACTTTATAACTTGTTACATATATATAAATGTGTGGGGATTGTTTGATACTACTGCATCATCACCTAGTGGTACCAGCAGCCCTAATAATTACACAGGAATAGCAATAGAAAAAAAAATCCTGGGGTGATTATCATTATTCAGATGATTCTGTCAAGGTGAGGAAAAGGACAATAAAGACTTGCTCAGGAATGAATTTTGCCCTTTGTTTTCAGTCTTGATCATCTGGGTTTTCTTTAATAGTAATTTTAAAAAGAATAAAGCACAGAAGACTGTAGGTTATCTTACATCCATTAATAGGATCCGAATATAAACGGATGGAAGAGAGACATTACACTCGGCAAAAGAGTCTTTTTTTCATACCGAGCTGAGAACATTCCTTTCTCTCATTCTCTTTCTCTTCCAGTTCAAGGAGATGCATGCCCCTTTCATAGTCCTGGTTAGAAGAGGTATCTCATTCCCCAACTCTGGTCCTAACTTTTCCAAGAATATAACATTTCAGTTCATTCTTTTTATATATGGGCAGCAGCTGACGGCAGATACAGACAAAACTTCCTTTACTATATTATGAAGATATGCAAGTTACTGATATTGATACCATGCCTTGCCCTGAAGAGCCAAGATCTTTCAGAAGGAAGACACAAAAGTGATCATCTATTCTTTAGATCCATATCATGAAAAAACTGTATATAATTTGAGTAAGTATAAATATTTATTATTGGTGTACACTGTTTACAAATCTAAGAAGAAAGATGCTTCTGTATACCCTCTTTTAGAGATCTAACTCCTTCGATAAACTCCTTTTCACTGGCACCTACAGCATTGAACAGACAATTTTGTTTTGTCTTTGTATTTCTTAGGAAATCTTCTACTTTAAGAAACATAGTATGGCTGTCCCCTTTTTGAATTGTGATGTAAGAGTAGACAGAAATACCATGAAAATTAAAGATAGGAATGGTCTTAAGGCTCAATAAGTTTCCAGAACCAGAGATGAAGAAATCCAATAAGAAGTCTCATATTTTCTCATTATTTCTTAACTTTGTTGCCTGTTTCATCTTGTCCCCTTTCTGTGAAGCATACCTTTTCTGTTTCTCTAATATATACCATGAAAAGATGGTGTTTACCTGGTGGCTCCCAAGTTCACATATTTCTATGTTCAGCTATTTTGGAAAGATACTACTTCACCATCCTCTCCATCCTTGTGGCAAATACCTGTGTAACTGAATGACAGTTGGTCAAATGCCTACCTGTGTTCCCGAGCAGAAGCAACCCTATGTACACTGACGGCTGGTCATCTATACTGCCAGGGAGAGATGGACAGATACTAAAGAATAAACACAGTGCAAGCTAGATAGACACTCAGTGGGTGCTCACTGAAGCCTTGAAAAGGTAGGTTCTCCACAGATGATTGCTGACTACAAGATACTCTTTCTTATATTCATTCCTTTTCTCATGCAAACTTTCAAAAAGCAGGAATAGGCAGAGTAATATTGGTAGTGGCTGGTAAACAATGTCCACAAATGGATTGTCAAAGAACAGAAATAGGAGGATTCATTTTGAATCTTGGAAGTCATGCTCCCTGACAAAAAGAGAATAAACAAAATCACTTCAACAGTGGCACAAATATGGTTATACTAACTAAATTCTTCAAGTATAGAAACAAGAGATGAACTTTGTTCCCTTAAAATGGAAGAAGTATCTAAGACAATCCATATATTCTCATCTGCAACCTTATAATGTAACTATTCTTTTTATCCTTAAAGATATCTAATATGTATCAAGTACTCACACATATACACACAGTTACACAAGCCTGTATATCCTTTCTCCATAGGTCTACATTTATATCTTTATACTTTAGTTCTTTTAACAGCTTGCATATCTTCTCTACCACTTCTCATTTTTTTGATCTGTGTACTTATCTATGCATGTAGCTATCTCACCATATCAATTTCATCACGTTTTTCTCTATAGGAAGTTATTGGTAAGGAGAATAGGGGAAAGAATGGCACATATCTTATAAAAACTGTGATTGCTAATCAACTGAACACTAAAAGCATTTGGGTCTAAAAATCCAATGGCAATTTTCAAAGTCCAGTGAGTCCAGGAAGTACAAATGCTAAGCCCATGATGCACAAATATCAAAGTTAAAGAAATAATATTAATCCATGCATAGAGACTCTAGGAATTCCTACCAGCTGTGAGAGGCAAGGTTTTGAAAAGAGCATGCCATACACCAAATATATATTGACAAAGGTGTCCCTCATTCATTTTCGGCCAACCCTTCAGAATTTCACAGATGCGTGTTTTGGAGCTGCCCTGACATGCAGTTTATTCATTTCTCTGACAGGCAATTGTGGGTAAACGCTGAACTCTATGAGCACTTTCTCTTTAGCTCCTTTTAATTCATCATTTCTTGGAATGTCTATGTAAGAAAAAAATTCATGACACTGTAGGTGTTGATGCCAATTCACAGAGCTCTAGATACAAACACAGCTTGAGTAACTTCAGGAAGATTTGCCCTTTTGTCTCTAGAATCAATAAATATATCGAATCCTAAAATATTAATTCTCGTATGAGGGCAAAGAGACAAGGAAGACAATAGGGTCTTGGGATTGTCTGGGCAGAAGCCCACCTTGATTCCCCAACCTTCCATCCTTATAATATGAAATTTTTTCTAGAGTGTTTTGGTTTTCTTTATGATAAGTACAGATTTGCTGGTAGGAGAATACCTTTCAGTGTTTCAAATACCAGAAGGTTACTGGAATCAAAAGCAGTAAAGGTCTCATTTTTCTCAGAAGGTCTCAGGGTGGCATGGGTGAAGGTTGGTACTTCTCTGAGAACAGGGAAGTAGCATATAATTTTCAGAGATGTCAACCAGTTTAACCAGAAATAGGAAAACTCAAAATGTGTGTGAATAGAAGACATATTTCTGAAGGACATAAAAAATAACATGAGAGTAATCAAACTGAGTTTAATTTGATGATCAAATTGTTACTCCATTGCACTGAGTTTAATCCCCACAAGCAAGCACAGGAATATAATGGAGGAAAAGTTTCAAAGGGAAAGAAGCAAAACTTGAGATTAGCTAGGGCTATGATTTGGGCTGGAAACCATTGTTTAATTGGTACATGGATGGTTTGAGCTGGTTTAAAATAATGGGTTGAGATACATGATCAATGCTGCCTCTTTACTTGAATATCATTAATACTGAGTTAATCCTCTGAGACACCAATTCAAATTGTGAGATACCTGCATGTGGGAGATACAGGTTTTCAAAGTAAATCAAGGCAACAGGTCCTATTTCACAAGACGTTGACTCTGTTCATTTGTAGTTGTGTGATCAGGGGCAGAGATTGTTAAATTTGTTGTCAGAAGGTTCAAATTTCAGGCTATGTAAAAACAAACTTATTCTATTATATAAAACAAAAGTAATATTGGTATTATAGCTTATAAAATCACATTAGATATTTCATCACATTTTCTTATTATTTATACCATTCTGAAGAATTTTTACTGCTCTGATTGAGAATTCATCTTCCAGAAAGATTCAAAGATTTCTGCTTCTTCAAACTCCTAAGTCCATAGACCAATTCCAGAAGAAGAAACCATGGAAAACACTTAGTTCACACTGGGAATGGAACCCTGAACAGAGGTGGGTCTGAGGCTGCTAATCTAGTCCTATAAAGAGTAGTTCTGGAATTTTAACTTATATCAAAATAACTAAAAGCTGGATTTCTATACTTTTTTTTAAATTTAGGAAGTACAGAAGAGTAAGCTTTAAAGCAAAATTCAATGGAAGGAGTTTCTTCATCATAGAAAGCATTCAAATAAACCTTCTTTATATTACCATCATTACACATCAAACTTGTTCTTAGCCAGTGTAGAAATAATGTAATGCCTCCTGGGAGATACACATCTTAGACACCTCTCACAGTTAACTGTCAGTGACTTTCCCACCTGAATACTTCAGTAATTTCTTAAGCCATAGATCATTTAGGGAGACTTTTGGGAACCACCAAAATCCACATAATAGAAACCACATTTCACTTTCTTCATAAAATACAAGATTCAGCTATTTTACTGTCTATGGATCCCTAATGGAGGTTTAGCTTTTTATGCAAAATAGAAAATACACAATCCTCACCCCGTCTTGGAGTTTTGGAACCACAGCTGTTACAGGCATTCATATCAGGTAGAACAGCTGGATTTCTTTTGAGAGTATTTATTTCAATACTCATGATTTCCCACCCATGTTTTCCTAAAGAATTTCAATTTTGTTCATCACTCTGAATCAAACAAGACAAAAAATATAATAAAATCCATCAGGATATGTGTTTCCCCTTTCACACGTTGCCTCTCCCCTTTAAAATAGAGAAATGCTAATGAATCTTTTTAACATCTAACCAAAAGAGAAAGAAAGAAAGCAACAACCTCTAAATTATAAGAAAGAAGTTAGGTTTAAGACAATTTGTTAGTATGAATAGTGTTTGATCTCTTAAGCTTTTGTGACATAAATAATTTCTTTAATAATAAAAAAAGAATATGAAAATGAATCCCTTTAATTATTACTTTGGGAATTTTCTTTATATAGAACTAAAATAGGTGCTGGGCAGCGACAGGAATAACAAAATAATCCATGTAAGCTATAGTCATCATAATTTTCAATTCACTCTTAGAAATTGCAAATTTCACCATTTAGCTGCAAGCTAAATTAACACATGGCCTTGCATAGAATCAAAATCTCTTTTCATCAGACGTGTGTTTGTAAAGCTTTGTAGTACAAAGGTATGTTGTGCAGAAAGATATTTCTAAAAAAATAGTTTCTGGGATCATATAAGTTATCTGAATCTCCAAAAGGGCACACATGAATTTATCAAATTAAAATATCTGAATACTTTAAAGACTGAAATACGAAAAGCATTTCACTTCCTTTAATTCAGTGTTTATCAATTAACTCTGATTTTTTTTCCAGTAAACCTATTTTGAATATAGATTGGAAAATGCTGCTGTAAGTTATTATATACTAAGAAATGATCAAGATACATAGGGAAAAAAAAGTAAAGAGTATTATATATAGTTTCCTGCCTCCACTCCTGAAGGCCTGCCTACCACCTGAACAGTTTAGTCCAAAAGCCATTTGCGCAGGTAGGAATCCATGTTAAGGCAGGAAGGTGGAGACAGAAGGGAATAGCAGAGAAACATTTGTGCAGGGGACCCAGAAGATGGGCAGAAGGACATCATGAAATCATTTATCATGGAAGGAGAGGGGTGATGCAAATAACAAATACACTGAGGATAGAGAAACCCAGGTGTTTCAATTTTGGAGAAAGGGGAAAAAATTTGCATGAATCCTCTGGAGGCACAGAGGTGAACTAGTCATTTTCAATAGATTGTGTATTGGTTTCCCAAGGCTGTCACAACAAATGATCACAAATTGGGTTGCTAAAAACAACAGAAATTTATTCTTTCACAATTTTGGAGCCTAAAATCAAAGTGTTGACATGTCCATATTTTTTCTGAAGAATACTTCCTTGTCCCTTCCAGCTGCTGATATCTCCTGGCATCCCTAGACTTGTGGTAATGCTCCCAAAGGCTGAGGCATATGAACAGGAAACAGAATCAACTCCAAGGGCATGTCATGGCCTCCATTCAACTCACGACCTCAGCTTAACTAATTTACATATGCAGAGAACCTATTTTCAAATAAAAGTACATTCTAAAGTTCTGGGTGGACGAAATTTGGGTGGAACACTATTCAGCTCAATACTAAGAGATAACGTGTGTATGTATGTACACATGCTCCCATACATTACTTAGCTCTGTCCCGTCCACTGGAAAATTTGGAAGAGCAACTAATGGCCAGAATTTGTTATCTGAGTATCATTCTCCTTTAGCTGGAACCAAGTCACTTTGTATACATGACAAATTCTAGCACTGGGTCAGGCAAAGTACAAAAGAAACCTAGAACACTTTGTTAGCTGAGGCATATCAACAGGAAACAGAGTCAACTCCAAGGGCATGTCATGGCTAAGTCTAATAATGAATGTTATTAATAATTATTATATGGCACCTAGGCAAATAGGGATAACAATGTATAATAATTCATTAAATAAAAGAGAGGTCCAACTGATGTAAAATCCAAAATAATGTAAATGAATATACAAGCAAATAAATGGGAAAAAGAGAAAGTTTTTCCTCTTAAGAGAATGTCAAGTAACAGATGTAGACGAAATGATGGAACTAATAAAATCACCATTTGACGGGTGTCATGGTCATAATTAATTCAGCTAGGAAACTTCAATGGATGTAAAATTGGGGAGTGGTAATTTAATGAGGAACAAGATGTTTACTTCAGCTCAAAGTGTCTACCCACAAAGCACTGATTAAATACAAAGAGAAAAAAGAGTAACTTTATAATGGAGACACATGGCAAACACCATCACATGTGATGATGTGATCAAAAGTTATTGTCATCAATCATGGAATAAATAAAAATCATGTACCACCTGATACAAAGCAATGAAGTATTATCTGTAATAGTACTGCCAAAAAAATGCATGTCCTAAATCTAATTGCGAGGAAATATCAGGCAAATCCAAACTAAGCAATTCTATAAAACAATTGCTCTCTAATCTTCCAGTGTAAATAAAAGTAATGAAATCGCAGGAGACTGAAGAACATTTCAGACTGAAGAACTCCAAAGAGTCATAACAGTAATGCATGTACAGTCCTAGATTTGATCTTTTTAATCTATAAAAGAACATTATCGCAGCAATTGAAGACATTTGGCTGAGGTCATTAGTGCTGGTGTATCAATTTTAATTCCCCGATTTTGATGGTAGCACCATGCATGTATAGAAACACATTCATGTGGGAAGGATTTCCTGAAGGTTGATCATGGGTTGTCATGTCAGCAACTCACTCTCAAATGGTTCAGAAAACAACAGAACTTGGACTTCATTTGCAACTCTTCTCTAAGTTTAAATTTATGCCAGATTTAGAGAGAACGAAGAACAAAAAAGAATCAGAAAATTTCAGATGGGCCTAACTCGAAGCTAGGATTTGAGGATGTTAATCATAAAAGGACATATTTACAAAGAAAAGGCTTAATATTAATGGCAAGAAAAGATAGAATGAGAATAATACACAGAAAGAAAAAGACTAAGTTATTTTCAAATTTTAACATAGTCCTTTTTGACTGAGTTATTGTTCAAGGAGAGTAAGTTCACTTGCACATTGTGTCCTAGCTTCCATAACCTCTCCAGTTATAAGCTTCTGGAAAGCAGTGACATGTACCTTTTAAAAATATATTTTACTAAGTCATCTCTTGACCCTTTTCTGATATTTCGATTGATATTTATTTCGTTGGAAAGTGCATCCTCCTTTTGCATTCACCGTCACCAAATCCAGAGTCAATCCTAGTTACTCTCTTTAGACTTTATCTCTTTACTAAATTAACAGCACTTCAGCCTCAGTTACTCACTACATGGCTCTTAATTAATTTTATTGTTATTGGAATTTCTATGTGATAAATTATCCTTACATTTTTAAAGTGTTTATATTCCTATATTTAAAATTGTGTAATGCTGCACCTAAACTTTTCCTTTAACAACTCCTGTCTTAGTTCTTCAGTTTTATTTACAAAGGATGCTGACCTCAAGGCCTCTTCCGATTTGGAAAAATATTAATGATTATAAATATGCAGCAGAATCTTAGCACTCTTATAAACAAAATTCTCTAGAGATATTATCAAAGATTAGTACAGCATATGGGGTAAACCCAAGGGAATTTAGAGCCAGATGTCTGGATTTTAGACCCACCTCATCCACTTAATATTGAGATTTGGATTAGCTATTATTCCTCCCATTTTTCTGATGAAAAATAATGAGAAGTAGGCAAGTTAATATCAGCACTATTGTTTTCAGGTTGTTGTGGATATTAGAAGCATTTAACACAGCTTCTGGCGTACAGCAACTTTTCAATACATATTGATCATCATTAGGCGGTCTCTGAATGCAAGGGAAAACTAAGAAAACCTCCATCTGCTATACAACTGTGCACTGTATAGTGTTGATAATCCCTACAAGCTTAGGCAACTACTTGGCTTTCTCACTTCTTAGCTCTTCACTAATATGCCCTTTTGAATATAATAGGGCTCCTTCCAATAGGAACATTTGTGAAAGATAAAGATAAGGTCTGTGAGCAATTTTTCATTGGCTAAGGCATTCACATCATACAGCCATTTCACTGAATCTTACTGGTAGAAGCAACTCACAAATGGATGGTTGTAAAGAAACTAAGATACATTGGTGAGCACCTCTATGCTGTGCCAAGTACTTTAAATATAACCATTGAGTTTTTCCAAATGTACTTTTTAAAGTATGGATTATCATGCGCACTAGATACACAGATAGAGAAAGTGAGGCTTCTATGGGTTTTTGTCACTGACACAAATAGAAGGCAAGTTTGCAGCCAAATAATGTCAAATTCTATTTAACTCAAGTAAATTTCCTTTACTTGAACAGAGGTGTAGACACATTCAATCAGGGTTAAACACCTGTAACTCCAATATACAATTGCATTAAAAATATCTGCTTAAAGTATTTGGAACTCGATAAATGTAAGCGAATTTGCATTGAAAGATCAGCTTCAACAATGCTATATTGGAATTCACAGTTAAAATAAGACGAGCTTGTAAGCCATTCTTTATGTAGTATTGCTATAAAAGTGAATTCTCATCAAGTTCTGAAATTCACAGTAGAATATAAAAGAGCTGTATCTGCAGCTTCCAAATAAGATATTTCTAAAATAATTTGGCTGCCATTTGGGCAAATATATATGTGTATTTTGTCTTGACAGCTTGTCAACTGGCAGACAGTTCTTGAACATTGCAGTCATTTCAATTTAATATTGGTAAAATCTCAATTAGAATTATATTTTTCACTTTCTGCACAATGAAATCCCCCAGCCCTTGCTGGCATTCCTCAGGATGTACAGGTGCAGAGGCTGCATTTCTGCAGTAGCAAAGAAAGAAAAATTAAAGAAGGAAGGGGGGCAGGGAAGAAACAGACTGAGAGAGAACAGTGATAATGGGGAGAGAAAGGTGATAGTAGCTGACCTTCATTCTCATATTGACCTTCATGAGAAATGAAGGGAATAATTCACTCTTGACAATAAAACAGTGCCTCTGTCTCTGTTTCCCTTAACCAAAGAGGCTGGAGTCAAGCAGAAACCAGACACCCAATACATAAAGTCAATATGGGAGGGAAGGTCCAAAGGTAAGGTGAAAAATAGATTAATAAAAATAATTTTAAAACCACCAAAACAATCAGTTATGGAACACTTACTTTATAGCATAACTTTGCCTTGTATTTTTTCATGTGATTTTCACACAATGAAAGCAAGATGGGAATTATTATCTTTGCATTGTAGTTAAGGAAAACCAGCAACAATTGAACCTCCCTGAACTTCAAAGTCAACCAGATACTAAGAGATGGAACTGGGATTCAAAAGTCCATCTAACTTTAAAAACCCATACTTCAACTGTTCCACAGTCCATGTGGTTTTTGGAAGAGATGTCACCAGTTTAACATTAAAGTAATAATCACTGTGCCTATGTTAGTGTAGATTATTTCTTTTATTCTCTACTATGTTATCAAGAAAAATCTTTCAGATAGGGAATAAATGCATGTATGTTAACTGGAACATAGACACATTGTATTATGTAGCTAATAATATCGTCCAAATCCTGTTCTTAGCTGCAATTGACCTTCAAGTCTACAGAAGTTTTGTGGGTTCTCTTCCTCAACATATTTTTCAGGCACATGACTCATATAAATAAAAATGGAAGCCTTTGACACATTACAGTAAATAGATACAGACGACTTGTCTACTAAGATGGGGAAATCATAACAATGAGGCAAAAAATAGCAGTTTCTCTGTTCATCATTTATTAGAAATTAAGATAAAGTGTTCTGTGTGTATTGTAGGTGCCAATAGTTCTTTAAATCATCTTACTCTATTCGGGATGATGAGATGAATTGGGCAAGTTCTCTGCTCTACATGAGTTGATCAAACAAGAAGAAAACAAATACATAGTGTTTCTTAGTTTTTCTTTGCATGTCAGAATCTTACAGGACAAACATGGAGGTGTTATCACTCACTGGCGGGTAGCATTTTAATGGTGAAGATGATAGAGAACTTCTTGCTAAAAAGGCATAGAAGTTTCCCTAGAAAAAGTCCCATTTCATCTAGCCATAGAAGAGCAATTCATCTGTGGAATATAAGAACAAAGAAAAAACTGAAGGAACAAAACAGCAGCAGACTCACCAAACCCAAGAAGGGACTAACAGTTACCAAAGGGAAAGGGACTGGGGAGTGTGGGTGGGAAGGGAAGGGAAAGGGGAATAAGGGGCATTACGATTAGTGCACATAGTGTGTGTGTGGGGGGCATGGGGAAGGCAGGATAGCACAGAGAAGACATAGTGACTCTATAGCATCTTACTACGCTGATGGACAGTGACTGTAATGGAGAATGTGGTGGGGACTTGATAATGGGCGGAATCCAGTAACCACAATGTTGCTCATTTAAGTGTATATTAATGATACCAAAATAAAATAAAATAAAATAAAAAGAAGGAAAAAATAATAAAAGTGGAATTCTTACACAAGAGATAGGCAAAGTGGAGTCCTGGCAGGAGAAATATATGGGTAAGATATGAAATCTAATCTGACTGGTATGTCTATCAGTGTTATATTGTAGGTAAAGAAAGAAGAGATCAAATAAAGCTAAACTGCTTACCTAATTCTGGCCTTCAAATGATCTCTCTACTTGTGTTTTTTAATGTGTGTTACCATTTCACCTGCTTCTCATGTATGTGATTTTACTGCATAGCTGTTTCCTTGTAGGTTGTCTTAAATGCAGTCTGAAGCAAACTGGGACATGTACTATGTACATGAGAATGTCTTCTGTCATCGCATACTCTGAATTTGGGATCCTGCCTGCTATTTTTGTCAGATAAGGATAAACTCTAAATCCCCTCCTCCTAGAGTATGTAGTTTGGTATCAGGGGTGTCCTGGATTAAGGCCAAGGTTGGGGGACAGGCAAGCAAATCCAAAAAGGAAAAAAACAGAGAAGAGTCATGTTTTGAAATTTATACTGTTCTGTAAAATGTAATGGATACTTCAATGGCTCAGAAAAAATGGAAGTGGGTCATGGGTGATGGCGGTGCTCCTAAGAAAGGTACTGTTAAGGTAAGATGGCCACAACACAGAAATCTCTGGTAAATGATTTCCTAATCCACCCTTGACTCAACCCACTAGCTCAGTTCAATATCTGGCTGACTACGGACCTAGCCGGTTTTCTGTTTCTGTGTGTGTGCTACATCTGCATGTGAATACACACAAACAAATAATTAGACATCAAGCAAATATCAATAGGATTAGACTGGCATGTTGGAACAAATCTTGATAAATCCGCCTCGGTAACAATACTCAAACTACAAGTCGGTGTGAGGAATACAAATTCAGCCTCTATTGAAGTACTGTTGTGTAAAGAGAGATATTTTAATAAAACTGCTTCGTCAGTTCCTATTACTAAGGGACTAAAGCTATTGAGCTGTGGAACTTAGACCAAAAAAGGGGATTTGCAAATGCAAATTAGAGATAAGACGGTCATAAATGTCTCTTATTCTGCAACACACCAGCCTTCCTGCCAGGAGCTATTTTAAAAATGAACTCTTGATAGTTCTATGAAATTAGAAGCATACATACCCAAAATGGACATCTCTGGCACGGTAGCATGATAGGGTCCATTAAGAAACTCTGGTGCATTGTCATTGATGTCTTGAACTTTAATAATAAACTCAGATGGAGGTTCAAGAGGCTTGTTTGTCTCCCAGTCCACCGCCTGAGCTGTGAGGGTGTACTCAGCCTTCTCCTCTCGGTCAAGTCTTTTTATAGCATGGATATCCCCTGTTATATCATTTATTTGAAAGATTGTCCCAGCTCCATCTCCTGATAAGATATACTTGATTTTTTTGCTTCCAGGGTCCAGGTCTGTGTGCAGCTAAAATGAAAAGTGACATTGGTTAGTGATGGGAAAACTCACAAAGTTATTTTTTAACTACCCCTTGTTGGAAGAGCCAGGCAGTCCTTTTACATTAATTATGACTTCATCAATTTCCACGACCAACAACAGTACAAAAGGTCTATGCCATTGTGTACATAGCACTCAAAATAAAATATAATGAGATTCACACAAATTAGTTAGAACCATTTTAGATAATACTCTGACCTGTTTAGTATAAACAGACATGAATTTTAGGATGATAAAAAATATAAAGGAGAAAATGCAAAAATCCATGTATTCTTTTCAGCTTATTGGTACATTTATTTAAAGTTTTTATTGTTAGCCACCTTTTGTGGGTCGCTGTCGTGTGTGCCAAGAACTATGAGAATTGCTTCTCATATGGTAATTCCCTTAATTTTCCCAAAAGTCAATGAGAGAGAATATTGCATATGAAAAGTGAGGTAAGTGAAGTGTGATAAGTCACATAATAACCTCTCCAATGTTCACATTTGATGGAATCACATGGGTCAATCAAGACTCAGAATTCAACTAAAATCTGCCTGCTATATTAATAAAAAAATAAGTCTAATGATCTGATGCATATTAACATTATATGTTTGTCTAAGGACTTTTCTCTTTGATTTGTACAATCCTCTGGTCCAGGAAAATTATTCCCATTTTATAAAGAAAAACACTGAGACCAGAATTTCGGGAGCATGTTTTCCAGAAATAGGACACCTTTGAAAAATAAAAACTTGGTAGAAGAATTCCAGATCCATCTCAGGTCATGGCAACAAAAATTTGTTAAACACCTACTCTCCCTGAAACATTTTGGCAGGTACTGCCTGAAATAGTTGGTAGAGAAAACAGAACCCCTGGCTTTAAAATTCTCAGCTTACTCTTAAGAGGGAGACAGGGATGCTCTGACACATGGTCCATCTTCCTTATGCTATGTTGACTACTGTTAAAAAACTAAGATAAATCAGGAATATATATTTTTAGTTTCCATTTTTTAAAAGAAAAATTCATAGAATTAGCTGTAAAATAGTATTTATGTGAATATATTTTTAATTTACCTCAGTTACGTAAATGTCAATATAGCTCCAGTTATTGAACCTTAAAATTTCAAATACATTTTTCTTTAAAAAAAATTATCTGGTAAAAAGAAACTAGAAACTCAAAAGACATTGAGTCCTCTTGGGATCACTTTTATTCAGAACAGACACTATTGCTTTCTTCACCAATTTAAATTGTATTTAGTGCTTCAATAAATGAAAAGATTATAAAAAAGACAAAAAAACAACAAAGAATCCAAGTGCATCTAGATCTCCTATTTTATTTTTGAATATTTTAAAAAGTTAAAGCATAAGATTGCATCCAATATTTACTGAATCTCAAAATGTATCCCTTTCATTTATTGTATTAAATTGATTAACATGAGCAAATATTGAAATGCCACTTTATCTTGATGAATGTGGGATTATAATTCATTAATGTGATATTAATCCTAATTTATGATCACTTTAATTTATGTGCATTTTAACATTTCCATTAACATTTTTATTAAAAAAATAAAATTTGAATAATATATCCTTCATGGAGGTTTCCATTCACATACAAGGCATTCCTGAGGCACAAAAGGTATTGGTATGTGTCCCTCTCGTTCGTAACATTTTGCTATTAAAAATTAAGCCATTCAAAATGATGTTATCATATTTATATTTGAACTTATTTGTGCCACATTTTTGTACATTTATCTGTAGCCTCTGATGACAAAATTGTATTGTAATCTTAACATAGGTTTTAAGATCGCTTATGTTTAAAAATAACTGAGGGAGAAAAAGGGAAAAGCATAGGTTTTTGAGAGAGTAAAACAAAGAGCTAAGATTCAGGTCTCTGTATGAAATGGAGAAATTAACACATTCATATGAGCGCTAGTTACTTTGGCTATGATATGAGAATAAGACACGTACTCTGTAGAATTGATTTTAGAATCTGAGATAATCTATTATCTGTTTGAAAAACAGAGAAGAATTGAAGTGGCCATATTAAGTATACAATAACTAAAAATATTTTTACTTCATATTGTGTTCAAACACTACAACTGTGGGAAAACATTGTGATAAGCCCAGTGCCAACCTAAGTGAAAGCAAGATCCCAAATCTCCATCCTGAAAAAAGTGGAAAAAATGAAGGGGACCATAATAAACACTGTGTGGTAATTTTCTCTTTCTTCTGGAAATTCCTTTTTACCAAATATCAGCAAAGTCTCGATCCCTGGGCTAATGGTAATCTTGAAACACAGAAAATTTTGTTTCTATGCTCTTATTTCTATCATACACACTCTTGCACATGATTATCCAAGTAACTGCCTTGGCATTACAAATAAAGGATTTGTGGTCATGTAAGAATAGCAATTCACAGGCAGCAAATGCTCGTAAGACTCCAGCTCTGGACCTCAGAAGGACTCGGGGTACACAGTGACAAGCTGCTGTTTTCTCTGTTGGTCTTCACATAGGTCTGTCAGAACCTGCTCACCTTAGCGCAGCAGCACTGCTCCTGTGAATATATCCCACCCCAGGATCCTCTCTGTGAGATCACAGTACCAGAGATATCCCAAGTGCACCAAGTTTTCACACACTGTGCATCATCTGGAACTGTGAGGATCGCCTCTCCCGAGGGCTACTTTGGCTAATCAGAACAGGATAAGAGCCACAGGCCAATTCTCCTGGGGGTGGCAGGGAAAAGATGTGTTGACTTGACTATGGTAAAAAATGGCCTCATCTATTCATTTGTTAAACATGTGCAGGTCATGTTTATAAATTACCCAGACGTGGTCTCTGCCCTCAACGACCCTTAGGTTAGTAGTGGGAGCTCAACACAAGGTGACAGAAAATGTAAGGGGAAATACATCTCATGTTGTTGTTATGTTACTTGTATTGACTACTTATTATCTGATAAATACTGTACATGTATAAAGGTAATGTTATTCTCACAGTCAACTAGAAATCGTTTCTCCATTTCACCAACAAAACAACGGAGATGCAGAGATGTTCAGGGAGCTCCTCCATGGGATGCACCATCAGCAAGGGGCCATCTCAAGAGCATAAGCTTTATAGTAAATTTCCAGCATCTAAATGCACGCTGTAAAGGTATGAGAGCAAATGGAAGCTTCACTTAGGAAGTGGAGTGTGGTGGGACAGAAAAACCATTCCTAAACAAGTAATCATTAAACATTCAGATCTCAACGGGTGAGGAGGTGCGTGCCAGGCACAGGTAATGGTATGGGCGAAAAGCCAGAGATAAGAGAGAGCACGCCATGTTAGACAAACTAGAGGTGACTTAATATGGCAAAAGCACTGAGTGAAAGAGATGAGAGGTGGCAAGAAATAAGAAAAAGCAAGGAGGTGGTCGGAGTCTGTAGCACTTTTAAACCAGGGTACAGAATTTGGATTTGACTATAAAAAGCAACAAGAGTTCATAAAACACAAGGACTCAGTAAGGAGACTGACATAATAGTAATTCTGTTTTGGTGACATCATAGGGTTGGTGTGTGCCCATAAGCAAAGGTCTTGGGAGCAAAGGTGAAGAGGAGATCAGAGAGAGAACTTGGACACCAATTCACAAAGCTGCCCCAATTCTGGTTCTCAAGTTCAGCCTGGTACCCATGATCTGTCAAAACTACAATCAGATGTATCTACCATCCCTCTGGTCACTCACTGCGGCCTGCTGGAGAAGCACAGGGTGTCAGGTGTGCAAGAAAAAGACCCAGTGTTTCACATTAAATCTTTGATTTAAGGGCTCATACCAGTACTGCCACAAAACTGAGCTGAATTGTATCAGTATAATTACGCCCTAATCATCTTCTATATATTTGCATAATACTCCCAATTAAAAATGAGTTTCTGCTATAAAAGCCGTGAAAAGAAGCATTAGATTTTGCATTCTTCTTTGTGTTCCCACTGACTAGCAACGTGTCTGAGATATTGTTGGGAGCTCAAAAAAGTATTTTGTGGAATAAGGTGAATGGAAAGGATGGAAAGGAAACATTAAAACTGAATCCACTCTAAATGCAAAGCCTTTGGGTTCCCCCAATATGTGCTCAACTTCAGCACCCACATAAGAGCTAAGATATAGTTGGTGGGAGGGTGAGTAGATGGATGAAGAGATAGATGGGTAATGGATAATGATGTATGGATGATGGATAACAATAATTTGATACTCAGGCATCACTGTTCTCAGAAGCAAAACCCTGGCCCACTCCACTCTTCAATATCATCCATACCTTTCTTGTGGCTGTTTAAAAAAAATGCACAAACTACTTTTCCACACAGAATCTCTGAGGACACCAAAGTACTTCTAGGACAGCAGAGCCTAGAAGAGAAGATGGATTCTCCTCTGAATGTCTATTTTAATAACAAAGAATGACTTAACGATCATTCTGCATCCTTTTCCTCTAGAGTGAAGGATGTGGAATGGGATTCAGTGAACTACAGGAGAAATTACTTCCTCGTCTAAAATCAGGTAGAACCTCGCGTCTGAACTTATTTTGAAGTTCCACTCTATCTAAAGTGTTTCTCAAGTTTCTTAAATTCCTTGAGAGAAGAATGTAGTTATTGGGACAGAATCAGCATCTTTTGGAACCCAAAGAAGCCTACGGGGATCAGTACAGCATAAATCTCTCACCAATCCTTGTTTTTCATGAATCTGCTTACCTTTGGAGAAGATAGCAACCTTAGCACTCGAATCAAAATACATCTTAACACTAAGTTCTCAGGATCTAATACTATGCATGTCAGGGAGAAACTGTGCAAGGGTCCCATAACCAGCTGCTAATCTAATCCTTAAGTCACAGCCATGTAATGTCAAAGATGGTACCAGGGCTTTTAACACAATGTATGTTTTTGTCCTGAATCTCCCAGATGATAAGAATCCAGGACTTCAGTCTAGATCAGGAACACACTTAGGCTGCAGGAATAGTGAAAGGGCAGGTAAACAGGAAGAGCAAAAGAGCGTAGGGTTTTTTTCGTGTTTCTAAACTGCTCTCCCACCCAACAAGGACCAGAAGTTAGACTTGAAATCTGCTTATTTTAAACTAGACTTCGGTCTTCTTGTGAACTACAGAACATCTCACAAAGGACGTGGACCAATATGAAATGGCCCATTTGAGAAAGAGTTTGGGCCCATCATTATATCCAAGCAGAACTAGACTCATTCTTGATGCTTTAGAGCTAAATAAAGGATCATATGGTGGTGGGGTGAGGGTCTCATGATGGATGACATAACTTGTAAGATGTCTTTATATGCTACAATGTTATATTGCTACAGAAAATCTAAATGACTCAAATACAGTTCAAATTCAAATTCAAATAATTCAAGTACAGTTACCTTTCATCCAGTCACTCTGTTTTTAACAGATTTCAAAAACCAATTACATCATAAAACTAAAGTCACACACAGAAAATCACCCTGGCTTTTTGGTAAAATCAAGTTGGCAATATGCAGTTGCTCTTACGATCACATACTCTACAGAGATAATAATTCAGTGAGACAGTAACAATTCTCAATGTAATTCTTATATAAACCAAGTTACCCTGAAATTTGTTCGAAGAGGTGAAAGGCTAAAGAAGAAACAATCCTTGACTAAAATAATAGACCACAGCTTCCCGCACTGAAAATGACCTTATGCTTCACAAAATTTTGTTTTTAAATGTATTACAACAGGCAAATATGTAGCAACTTGACATGTCGGACATGTGCTCTTTGCATTCTGGTGTGAGCACTGAACAGCTTGATCTGGCCATGGAGACTGGGGCCCAGAGAAATAGAAAACTGGAAACAACTTCAAGTGAACTGCTATTTTTGGCTGCAGAGACCTGATAATACAGTCACGAAAGGAATGCACTGCTTGTACCACTATTATAAACAGGAAGTTATACAAGGGCAGGGCCTCTAGGTACATTATTCAACACTGTCCCCACCAATAAGCACTATACTTGGCACATTGTAAATCCTCTTTAAAGTCTATGTTTTTTTCTTTTTTTGGTTTGCACAGGACCTATTTTAATGTCCTGCACTTCTGACATCATGGATGAAGGCTCAGATTTAGTATATATTGACTTTCTCAAACTCACACAATTAAATGACAGAACCAGATGTGATCCAGTAAACTGGATTCCAGAGCATCCACATTTTAGCATAATTCTATAGACCCTCAGAAAACAAACACTAGTTTGTCCCGGGACCTTCAGTTTCCATAGATGAGAAGGAGACAAACAGAGAAGTCTCTCTAGTTTGTCCCTGAATGGTAATACATATTTAATTTATTTATATATATTATATATATTATATATTTATTAATGCTGTAATACATAAATGTATTTTAAATAAAATAAGTACATTAAATACATTTAGTATATAATATGTAATATACTGTGTTTGACATATACTATGAACTATATTTAATATATATATTTGTAACATATATATGATACATTTCATATATGTGAACCCATACCTAAGAAACCATACAGTTTAAGAACATCTTCTGAACCAATTCATCCTATAAAAGTTTGAAACAGAATAGACATAGGAATAGAAAGACAGTATGCCCAGCTACTAGGAATATAAAGGGAGAATATTGACAAGAAGAGGCTGACAGGCTGTTTCCCAGAGACTTCCCAAGCCAATATTCATGACCTTGGCAAATTTGCTACTATTGTCTGTCTGGACCACAGTTTTATAAGTTTTGGAAATATGATGTGTCAGCCTCATAGCAAATGCATCTCTTTTAGCCAGACTCCAATAAAGAAAGTTCCCAACTCTATTTTTTTAAAAGGCAGTATATCAATGATAAAGAGCATTTCAGATCATTTAAGCCATCATGATGAGCAAAATTTCTTTTTATAGAAGACCCACACACAAGTGAAGCCCAATCATCCTTGTTGATAGGATTCAGAGAAAGGAGAATTAGATAGATTAATTCCATTAGGATGCCATACAAAAATAGCTTAAGTAAGCCCATCTTAAAAAATGTTCTTAAACATGCTCTGAGAATGTTTAAATTCTGTATTCTCAGATTTTCTCTTTCCCTTTAAGTACTGAGGTGGACACTCCGGTATTTCAAACAATCATAGAAAGAAAGAAAGAAAAAAAAAAGGCAATGGACTCCCTTCTGCTGGATACATCTTTTCTTAAGCACTGATAACAGTCTGGTTAATATACTAAATCTTGCAAGGCTGGAAGTCTACGTGTTTCTGTAAGGCAACCAAAGATTTAGAGACTAAGTAGTTCAGATTATGGGATCTTGAAGGAAAATATGATGAGAACTAGAACTAGATGGGAATAGGCTATAAGATACTCAGGAATTAACCTCCCCCAAACTCAGTTTCTTTATTCTTAAAATATTTTAATAGCCATAACTTTAGGAGTTCTGTAATGAGTAAAAAGTGACAAAAGATAATGCTTATAAAGGCATGATATCCTCTAGGAACTAAGATATTCAAATAAATTGGCATAAGGGGTGTATTCTTGTGGAGGATTGAATCTTGGAATTACAATGATAGGTGTTACCAAATCTGAAACTGTTTTCCAAGAAAAATACACCCGACATCATATTTTGGGTCAGAATTCCACATACAACATTGATTGGTGGTAAACATAAGAATGTCATTTCTTGAATTAAATGATCCGGGCAAGTCACTTAAAAATCACATATTGTATATTCATTCACCCATTCAGTAAGCAATGATAATAGGTATATCTAGAAGTTTTCTTTTTTGCAGTTTCATTGAGGTATAATTGACAAATGAAATTGCAAGATATTTAGAACATACATCATTTTAATTTCTTGTTACTCAATAACTTTAAGTCTAGAAATAGGGAGAGGGTGGTCAAGTGCCTTGGGTCATTCAATGAATGTTTGCGTGGACAAGAGTGGGTGAATAGTCCATTGTGGACCAATTACTAAACCTAGAAATAGGTGAATGGACAAAGGAGTGTATGGATGGATGAATGGATGGATAAATGGATAAACTGGGTATAAGACAATTAAGAAGAGGAAGATGCATAGATAATGGTTTTATTGGCGAATGCTTGGATAAAGGAAATAAATAAAGAGATGACTGACTAATAAGGATCTCAGCAATTCTTCTATTTAGTTTCCAATACACATTAAATGTTATGAATCAATGGATGGATGAACAGATGGACATGATGGTGAGTGGGTGGGCTGGAAGGACCACAGAGTTTCTCACTGAAAGATTGATTTTGGGAAAACATAACAAATTATTCTGTCTCAGGGCACTATTCCCTGTCTTAGAGTAAGAAGACATAATCCTTATCAGTTCAACTATAAATTATGAAAGATTCTTATATGAAGACCTTTGGTACATATTTAATTTTCATCAACAATAAAAAATCACTCTCCATAAATTTCCTGAAAGAAACCCTCTCTCAATTGATCAGATAGATAGATATGTGAGGGGGAAGTTTTGTGCCAAATAAATATACAATGTAGTAACAATACACAATGTAATCAAGGTGAATAGGACTAAGAAAAGACACCCAGGATTACCAGCCAAGCAAAACTAGTGGATTTTAAACAGATATGGATATTTAAAACAGACATTCAGGATGTTTTCCAAAGGTCAACTTAGAGTGGAACATACAGTTGTACTGTAAAAAAAGGAAAAAATGTTGTGTCAAAGGTTTTTCTTTTTTGCATTTTATTTTTTATTGAAACATAATTTATATAAATATGATGTTGGTTTCACAAAAACGACTTAGTGATTCACCAATTACATGCATTACTAAATGCTCATCATAAGTGTAGGGGGGTTCACGGGTAAAATAATGTATCAAAGTTTTTTGTTCCAAAAGAACTTGATTACCCAGAGTAGTAAGAGGAGTTGATAAAATGGATAGATTTCTGACATGCTAATAACAATTACTTGCTAAACAGGATGTATCTTATTATCCAGATTAGTGATGAGCACAGTGGGAAAGAACAGAGTGGATAGATAACCAAGTGACTGTCATCTATTTTCTCTGAAATGCTGCAGTTATAAAGAGACTGTGGGATAATCAAAATGCCTTGAACTTGGAAGAACATGGCAAGTGAAGCTGGAAAAGAAATACAAAAACCTGGGATTTAGTTTGTGCCATCAAACAGGGTTCAACATTGGTAAATCATCTTTTTTCCAGATAATAACTTAATTAGCTATGTTAGCCAGTACTATCCCTTGGTTATGATAAACTGTCTCAAGATCTGATTTACAGAAATCATCACAATTTCAAGTTCCAGTCATGTCTACTCAGTGGGTAGATGAATAAGTTGTTGGATAGAGGGATGAGTGGATATAAATGTGTTGATACTTATTAAAAGGACGAAGGTGGGTAGGTAAATGGTTTTATTGGAGAATGTATGGGTACCCGAAAGATTGAGAGGATGTCTAACTAAATAAAGTCACAAACATCCTTCCTTTTAAACAAGTGACAATCAAAACACCTAGTCTGAATTACAACTATAAGAGCCCTGCTTATCTGTGGTTTTATTTTCTGAGGTTTTTGTTACCCGAAGGCAACATGATTTGGAAGCAGATGATTGTCCTAACACATCATCAGAAGATCAGTATGAGCCTCATGCTTCATCAGCCCTACTCTCCTAAGTATTATTAGCCTACAGTGCAGATTTGGAAATGGAACCTGACATGCCATCAAATTATCAGAATTAAATGATAAAAATATAGCCTACAATGTTGGTGTGTGTGTGTGTGTGTGTGTGTGTGTGTGTTTCTCCACTCTATCTCCATTCTGCTAGCAAACCTGGAGGTTGGCTTGAGAAAATGCCAAAGAGCATCAATGACAAAACTTGAAAGAAGACCTGAAAACTCAAAATACCTTACTTTTCACTTATTTCACTCCTGCTAAAATAACATTAACAATAATAAGAATACTCTTTGATGAGAACAGTTTATTTCATTTCTGATGTACAAAATAATAACAAAAATAATCCTTCCAAGTCCTGTTAGGAGCTAAATTGTTTCCCCTCAAATTTCCTATGTTGTAGCCCTGGCCCCAGTACCTCAGAATGTGACTTTATTTGGAGGCAGAGCCATTGAAGAGGTGACTATGTAAAAATGAGGTGAAGATGGGCCTCAATCCCATCTGACTGGTGTCCTTATGAGAAGAGGAAGTTTGGACACATGGTAAGACACTAGGAATACTGCTCACCGAGGAAAGGCCACGTGTGGACACGGCGAAAAGGCAGCCATCTGCAAGCCAAGGAGGGAGACCTCAGGAGATACCAATCCTGCCAAAACCTTGATCTTGAGTGTTTAACCTCCAGAAGTGTGAAAAAAAATTATTATTGTTTAAGCCATCCAGTCTGTTGCATTTTATTATGACAGCCCTAGCAAACCAATATATTCTCCTAAAGCATGCTAGCTGCATACTTATGAATCCTTTATTTATGCAATATGGTGGCTGCAACCCAGAGTGATGCTAGTAACAGGTTATGATTCCAGGTGTGGAAGGCAGTATAACAGTCCCCCAAAGATATCCGTGACTTAATACTGAGAACCTATAACTGTTACCTTACCTTTCAAAAGGGACTTCTCAGATCTGACTAATTTAAGGACCTTGAAATGAATAGACAATTCTTCATTATCCAGTTGACCTAATTTAACTACATGGATCTTTAAAAGAGAAGAACGTTTTCTATCTGTGGTCAGAGGGGGTATGACTGCAGAATAATGGTCAGAGAGATTCAAGGTTGCTGACCTTGAAGATGTAGGAAGGGGGCCACTAGCCAAGAAGTGTGGGAGGCTTTTGGAAGATTAAAAAGGTAAGGAAGGAGATTATCTCCTAGAGGCTCCAGAAAAGGAACACAGTCAGGGAATTTATTTTAGCCCCATGAGACCTGTCTTGGGCTTCTGACCTGTAGAATTATAACAACATTTATTTATTTTGAGCCACTATGTTTGTGATAATTTTCCAAAGCAACAACAGAAAACAAACATTTATTTTCAATCAGTAGAGTCATAGAATTGTTGAAATGTTGATATGTTTCCATATCAGGTATTTAGTGGTCTTGCATCTTTTCTAATTATACCTTCCTTAATTTATAAAGTAAGTGAAGGAGTACTAAATTATTTCTCAGGTGTTTTATAGTTCAAACATTCTGTGATTATTTAGACACACCACTCCCTTTTGCATAGCTACCTTACATTTTCAATATACCACTATCGATACTCAGAAAATAAACTGTTATAACTACCCTATTCATTTGCTTATTTAGCCATTTCTTCAAGAATACTGAGAGTGTCCAGAAGATACATTCATTTTCTATTTCATTTCAGCATCACAAGCACCCTATGAGGTACTTACTAGAATCCTCACTTACAGATTAAGAAACTGAAGATTAGCATACTGAGCAAATGCTCAATTTCACATGTAGCAAGCAATGGAAAAAGGTTTCAAATCCAAGTCTATCTGCATCTCAAGCTCAGGTTTGTTTTTTGTTTTAATGTCGTGTGCCAGAACCAACATGGGGGAAGAAAAATAAGATACTCGAAACCAAAGACTACACTGTTCACAAAATTAGAACCTGTTTAGTGATTTCTTCAACACGCATTTCACATATTACCTGTCTCCTTCATGGGTGCCTTGTGGGACTTAGAATCCGGGTGGGAGTTGTCATCTCTGTGCACAGAGCAGGAAACAGAGACCTAGATCTAAAGACCTCTGGAAACCTGTAACATCCAATTAACACCTTACAGTCCTAGGTCTCCAACTCCCCTGTGGGGAGGATCCTGCCTAATGAGAGAAAACCCCCCATGGGGAGGGAAGAAGAGAACTCGCCCTGGCCAGTAGGAAAAGCTTTTGGGAAACCTAGTTAGCCTAGGAGAGAGAGGTAGTGGGGGTAAAGTGATGGCTTTGCAGAAAGCAATGTTAAGCCAGAGAATTATTAGGTACATTTTGTGAATCAGAACCTACCAATGGAAAATATGTACTCAAATGATCATGCATTCATACCTTACTGTTAAAGTAAACAGATGCAACCTTACCTTGTACTCTCAACAACAGCAATGACATGAACACTGATTAGGTGAAAAATGAATACTCAGTATGTAATTTTGAATACAGGGAAAAGCTTTAATCTACCTCATTTCTTCCTCCCAGTATTTCTAAGTATTTATGATAAGAAACTAGAGTGGATGTATGTGTTAACAACTTCATCACCTACTCTGATCATGAGAAATCATCATCTTGCCTAGTGGACTCTCAGGCCATTAAATAGATTAAATGGTCCCTTTAACTGTCTTCCTATTAATCAGATATGCTAGCTTATTTGCAATGGAAAATTCAAGAGCTACTAATACAGAAAGTAATAGATGTGGAAAGGAGAATGGATAAAAGTAAAAAGGGTTTGCATAGGTAGGGGCTTGACGAGAAGATGTGCTTTTCTATGTATTTATTTACCTTCAATTTTGGTATGTTTGAGAAAGAAGAAATTTGGGACACTTATCACTAATGTGAAAGATTTTGCAGAGATATAAGAGGGGAATTACATTTCTAAGAGGTTCCATTTAATATAAAAATGTAGGCTTCACTTTTGCATATTATGGAGTGATTATATTAGAGAAGTAAATTGCTTTTCATTTATCTTTGGATGTAAGACTGAGGGTTCTTTCAAGTGACCATGTACTGAGATAAAGGCTTGATGCAGCTCAGCATGGCACAAATGATTTGCCTGTGTGTATGTGTGTTTGTGTGAGACCTGCAATTTGGGAAAATAGGCCATATGCTGTTGCAGTCATGACGGTGAAGTTTAATCACCTACAGTTACATTAAAAAATGGCCAGGCTTTATCATCAGAGTACCAGAAAAATTCTGGCAAGAAGTCAAGCTGCAAGATTGGTGAGGAGATCCCCCCCTGTCTCTACAGGAGACGCCTCTGTCAGGTCTCAGATCTGAGCCCTGCAGGAACACAGGGCAGTCCGGAGCCGCCATACTCAAAGCATGTGTCCCCGGACCTCTGGGATCTCCGAGCACCTTCCAGGGTGTCCAGGAGGTCAAAGCAATTTGCCTTTTTCACTCTGTCACCACCTGTATTGACAGTGCAAACGCAACAGAGGACAAAGCCTCTGCCATGTCAGCACCAGTCAATGGGGCCACATCAAACTATGCTTGAGGCGCCGAACTCCACACGACCACACACTCTCAGTGGGGGGGTGGGAGGGAAGCCAGTTTCACTTATGAATGTCTCTGATGAGGCAGTACAAAATACTAATTTTATTAAATCTCAGTCCTAAGTAGACATTTTTGATATTCTATGTAATAAAATGAGCAGCACACATTAAATTTCTTCTATGTGTGAAGGATGATCGCTGACACCGGGAATGAACAGGTGACTGTTTCAGTTGCAAGGTGAACAGACACCTTTTTTTAACGGATCCTCATTTTCCATAAAATGAGAAGAAAAGAACAAATGATATAGAAACTGGACTCTTCTGACTTGAGTATTGACCACATTTTGCCATAGCTTATAATTTATAAATTATAATCATTTTTAAATTTATACACGAAATTAGCTTATTACTTTGAAGATGACCAACAGTATTTGTGGCCCATGAAAAAACTTTGAGCTTTCTGGCAAATATTAGAATTTTAAAATATCTGTAGCATCTGAGAGATCGATGCTTCAAGAGACCCTAAGATTTTTTTGTGAGCTTGATATTGCTTGACATGAATTTTCAAAATTTTTTCTAA
Source organism: Manis javanica (assembly GCF_040802235.1). NCBI lineage: Eukaryota > Metazoa > Chordata > Mammalia > Pholidota > Manidae > Manis > Manis javanica. The sequence continues at coordinate 42,876,752 of NC_133172.1, forward strand.
TGAAATTTGGAAGATCTCTGTAGCTTAGTAAAACAATACTTTCTAAATGAATTGAATTGGCAAAACAACCTTTCAAAGTGCAAGAGATACCAATGTATTTAATGTAGTACAGAAATGTACTGATATGGTTTCAGATTCCAGACTGAAACTACTTTTTAAGAAACTGCTACTGTGGTGAAGATTTTGGTATGCTATCAAAGAAAAATATCCACAATTATCTGAAAAGGTTATGAAAATACCCATGCTTCTACCAACTACATATTTGTGTGAGGCTGAATTTTCTTCAAATACTTCAGTGAAAATAGTGTATCATCACAGATTGGAAGCAGAAGTAGATAGTAGAACCCAACAGTCTTCTATTAAGCCAGAAATTTAAGAGATTTTTTAAAATAATGTAAAACAGTATCAGTCTTCTTACTATTTTTGCATTTGAAAAGTATAGTTCTTCACATTCAAATATGTTGTTTATATTACATGTTATAGGTTAAATGTCTTCATCTGTAAGTTTTATCAGCTTGAAAATGGCAAATATAATAAATATAATTTATGTAAACCAAAGGTTTGTGGAGTCCTCAATAAGTTTTAAGAGTATAAAGGTGTCCTGTGACCAAAAATTTTGAGAACCACTCACCTAAATTTAATACAGTTATACCTTAATAAAGTATAAAAAAACTAATTTAATTTAATACTGTAAACATAGGTTGCTGGTCTGAAATTAAGAATTATAGGATTAACATCACAAAACCTAGGTTTGGAAATATCAGTGTATGACCCTAAGAAAGCCGAATTCATCTTGTTTCCATTTGAGGCAAGTTTTACAAATGGGGAAATGAACCCCTCCCTCACCAAGACTTTGTGAATATTGAATGAAATACTCTTTGTCGGATACATAGCACAAAGCTAACATATTCAAGTTCCCTGCTCAACATACCCTCATTTGAAGCAAAATTCACAATAATTCACACATTAAACCAATTCTCCTGAGAGTCTGGGCACTTACCTCAGGTTATGAAACCCTGACAATCTAGCTCGCTAGCTAGAAGAAATAGGCATGAACACATTATCATATGTATGCTTACAGAAGTGAAAACATTATTATCACTGATAATAATCCCCCCATCATCATCAGAATCATGAGTAGAAAACACATATTTTTGGGTCTTGTCTAGCAATTTTGTGCTGGGGGTCGAAGCAATGGCATTTCTAAAAATGTCCAGGCAATGCCAATATTGTTGGTTTGGGCATGACAATTTGAGAAACACTGACTTAGAGATTAAGAAGTTGTTTCTTTTTGTGATTTTTAAAAAAGATCCTGTAATAGTCTATGTGGATTGTTTTATTTGATAATAGCAAATGCCATTTTTAATAGATGGTTCAAATAGTTTCTGGTAGGCAATACATGATCAATTTTAGGTTCCAAACATTTTTTAGGGCTATTCAAATATTCATGTCCTGAATACTAAAACTAGTATGTAGAAATATAATATTCATCTTTGTCTATATAGTCAATTGTCAAATACAGTCAACAATTATTTATAGTGTTTCTACTATGTGCTGGGCATACAGGTTTTCATCCCATCCTCCTGTTATGGGACATAGCAGATTCACACTGTTATAGAATTAAATAGCAGGCTAAATTTTCCTGCTCATTCAGATCCACAGATACCTGGGATATTTCAAAACAAAGTCCCTTTCCCATGCTTGGCTTCTACTCTCACTAATGAAAGTTGCTGAAAATAATAATCCCCCATTATCATCAGTGTGTGTTCATGTAAAGGTGAAAGAGCATCATACTGAAAAATTGCACTCATAAATATACAGGATCTTGGTGATTGATGGAGCAATACAATCAGGATAAATGAATATCAGTTTCTATTTTAAAAAGGAGATATAAACACTTAAAATAAAAATCCTCTTATCCAGCCATACAGTCATCGTTAGTGGCTGCAACACCAAAATTCAACCTTCTATTTTTAACATCTCTTGCCTTTTTTTGGCAAAGAAACAATTTAAAATAAAGAGCTGTTAGTTGTCTTGAGGACGATTATTTGTAAGACACTCTTAATATACAATTTCCATCCAGTTGTTAATTGTTCCTTATTTTGAAATTCATTTTTCTGAGAATAAGATGCACTTGGTAATGTACATATCAAGCAGGCACAGGATATTGCTCTGCATTAGCATCCACATTATTATTCAGTCATAATTAATACACTTCTAAAATAAAGTGTTGACAGCACTCTTATTCAAATATATAGCATATGTTTATAGTCTCACACATTGAGGTACACACATAATTACAATATACGTGTGAGAGAAATTGCAGAGGCAGCCCAAGAAGACGCGCTTCCACTAATTGAAAACTGTCACTGTCCTTTTAAGGCAGGTGAGACCATGGGGTGGCAACACCATCAAATGCCAACCGACATGGCCGGGCTGATTGAATAACAGGACAAAATGCAATAAAAAGAGCAAAGTTTTTGCTGTTCTTGTTGTTTTAACATAACTCAAGAAGCTCATGGAAACCAGCAGACTCACTGTTTTTCCTTATCCCAGTCAAGACTCAGTCTCAGTGGATCAATATATTATAGACAGTACTGAACAGCTCAGAATTACAAGGCTCACCTTTCACCAAACCACACCACCATTGGGAGAGGAATAATTATTTCCTCTTGTCAGAGATGTGCTTTTGATGGTTTTAGTTACAGAAAGAAATGATGTGATATTGCATTAGTTTAGCTTTATTTTTATTGGACTACATTTTAAGCTCAATGGGAAATAATTAATGCATCATGTGTAATGAGAGAGGAATTACCCTACACATATATCAAAGCATCATGCAACATGGATTTTAAGAGGGTTTTAAACTAGGATTTAAAAATCTACAAAAGTGCAATATATTGTTCCTTAGAGGAATCCATGTTATGAAATGTTAAAGTCAAAATTCAGGGTAAATAACCTGATCCATAAATGTTTTGACTTCCGAAGTATCCTTCTTAGGAGGGAAAGCAAAGCAAAACAAAATCTCAAACATCATTATGGCAAAGATTATTCTACTAGGATTGGGTCAGGAGGTGGCAGGATAGATTGACTTAAAAAGATGAAGAGATGGAGGAAGAAGAAGGTCATAAATACACACAACCTACCATATGCCATGTATAGTTCTGATTAACATGTGATATTTCATCCTCACACTCCAAGGCAGTTTTTATTATTCTCTTTTTATGGATGAAAAACCTAAGACACAGAGCAGTTAAGTCACCAGCTCTAGTACACACAAGATAATAGGAAGCAGAACCATGGAGTTTTGGTCTTGGATTCCAAATGTATGTGTGCCTGTGTACATTTTTTTTTAATAATCATCCTTTTTCCCCATTCCAAATAAACATTTATTATATTTTTTTTTATGAATTCTGTTGGTACCTCCTTGGAAGTAGAAAAAAAAAAGCTAGGCTTTACATATGGAAAGAAGGAAAATAGAATGAATACTCATTAAAAGTTGATCCTTTGGCTGATTATTTAAATCACAAGACAACTTGAACCCGAGTATGCCTGACAGCAGCCCATTAATTTCCAATACCTCACATTCTTCTCCAAAGTCCTTTGATGTATTTATAGAAGTTTTGCTTCCTATCTTTGTAACACCTTCCAAATTAACACCGTGATCTGTGTCCTTGCTAGCTATTTCTTCTAAAGGGTCAGCTCTTGAATTCACCAAACAGATGAAAACCATTAGGTGGTAGAAGGACTTGTTTTACGTCCTTAGGTTTCTGTGACACCTGACAGATGGAGCATATGCCCGCAAATGACCCAGCATTTAAACAATTGTTGGCTATGCAACAGGAATCACTAGGATGCAGTGTGCACAGTCATGAGGAGGAACTATTCAGGGATTCATAGTTTTCATTCAATAGGATCCACTATTTCCTTTGTGAGCCTCCATAAGTCTCATTAACAGTAATGACAGTTTTATGTGGACACACGCTGAAGACTGGCATCTAGGGGTGTAATGACTTGAGGGTAAGGTTTGGAAGGAAAAAATGGCTTTAAAAGGCCTCATTTCAGATATTATGCACTTTTAATTTCAAGTGGCTAATTACTGCCATTGAACTCTGCCATTGATGTCTATTATGACAATTTCAAGGACGAAGAGTAGAAAACAACAGATGCATGAGAAGGCCCTGTGCAAGCTCTTACCTGCGGTCTCGGTGCTCCACCAGTGAGCCGCACCGTGTGATCCAACATCACGGTATAGGAGAAAGAATACGGATTTTGGAGTCACTCAGTCCTCAACCCCACCACTGGCTTTGTGATTTAAACATCATGTGACTTTAAACAAATCATTTTTCTTCTCATACCTTGAGTTTCTATGTGGCCATAGGAACAAGAGCAACTTAAAGTGTCAGTGTGAAATTCACATTAACAGTAGGTCTGTTAACTGACAATAGTAGGTGTTGTGAGGTATAGGTGTAGGTTGTGATTCACCAAATATTCTTTTGTTTCTACTTGTATATATCTTTCATTAAATACCCACACATATAAATGTTCAACCACAGGCACTATAGACACATACGTATATGACACAGCTCTGTGCCAAAGGCAGGGTCCGGGCTAATGTCCCAGGAGGAGCACGAGGGGCCACTGAACCTACATAGCCCGCAGCTTAATGCTGAAACCTCAAGTTTACCAACTTGAGATGTTTTTATTTAAGATGTTGCTTGACAAGAGAGCGGGCTATTTATAAATATCTGAACATCGTTGCTCTGAGTCCGATAGTACCTCGGACTAACCTACACGGGAACACTAGAGAGCTCCAACTGCAGTATCATTTGTATGATCAGCCCTTCCCTCCAGCAGTTAGCAGAGTTAGTTCCACTGAATTGCACTTTACACGCAATAGCTGCACTTTCATGACCTACATTAAGGAATGTTAGAAATTACAAACCCTGTGAAACATCTCACTGTGATATTATATGGCTAGTTGAGGATGTTGCTCATTACACTAGTGTACTGAAGGGAGAAAATGCTTCGGGTACAATAACTGTGCCCAACACTGAGACAGTAGCCAAATATCTTGCGATGAATTCATTTATCTTAGGAAAACTATGATTTGTACTAGTAATCAGCTTTTATTTTTCACATACTAGAAAGCTGGGAGTCAAACTGTTGATGCCACCAGTAACAAATCCATAGGAATTCTCTTAAGTAATGCATATTAGCTAAATTAACTGTGCCATTCTGCTCCTGTTTGTTTTCCATTTTCATACTATTCTCAACTATTACAAGTTAATGTAGTCTTATGATTGTTTTCATGTTATATTTGGCTTTATTTTTTTTTTAAATGTATTTTCATCTGTGGTAAGCTTTAATATGCTGAGGTAAATACAGGAAACTTGCTTTTGAGATATTCAAGTACATCCCCCCATTTGCAGAAGCTAATTGCTCATTATAAATATTCTACTTATAATTTCACCTCTTTCATCAAGGATAAGCTCTAAAACTGATAAGAAAACCCTTACTTATTACAACTCTTGACAGCCCTGGGGAACTGCATCTATTATTTTCTTGCCCTCCACCTCTCCCCCATTACTGCTGGTATCTTGTGTCCAACTCAAATGGAGACCAAGACTGCACACCCAGCCTGATTCCAACAGCAGGTCCTATATTCATAAACCGATTAACAATCAGTAGGAGAGGTTTAGCATCCTTTTAAATGAGCAAATATTTGAGTGAAAGTGAGAGATAAGAGGACTTTTTTTGAAGGCATTCAGTGTACAGGTGGTGCTGTATAAGTTGCTTTGCCAAAATATCCTTTCTCTATCTCTATTTTAAAAGGTCAGCATATTTGGGGCTAAGATGGAATCCAGTAGATTTAGAAAAGGGACATGTATAAAGACACAGAACAGTTTGTGGGACTACACACATTAGATAGTACTTTAATGGAGTTTGTAGGTTGTTTTTGCTTGTTTGTTTTAGACTGTAACTTGTTGTCAGGTGCTGTATTATGTACTTTGTATATAAACCCATAAAACCATCTTGAACCTTGGTTTCCTAACGGGTACAGTGGAGCTAAGGTTACACATCTGGGTGCCTTGATATCAGCCCAGCCTCCCTGACTCTAGAATGCCTGCTCTAACTGCAACAAAAATTTTCTATGGTATGTGTTTTCATTCTCAACCCTCTCACCAGGAACTGGTTGTTCACCCGTATGGATCAGAGATTCTTGGGAAGGAATGTATAATACTGGGTTTGGCGAGTAGGGGTTTCCATTAAGTATGCAAATGGAAAGATCAAAAAAAAATAAAATAAATTCCTTATTTTTTAACTCAAAGATAATCAATTAATCAACAGACTGATACACATAAAACCTATTTCAATTATGTGACTCAGACAAATGCTAAAATTTAATAAATTGTCATCTTAGGTCAGTTTGATATCTACAATGCCCTTTCTTCTAGGACTCCGTTCCACAACAAATATATGCCTACACCTATATCCCTATATACTATAAGGATAGTATTAAAATAGAAGGGCAATCATTAATCATTTGTAATCACAACTTCTTACTTAAATGTGTATTATGTAGAACCAGGAACAAAGAGAAAAGCTTAAAGTAAAATAAAATAAAATAAAGTGTGAATGGTAAAACTAAAACTTGTATTAATGTGAAATAAGTGCTCAGGATATTCCTATTGAAATTAGTTAAAATAGAGAACACACACACACACATTAAATGCAGTTTTATTACATTCAAATACATATAATCTTTAGATGCAAATAAATCAACTGCTGCTAGGACTCACTTCTATTTGTGAACAGTACTAAAATGCTTTGTAATTAGCACATGAAGTCACTGACCTTTGCTTACACTACAATTAGATTGCCTATTTGTCAGTACACCTTTGAAAAGTGTTAACAGCCAGCTTTATTTCTTTTATGCCAAAAGGAAGAGAAGTTTACAGCCTCACCCTGACCTTTGGAATTCTGGATTCATCATTCACAAGCCTTGGACACTTGCTTTGGGCTTAGAATACATATTAAGAACTGTGTGGACCTTTTATTCCTTAAAAATAAGCCATCAACCCTTTCTTGATGCTGGCAAAATAATATCCAGATTTAAAATAAAAACTGAAGTAAGAGTTTGCACTATATCATTCCTTTCTCCATGGAACACTAAGGATTTTCTAGCTACAATTTTGTCTAGTTAAGAAAAGTGGTCTCTAGGTGTTTGACTACAACGAAACTAAACTAAACAAAAGGCCCTAAATGTCACCCTGAATGAGATTCCGGATGTTACTTCTCTTTACTTGGCTTGAATAGCGTACAATACAAACTGTAAGCTTTGACAGGAGCCTGACTTGCTGCCTACTGGGTTTGACTAGCTAAATGCACACGTAGCCATACCTTCAAGTTAAAAGGTTCTGGGACTTCACATCAAAGACCATACTCACTGCAGCGTATTCTCTGTACTGGATTATACCAACTTGAAATTGTGAGATATAAACATAGCTTAATAATGTCTCACAATGAAAAAGTTGAAATAATGAGGATTTCTTTTAACAATCATTAGGAATCACCCGGTTGTAGGGCATGCTGGGTGAGTGAAATGTAAACTGTACTGGGCTCATCATCACGCTGCTGAGCCACTTTTTCTGGATACTAGAAACACCTACTTCCCACTTCTGGTAACAGTGAACCATGATGACATCTGCATCCATCAGAAAGTTCATGGGGTTTTGCTTCGTGTAATAGTGGTAAATGTTAAACAAGAACAGCACAAAAATGCAACCTGCAATTATGAGATGTACTTTAAAAAAAATCAATCATATTAAATGTGTCATCCTGGGATTTGGGCTAAAATCAGACATGCACACATGCACATCTAATCAATAACTGGAATGATATTCACATATAACCAACAACTATATGAAAAATCAGACGTTATAAAATATAATGGAAAAACACAAACCATCTCCATGACATGTATTGTTTATTTAGGAAAGACTACTCCAGGACCTATTAGAGATAATGCTAAAAACAAAAAATAAAGCATTACTAAGATCAGTATACAGTTCAAAGGTTTTGGATTTATATGCTCCAAAAATATATTTAGGGTGTGCATATATACTTCCCCAAATATTCTCCACATAGGAGTATATTTATGATTTATGGAAAAATTAATCTGGAGTTATTTGAGTTTTGATAGATACAGTCTCCTTGACTATTATTCCACTCTTATGTAATAACCTCCAGCTATCTGGATTAGGAGACAGCAGTAGGTTCAGAGTGGTGAAAATTGTGCCCTAGCTGATTATCTAGGCCCCACTACTCTTTTTTTTTTTTTTTAGCTGTCTTTGAATGTAATGTTTTTACCCTGGGAATAAAACAATGAATAAGTCAGAGATTCTCCTGCCTTCAGTGACATACAGTCTATCAGACATGATGGTTTGATTTGAATTCTACAAAAGAAAACACAGAAGTTAAGAAACATAACTAGCTGCAGCAAAATAAGATTCCAATGTGTATCCCTATGACTGCAGAAGCTTGTTAAAATGCAGATTTGGACTCAGGTCTATGACGGGACCTAAGATTCTACATTTCTAAAAGCTCCCAGATGACATAAATGCTGTGACCTAGGGAGCCCACAGGACACACTCTGAATAGCAAGACAGAAATTCATTCTTTTGAAGGTGAAAATGAGGGGCAATTGCCCTTATAAGAAGGAAGGTACATTTACTAAAGAGGCTCTTGTTTTCCTTCTTACTCATAATAACCATGCAAGGAAAACTTCTCCATCTCTATTTAAAATAACAGTAACATAGACAAATTGAACAGCCAAATTTGAATCCAGGTCCATAGCTCTTTCTCTTTATAATCAGTCCCATTGTGTACCAAAATATTGTGGATCAATATTAGTTGAATAGTTTCAAGAACCAGAAAAATGTCCAGTATAGTTTGGGAACAGAGGATAATGGGAACAAGAGGAGGGACTGAATATGTCAGCAGTGTACTTGTGGGTATCTTATGGAAACATTGAGGATACTTGGCTTTCATCCACAGGAATTTGAAGAAATAAATGAAAGGATTTAGAGCAGGAGAATAACCTGTCCAGATTGTGTGTTTTTAAAACATCACTCAGAATGCAATGTAGAAAATTGATTGAAACAGTGTGATCTTGAACTCAGGAAAGTAAATTTTGGAAATTAACTTTTTAAAAAAAATGCATGGTGAAATAAATCAGTCAAATAAGGATGAAAACGTGACTTAGGGTAGTGACAGCAAAAATGGAGAGGTGTGGTAAAATTTAAGAAACATTTACCTATAAAAAAAAAGAAACATTTACTGGGATAAAATATTAGTGGGATATTAATTAACTACACACCTGGGTGGGTGTTTTATTTTGTTGCAACTTCTGCAGAGTTGCGAAGGGAACAGAGTTCCAGGAAATTTTCTCCTATGTAAGATTTCATATGGTCTAGTATATTTTGCATTAGCTCTGGGTTTCCCAAAGAGAGATATACAAATTAATTTCAGGTCTTATAGGAAGAACAATTTTTAAATATATGGTTTATTTTTCTGTGACTGGAGAGGGCAACTAACATGTCAAAACCAGTGATTGTAGGTATAACACTGCCGAAGTCTGAGCAGCAGTCATCCACCACACTCGGATTGGCCCAGTGACAGAGGGGTGTTTGGATGGTCCTTGCATAAGGCACAACTGAATGAAACAGGGCCTCAGCCCACACCTTCCAAAAGCACTGGGTAGTACCCAGAGTGAGACAAATTCCAGTGGCCTGCCTAAGCCTCTACACTATGGCCATGCCTGCTGAATATCTCAGGCACACCAGCATGCCCAACAGAGGTGGGGAGCAACATGTTTTAAAGAGTATTTAAAGGGGCGATACAGCATGTATGTGGGAATCTGAACAAACTCTCACCTGTCCTTCAAATGTTTGCTCACTGCTTACTGCAAAGGGCTTCCCTGATCCCTTGAGTAAGTAGTCACTGTATACCAGTTAGTTTATATTGAGGGATAAGAGTAAGAGAAAGTTTAATGCTAAAATTCAGTAAGGACACAATGCTCGTATCCTATCATTGAAGAATATGGGTTGTGGATCTCCTGTGTGTGATTTGGTACATATGTCAGTTATTTAACCTGAACGAATGTACTTCTTTCTACAATTAGTTTTTCAAATGGGAAAATATAAAGCCAAATAACAGAATGCTGAGTGGTGAATGTTCGGTAGATAGCAGCTAATCAGTGGAATCTGTTCCTTTTTTATTTAATTATGAGCACCATGAGCCTTTTGGATTTGAACTCCTGACCACACCTCACTCATTTCTATATCCCTGGCACTAGATACAACGACTTGTGTATTGCTGGTATTCAAGATATGCTCTTAGAATTACCGGATGATCACCAGCACTAAAATCACCAGAGAATTTAAGCCTGATTGTCACCCAAAGTTTTTCAGTGATAAAAACATGATCTCCAGGTTCCAGTCTGTAGGATATGACTCCACAGTTGGACCCAATACCAACTCTAAAGTTAGCAGGCCAGATAGGAAGCAGCAGAAAACAATTACTGCTGGAAAAAGTTTGAATTTGTAAACACTAATATTAACTATCCAGTCATCGTTTTCATTAAAACCAATGAGCAATGCCACCTTTATAACCAGAAGGGAGGATACGATTACATATGGGTGGAGTACTAGATGGCATTACTGGTAAGAATGCTCCAGCATTCTACAGATTAACTTTGGAAGAGGCAAGAGTGGAACTGCTGTAGTCTATATGCTTTAAAGTATCGTGATAAATGTAAAAGATACAGTTTTCCTATTTTGAATGCACCAGTAAGTTTTAAGGTGTATGTATGGTGCATAACTAGAAATATATACTCATCATATTATTTCACATTAATTGAATTAACCCATACATTTTCATTACATTTCCACTAAGCCCAAATACAGCTTTACGTAGACAAACTCTGAGTGGAGGAATCTATAAGTGATGAACGGAAGTGGCATATCACTGGAAATATGTACCTAGAACAGCTTCTGGACTTCAGTGTATTACCAAGAGTGGAAATAGACCTTTAAATTTTCTCACCTCCATCCCCATCCTGACGAGGAACTCATATTTACCTCTGATGGGCGAGGAAGGAAGGAAACTGATTTATTAGAAACTGATATAATTTTCTTTCTGAGTCTATTTTCTATGAGTTCACTATTCATTTTTTCTCTTTGGTTTTATTAACATTTGCTGAGCATCTAGTATATGCCAGACACTTTACTGTGGACTAAAGATGCATAAATAAATAAGACACATGTGTGTTCCTTCACTGGACCATGTGTTCCTTGCAAAAAGAATGCATGAAATATAGCCTCGCAGCTACATTTTTAATCTGTATGGGAGACAGTAGAGAAAATGGATTGTTTTTCTTTAGGGAAGAGATAGATTGTTCTTTAATCCATCATTTGGTCTATAATCGATTCACATAGTTGAAATACTTGAGAGCTAGATCTTGGAAGGGTGATTTAGGATATGTTGTGAAGGCTTAGCACAAGCTCTGGAATTAGATTTCCCAAGTTCAAATCCTGGACTAACCATATATTAGCTGTATCCTAAAAAAAGGCATAGTCTTCTGGTAACTCAGTCTTTATCTCTAAAATGGGGATAATAGTAAGGCTCATCTAATAGGTAGAAGAATGAAATAAGCTAAATATAGATAAAGGACTTCAAACAGTGCCTATTACATTATAAATACTTAAAGGATGTTAGCCTTACTTTTGTACATTTTCCTGGTAAGAGAAGAAAATGGCATTTAAGAAATAGTGAATAATGAAAAAACTCAAGTTATGAGGCATTCAGGTAAATAGTGCTGAAAATAAAAATAAGAACAACCACCAACATGTTTGGTTAAATGTGCACCAACTGCACATTTAACATCAAACACTGTGCTGTATTTCCTGTTGCCTTATTTAATCCTCACAACCAGGGCTAGTAGATAAGGATTGACACAATATCACCGGGCTTTCTAACAAGATGGATTTATCACAATTCCATCAGAAATAGAAATGTGAGAAGTTAGCCCTTGTGGGAAAGGTAACTCGCCTTCCTAGAGGCATGCTCAAGTATTAATGGATCTTCACCCTACTGATATGGAAGGAAGACAAGCCCAGTTAATCAGAAGGCTTTTGTCTTGCCGAGTGGGATATGCCAGTGTGGAGGCCCAGAGCATAACTGCTCAGGGCAGAAGAGACAAACCTGAGGATGGCCACCAGGAGTCCTAATTTTCTGATTATTTTCAATGTCTTGCTCCGGCTCTAAATATATATTGAATTAAGAATTCATTTAGGAGCACATTAAGAACCTCAGGGCTGGCTAGTTCCCTAGCCATTATTCTCTAACTTTTACTGTATTATTGTATTATTTTGAAGTGGTTTTAAAATTTGGATGTGGTCGAAATCACCTGTCCCCAGGGGATTCTGTAAAATGCCAATGCCCGGGACCATTTCTCTATATTCTGAATTGGGGATTGTGGTGGGACCCAGGGATCAGTATTTTTGAGGTGCCCCAGAGTTGACATGGTCATATTGCCTTTCTGTGGAGCAGAGTTTCGCTAAGCGTGATTAGCGGGTGCTCTCTATGAAAGCTGCATTTTCACCAGCACACTTATACATGTGCGCCTTTGAAACATGGTTCTGAACTTAGAGTACTCAAAACCTGAGGGACAACGAATAAGGAGTTGGTTATTATGACCCGTTCTGTGCCATGGGAAGGAGCCTGGATTTGCTCCTGGGGACAGGAGGAAACCACAGATGGACCATAAGCAATGCTCAGGTTCGTGTTTTAGAAACAATCAAACTGATCAATTCGAGATGCAGTTCAGCGGCGAGGTGGTGAGTCTAAGGATGAGATATCCGTGACTGAAGAAACAGTCTTTCTGTTTCCTCTGCTGCTTCCATGTTCCCCTTCCCCCCTCCACATACCCCTTTCCTCGGACCCTGGGAAATCAGCATAAGCCAGCAACAATGAACAGCAGATAGCTTACAGTCAAAATTTTCCCAGAATAAACAAATAACAATAATAATAATCACAGCATTTCACTATGGAGAGAAGCCTGCAATGTCATCTATTTTCAAAGTGTCACTAATGACAGAGCTTTATTTACATTATCTGTAAAGGCACGTGTGTATCTTCTCCCAAACAATCAAGCTTCAGGCATAAGATGCAATGTCTATGAAGTGAACCTTTTGTCTCTCTAAAGAAAAAAACCTTCTATGGGCAGTAACTGAACTCGGGAGTCCTGAGTCTGTGGCTGAACGTCTGATTGTGTTTCCTTCTTTTATCAAGGGCACACCTGTTCCTAATCACTTTATTTCTATTTATATTTTCACCTTACAGAAGTGCTGGGAGGATTAATTACAGCAGTTAATGCTTCTGTTTGAAAGGAGATGATACTCTGTAAGTATTAAATATTATTAAACTTAATGGAATTAAATTGGTTTAAAAGAAAGAAATGGTACAATTCAGCATTTCATTGATGCTCTGGAAAACTACAACACCTCACGTTGTGTCATTGAGCTAAAGTATTAGAGATTTTTTAAAAAATTCCCCAAGCATCTATAAAATGATTTGATTGAGTGTATATCTCACCGATTTCTAATGAAGCACAGATCTATGTAATATATCAGTAGCTGTAGATGAGTTGATGAAGAATGAATTAATTACTCAGTTATCCCAAATGGCACTTATTTTACAATATACATGATTTTCATGTTCCTACCAGTCATTTCAGAACTGAAGTAGTTCATTCAGGGAGAAGAATACCATAAAATTAGAGGTATTCACTCACTGCAGTTAGATATTAATAAAGGAACACCTCAAACACACCCCAGCTCCTGTTAGCATCCATCTCTGACTGAAGGAGATAAATATTCCTGTTTTGGGTTTTGCTCTGCATGACAAAAACCAAAGGTCCTGTGACTTGGCCACATCTTTATTTTTTTATTTTTATTTTATTTTTTAAAAGTTTTTATTAAGGTATGATTCATATACACTGTTATGAAGGTTTCACATGAAAAAACAATGTGGTTACTACATTTACCCATATTATCAAGTCCCCACCCATACCCCAATATAGTCACTGTCTATCAGTGCAGCAGGATTTGGCCATATCTTTAATAATTGCAAATAAATATTCTAAATGTTGGCGCCAGTAAATAATACATATTAGCAGCAATATTAAAATGAAAGGTAATGGCAAGTAGTCAAGCTGGGGATAAAACATGAAGCGCATCTATCTGCTAACCTCTTTTTGACAATTCCAGGGGAGCAGAAATCACTCAAGTGGCCAAAGGTCATTATCTCCAAGGGGTTTTCATCTCTGAAGGGTTTTTATTCCCAAGGGGTTTTCAGAGAAAAGTGGAAGTACTGCATGGGGATTAAGCATGGGGTAGACTGCTGTGTCTTGGACTCTGATGTCAATATATCATATGACCTTAAGCAATTTGCTCATTTGAAAACAGGATGATGTTTGTTCAGATCTCCTGAGATTGTGAAGACTGAATGAGATATATATGTAAAATGTTTAGCATTGTGCCAGCTATTTTAGTAAGCATTTAATAAATGCCAGTCATTACACTATGACACGTAGCTGGACTGCATAAACATTTCCTTCTATCACTCAGAAAAGAAAGCCAAGGAGAATGAAGAAATCAACAAAGACCTCATGCAGGCTAAGCCACTAATCTGTTCTTCAGATTCTGAGTTCCTCAGTTCCTAGAGGTGATGTTATTTGTCAAATACTGAATGCTTTTTACAAACATGCTTCAAAATGGTTATTGGTATTGAGTCCAGGAAGTTGGAGAGGTATGAAAAAATGTTTCCGTTTATCATAACAATACAACTTGTTTCTAATAAGGATTAAGGCACACATTCCAAATTCAGGGAATATTCGCAAACAAAATATGGCTTCCCCATCGCAAGAAGAAAAAAATTGGGCGGGGAGAAGCTTATTGTTACCTAATCAGAAAAAATATATATTTCTGGGTCTTCTAGTTTTATTAAGATATAGGTCCACAGACATAATTCTAAATTCAATTAAACTATGTTTGGCGATGTAGAAGCACAGTTTTTCCTCCTCTGCAGATTTTATTCTGACAGCTAAGTTTAATTCATGCCATCACTGGGTAAATTTTCCTCAGGTGACTTTTACTCTGATGTTTGAAGAATCTAGCTACTTATTTTATAACATGACATTATAATTTATTAGCATTCCAATTAAAACCATAATTTATCTATAACCTTCAAGTTTATTATTTATACTGCACCTTTCTAGTAGCTAATAAATCAATTGTAATTGACTTTGATACCAAAAAGCTAAATACCAAGCCCTACCATAAACTGAAAATGATGGGTTATGCAAATAGATCTGTCTCTCCTTCTACAGATGAAGTTAGAGGAAAAGGCTAAAGGTTTAGCAATTTGGAGAAAGGTGTGAAACAATATTGTAAATGTCTGACACTAACTAAACATATGCCATTTTGAGAGACATAAGCATTATTTGTCACATTGCACTGATAAGACACTGAGACTCAAAGAGTTTGAGGAACTTATGCAAAGAGCACACAGACTCTAAGTGATGGGACTGGGATTCAAGCCAGAAATGTCTGGCTCACAAACCGTCACCCTCCTCCCAAACACTTTTCTTCCAACCCCACATAAAAGCGGTGCATTCCTTGCTTAGCAGAGCTCCGTATTAATTCACCAATTTTACTGCATTCCAAATAATAAAGATCAAAGAGAAAATAGAAGTCAGTCTTTGAGTTACATTTCTTAGATAATTCATAATTTTTTTACCTAAATGAAGAATGTTTTAAATGATATATGCATCTCTTATCTCCATTTACATCTTTCTCACGTCAAATGGTACACATCGACATAAATGAGTCACCATCGAATTGAATTATACTGTGCTCCTTGCCCTTTCTAATATTTATTTGCACACTAAAGATCTCATTACTGGCCTGAACTGACTTCTGAATATGTGTGCTCTTCACCAGGGCCAGAGTTTACAGCTTTGCTGGGGAGGGCTGTGCTGATGGGCTCTTTTATTTTTAAAAAGCCTCAGAACAGAGGTGGCTGGAATCCCTAAAGTCTCCCTGGGTCTGATGTAACCAAGGCTGAATCAACAGCAACTTCTTGGCAAGAAGATGCCATCTGGATCACCCCAAGAGATGTTCTCTTCCTTGTTTTTTGTCAGTCTTTCAAGAATTACAAAGTCAAGCTTTAGCAGTCACAGATCTTAAGGAGAAACACACATGCCATGAAGATCTAAAAATAATAATAACAATAAGGCTAATAATTTAAAAATTTTGGAAGATATGGGAGTCGCAAATGAGCATATTAATCTGACATCAATTTAAAGGCACACAGAGCACAAATTGAACTTAACACAAAGAAAATCATATGACAGTTTTACAGTAAAACAACACTGTTTCCAAATAATTATGCCATATTCCTCAAGAAAAATCAACACTTGAGGCAGACTGCATTCATCTTTGGTTTTTATTTTATTCATGTGCAGCATTAAAAGACAGTTTCAGTTGTATGGCAAAACTTCCAGAGAGATGACCTAGAGAAGTGGTAATACCTTTTATTTATATTTGTCTTTCTAGAAAGGTAGGATTTCTTCAAAAGGTGTTTTCAAACAGCTCTTTCTCTGACCCCAAATGATTTTAATTGAAATAATGATAACAGCGACTAAAAGAGTCATATTTATTTGGAAAGACTTTCTCTTTCAGGATATCCAGAACATTTCATTTTCTTTGCTCATACTCTTCCCCTCCTCTGCTGATGGACCCTCCTTTTCAGAACTCAAAAGGCTGAGTTCCCTCAAGAATATCCTTGAGCTTCTCTCTGTTTACACCCCCCATAATGTAAGCTCATCCTCTCTTCAATGTCAGTGACCAAAAAATGTGCATGTTCAATGAGTAACTTTCCTCTTGAACCCCAATCTCCTGTTTCCAACACTGTGCTTGACATTCCCACATGAATATTTTAAAGAAACTTCAATGTTAACACAACCTAAGAATAATTCTCAATCCTTTGAACTCTCCCTTACACATAACTTGCTCCTCATTTTAATAAGTGGTAACGTCATTTACTTAATTGTTCAAAACAAAAGCCTGTAAGTCCTCCTTGACCCCCCACCCCTCTTCTCACAAGTCCTACATCCACATAGAAATAAGTGTTGGCCTGTCTTCTCAGCAATATCCCTAAGGTACCCTGTTTTCTCATCTCCATTGTTACTTACTAAAGAGTCACCTAAATGGTCTCTACTCTTCTACTCTTATCCCCTTAACATCCATTGCACATGTTGTGCATTATACACACACACACACACACATATATATATAAAGTTGTTGGCCATAGTTTAAAATTCAGTACCCACCCATCCATTTGGAACACAAGCTGAAATCCTTATCTCAATCCATGAGAACCTGTGACCCAACTTTGATCTAAGCCTCCAGATTCATCTCATACCATTCTACTACTCCTAGCTCACCATTCCCCAGCCACACGGCATTTACTTCTGTTCCTCAAACAAGTTCGCCTTGTTCCCTAGCAAAGGCATTTGCATCAGTTCCTCTTATCTTCCCATGGTTCCTTCTTGTCATTCACATGTCAGCTTTAAAACATCACCAATTTAGGAAACATTTTCCAGACAACTCAAACTAATGCATCTAGTTATTCCATGTTACATCAGTCTGTTTTACCTTATTTTCTTACTCCCCAACCTCAGATACTAGAGTATGAACTTCATGAGGGTAGCAGACATATTTGTCTCATCCAGTCTGTACTTTAGCACCTAGAAGAGGGTCTCACCAGTGCTGGGTGCTCTGTAGTGGGTTGCCAAATGAGAGGACAAGTGAATGGAGACCAACATGGTGCTAGGAAAATGGATGTCTGTCTTCTAGATTCCAGACATTTGAGAAAGATAATATTTGGACACTATCTTCTGCCCTTTGGATTAGTTTGAGATTCAGGATAGGTGTTTGCTGATCAATTTCATGTCAAAATGATAGAGTGACCATTTTACTCTGAGTCAAAACTACTTGCTCATGTGAATACCAAGTAATCCCTCACTAATCCTTCACAGGTTGAGAACTGGACTTACTTAGACATATAAGGCACTCAATAGATGTTTAGTGAATCATAATTTATTCTATTTTGTATGTACTTGTTGATTCCAGAAAATTAAAATATAATTGAGACATAGCCCCTTTGCTCAGATCTCCTAATCTAATGGAGGTGGTAGAACAATAAGTAGAATATTAGTATTATAGCATGGTAAGTAAAATTATATTATGGGGAGTATTATGGGGCCCACAGGCTAAACTGAAGTTCTACAGAGAACATGGGAACAATGAAGGACTGGAGAGCATTGCTCATTACTCTGGAGGAGCATTCTGAGGTCAGAATGAGACAATAATAGGTGTAAAGCATGTAATGCCACATTTCCTAACACATAAGTAGCTAGTAAATGTTTGCAACACTCAACTAAAAGGCATAGAGAGCCAAGAAATAAATTAAAGAGGATGAATGTTGATTAGCATAGGATCTATAGTTCTTGTTGGGTTTAGATTAAGATATTTTTAACAACAATAGACCCCTCTCCTCTAAGGGTTCTAGGTCCTTCCTTCCTAAGGGGCCCTTGTCCATTTGATGTGTAGTATAGGAGTTTGACCGGTGCCTTATTATCTGTGTCACCTTTTCCAGATTAAGTTTTCTTTCCTTCTCCTTTTAAATTATGCACAATATTGGTGGCTAACTTATTAGGTTGTTGTGAGGATTAAATGAATTAAACACATTTTAAAGATATCGAGATCTACAAATGCACAATAAAATGGAGCAATGTGCCAGGCATGGTTCTGATTTCCTCATTGCCTAAACAAGGCTTCTCAAATTCAGCAAGTCTGTCAATCATACAGAAATAAGTAAATGGTAAACAAACAAACAAATGACACACATATGTCATTTATATATTAGCTTACGTAATCACCAATGCAGAAAATATCTTCCAGACAACCCAGATTCAATTAGTCATCCAGGCATTCTGTAGGACATCACTGTTTCACTTTGTCTGTTTTCCTACATACATAATGTAATTAAAGTCCTACCAGTGAAAAATGAAAGGCAAAATAAAACATGGTTCAAAATTTAAGAAAATAGATTCAAAGAAATAGCAAGTTCATCAGATTTATTGCAAGGGAGGATCAGACACCATCATCCGCTAGGGAGAAAATTTGTCTTTTGAGTTTATTTAGGTTTGAATGGGGTTTTATTCTTACAGTTTGTGTGATAATAGCAGTGTCTTAAGTTTTAAATTGTTTTTAAAGAAGACATGAGAGAGCCACCTGACAAGATCCTTGTGAAGATTCAATGCAACAGTGCCTGAGAAATGTACTCTAACTTTATTAATAGAATTTGCATCTAAATGGTCACAAAGTAAGTTGCTCCATCAAATCATTGCTGCTCAGAGAAGTGATAGGTGGCAGGGTACACAGGCCTCAATCTGTCTAGCCAAACAGTCAATTTCATTTTGTGCCTAGGTGCAGGAGAAAATACAGGGACCCAAGTTTATCCACCTCCATAAGTCATAGTTCTTACCCCTAATGGTGACCTAAACTCACAGTCAGTGTGAATCTCTGGGAGGATCCCTGCTCAAAGGCCAGCGGTGAAGGCTAAATTTGCTGAAAAGTCGAGAACTCAAAGAGGAGGAGCAGACAAGCACAGAAAGTTGAGAAGGCTTAACACCTTCTTCAGGAATTCCAGACTCAGGGAGTCATCTGCAAAGGCTGAGAGATTAGCTTCAAGGAAAATAGCTATTCCAAGACACTGAGGAGAAATTAGAAACGACCAGCTGGTGTGAATCAAGAGAACTATGTTGCTAAAAGGTGGCGGAGCAATCTGTTTACAGAGAACTAGGCTTTCTAACAGCTTTCTCAGGCACGGAGCTTTTTTTGTTTTGTTTCATTATTTCCTCTCTATTTTTCTTTTAAATCCTTTGGAAGGCTGCAGAATGAATAGCTGTAAAATGTGAAAAGAAACATAGCTGCATCAAAGGATGCTTTGTGATTACCCTTCATTTTAATAAGTCACGGGCAGAATGAATTTCAGCATCTTCAAAATCATTGCCCGTCAAAGGCTTCTCAAAAATGAGTCCACTTTCTTACTTTGAAGCCTCTACCACCTACTGTTTTGGAGAAGATTACGAGGGGCTCTCTCTGGTGGTACTTTTGCTTCTTTTGGCCTAAGAGCTATCCAAAAAATAAACTGAAGACCCCACAAAAAGTTTTGAGCGAGATTTGGAACTTTGTGAAGTGAAAACTGTATCTACAAGAAATTCTGCAAACCACACAAATTGAAAATTGCATCCTCTGTAGAGCCTAGCAGAATTCTTAAAAAATTGTTTTTACTACCTTTATTTACCATATTTTTGGAAAGGCAACTGAGAAAAAATTATATAAATTTCAGAGGCAGGCATGTCAGGGCTTGAGCTCAAGCTCCCACCGCTGATGCCTGCTCAAGCTTCTCCTTGGAGGTAGGCAGCTATCAACATCCTTACTTAGTGGATTAGTTTAGTTTCGAAAGGCACAGTCTCTGGCACTCAGTGAGCATGTCATACATACCAGTTTTATTACCTTTCCCCTCACCCACCTTAGCCCTCTTCATGCTGAAGACAAGATGCAATTTCAGAAGAATTATTCTGTTAAAGTTCAGCGCCACTAAGTAACTTGTCAAAGGAGGCACAGCCTATAAAGCTGTCTGCAGATTCTAGATCGCCACAATTTGTCCTCTATAAATATTTACTGAACTGAGTGACAACGTTTCCTCTCCTGGCTGGTACAGAACAATGGTACACAAAACATTCAGAGAGGAGAAGGGATTGATGATCTAGGTAACATCTGGAATCAGACTGTAGGGTAACTATGACAGACCAAATCTGCTTAACTGTTTCCCAGATAAGCGCTCTACTCTTCTATTCGCCGGGTGGAAGACTCCACCCGTGATTGAAGGAGTGTTTCCACAAGTTCACTAATACTTGCCCAGGGATTTGAAACAACCTCTTGTTTCTTAAAGCTGAGACTTTCAAGACTGCTCAAAAACTGTATAACAAAGAAGTATCAAAATTACTTCAAACCATTATTTCTGATAATGAAAAGTATTGTAGATATTATCTCTAAATTGAAGTATATTTGACTTTAGAGTATGATTATTATTACAATGATTATGAGGAAATAAGGTGAATGCAACTTTTCTATAAGGTACTGAGTCTTTTTTTTTTTAACATTTAAATAGTTTGAATAAAACCTGTGTTTAAATGTGTCAAGGAAAATGGTGATCATTCCCCAAGCACATAGTTTTGTAACTATACCATCCTGGGAAAGATTCAGCTACTTTTCAGTCCTACAGATGCACCTAACATATATTGAGTGCTTATTATTTTCCAGGAAAGCTTTGCATAGGGATAATGAATAAAACAAAGCTCCTACCTTCAAGGAGTTCTCATTCTAGCTTCAATTATCTCTACTTAGAATATTTGAGTCAATGGAAAACAAAAATAGAATAGAATTGGAGCTTCAGGTAGTGTAAATCTGAGATGAGTATAACAATTTTCCTTTATGTGAAACAGCATAGTCCTTTACAAACTTAATATATGGATATGCCTTTTTCCCTCATGCTATGTATTTGTTTCAATTCATTCTTTAAAAAAAAGCTTCATTCATTAGAGTATTGCAAGTTATGTCTACGACTAAAATAAATGTCAAACAGTGTTAAACATGTATTTAAATTTCAACATGGGATTGCTGTTGGTCAACTTACAAGGCTGTTGTGGCTCTGTTCTCAAATAATAGGGGATGAAAATAGGGCCAGGGCATGTTCCTCTGGTGGCATTTAGATTACAGTGAGCCAGGCAGACAAACTATGTGAACAGGGGTACCAGGCTCCTGCTTACATGGAGTTAACAGTCTCCATTAAATCTCTGCTGTCCAAACTTCTGTCCTGGTTCCTAGGCATTTAGAACCCCACTTTGATAATGGCAAAATAATGAGAAAGCCACATATAAATCAATGAGTTGGTAATTACCAGCTTCCTTGGCCTTGATGATACCAAATTTGGAGAAGATCTGAGATATTTGGGTCAAGTTGACACAGTAAAGAATAACATATTAAAACAGGGAGGCATTAAAGTATGCATAAAAGGTTTAAAGTAAGCCTTCCTGTAAGATTTAGCTTCTGTGGATTTCTGATCACTTGCTTTTCTGATTATTCTGATCAAATCACTTTAGGTTTAAAAAAAATCCATGAAATTGGAAGAAACATCCCAAAGGGGTTTAGAACACAGACCAAACTTAACATTTGGCACAGTGTCTCTCTAATAATAGACACCCTATTCATTCATTATTCACCAAATATTACCAAACATGTAACCAAAATACAGCTGGGGTCGTGAGTGGTATTACACCTGTCCAGTGCTGTCTGAAAGAAATGGCAGTCCAACCACAGATACTATACACATTTTTAATCCCTCTCAAGAATATGCTAAAGACAGGAATATATCCTAATTCAGTACAGTCTCTTAGAAAAAAGTCTTTTTCCCCCTCTGAATACTTTTTACAAAAAGTAGGGCAGGGACCTATTCTCCTCCTTATACTATATGTGCGTGTGTGTGTGTGTGTGTGTGTGTGTGTGTGTGTGTGTGTGTGTTTACACACACTTATACTATATCCCTAATTTGGAGACACACAAAACAGGTCAGCATTTTAAAATTTCTGATTACTCCTGCAGCAAAGAAAGATGTTAAAATACAATTAACTCAGGTTTTGTGGTCAACTTTGGGACTATCATGTGACACCTGTTGATACTTCACAGGATGCACCTGAGAACATGTTAGGGTTAAGACACCTTAAGCTCCATGAATCACATCATCGCATTGGTTCTTTGGCTCCCTGGTGTCTGGCAGCATGAATAGCCTGAATAATCCTGAGATCAAGACAGCCAGGGATCTGTAAATGAGGTTGTACAGCAAAATTATTGATAAAGCACTTTCTTTCTGTAAAGGATGAGCCCAGAATACTCCCTGGTAAGTGATACAGGTTGTAATACAGAAAGCAAGACCTTTTGATCCCAAATAGATTTTTTTCCCCTCTCTCACTTCTGTATTGAGAGAAGGTGGTACAGATAAGACAGGGAGTAGGGTCTTTTTAGCTGAGAAACAGCTCTTCATAAGAAAGATGCCTTTTGGGAAATATTGCAGGCAGGAAATAGATTTTACTCTATTTAGCAAATGTGCATAGGACTTCAATACTTGTTTGTTGAGTGAATCGATGTTGAAAAGATTCAGTGACGTGAGAGCAGAGTGCCATGGGGAGTGTGACTGGGTGTCTATTCCCCCCTACTGCTCTTGATTCAAATGCTTAATGCCAAAAATGACAGTATTAAGAAATAGAACATTGAGATGTGAGACTGATTTTTTCTTATTTTCCTCCCCAACACCAGATCAACTATCATTACTTCTTCTTTGTATCTTTATGTCACTGACATTCCACACGATGGTCTTTGTCAAGTAATCAAGTCAAAATAGACAGCAGATACTATTTGAATAAGTGTTCTTTCATACCAGACATTATGCTAAGCAATACACATGCCATTGTTTAATCTTCTTAGTACACCCCTGAGAGATCTCACAGTATCTTTTCACTTTTGAGAAATATGGAACTCAAACCAGTGAAGTAAATTGGCCTGGATCCTTCAACTAGTGTGGGAAAACTGGGATTGAAAATCGAAAGGTCCCTGCTTCCCTTTTCCATCCAGCCTCACGTTTTATGATCCTGAAGCTAAAAGCCAGAAGGCGCTTCTAAACCACCATTATTCTTTAACTGCAGCACCTTTACGGCGTGTTAGCAATTCCTATCATGCCTATCGCTCCCCTTTTTCTCTTTACTCATTTAAAGAGATAGAATTTCCCAATGAGCCACTGTGCTGAAGAATACAATTCTGCAGGAACCTCACCAAGAGGAAATGCTTTCTCAATTTAATAATGGAAGTCGATGGGAAATGGGATTTGCCTCACAGGGATTGGCAACTTTGCTGAAATACAGTCATTGCATAAGCTGGTAGAAACCTTTGATGTAGAGAGAAGTAGAAAAAGCCCCAAATTAGCTACTGAATATTATTAGACACCCCGAAGGCAGTCACCATGTCTTCTTGTTCGTCTGTGTAGCTACCAAAGCAGAGTTCTTTGGAGCTGATATTTAATAATTGCCTGGTGAAATAAAATGTTTTTTTGAAATTTGTAAAAGTTAATCTCATTATGAATATGAGTTAAAATAAGCCAATAAACTATAACTTCCGACAAGAGTATATTATATAGAAATAAAACACCAGAACCACAGTCAAAGAATACCTCAGGAGAATTCCATTCACCAATTAATTAAAAGACTAATATATTTTGAGCTTCCTCATTATGTGAGTTGCTGAGGGTATGATGAGACACACCAAGAAAATAATACTGTATTGTTTGATTTGCGGGCAGACTTATGGTGTTTACTTGTGTTTTTGTGTTTAGTTTTGGCATCTGTGTTGCTCAGTATTATATAAGACTGTCTTGGGCATCATGTGAAAATGAATAAAGATATTGGGCTTCATGGATGGGTGTCAGAGAAGGCTTCTCAAAGGAAATAAATCTTTAACAGACTTTCAGAAAGGCTTGGAGTTAATAATCTGGAGTTGGGATTCTAGATAGCAGAAACTGCCTATGCAAAACCCCTAGGAAACAACTCATGCCAACATCAAGAAATCAAGGAGGCCAGAATAGGGGGAGAACTGATGCTATTGAGCAGGATGCATGGTCTACAGAAGGTTGAATGGAAAAACAGGGACAAAATCATGTAATGTCTATGAGATATCCTCAGGATTTTATCTCCTGAAAGCAATGAAAAACAATTGATGGGTGGTGTCCCCCATGATCTTCTCAAAATGCACGTCAAACTGAATCACCTTTATGATTAAGTATAAGGCACAAATTAGGTAGGGAGGCAAATGGATGCAAGGAAACCATTTAGATTATCTTTCCAACAATTCCTTGGTCCCCAAGGATAGATGATGACAAGTCGGTAAGTAGAAGGACACAAGACACATTTAGAATATAAAATCTGCACAGAGTAGGGTGGGGAAATCAAATCTACTTGATTTTTGTTACTCTCTATGTAAGTATAATTAAAATAATTTATCATATTGCCATTGGTGGAAAACTAGTATCATGAAAAGAACATTAAAAATATAGTGAAGATTGGAAAAATTATAAATACTAGCTCTTGTCTCCCAAAATTTCTGAGCATGAGACAAATTCTCCCTTACTTAAAAAATAGATAATTGGTTAAGTATTATGTGCTAATTATTATTATATGGAGATGGTCTCCTTCAAAAGTCAAAGGACTGAGGAACAAATAAAGAATAACCGCTATTAAGAGATTCAATTTTCTTTAATGTTATCGTGGTCACCTTTATAAATATTTCAAATCATGTACCATGTTTGGAACATGTATGTCCCATAATTAGAGACTGATGGAGTGGAGTCTTCCACTAAGTTAAAATCTCATGGCAAGGTTTTCCTTATCTCAGGAAGACACATTTCTAAGTGGGCTATCTACCTATCATCTGTCCATTATGGGGAAAGGAGGTGTAAAAACCTAGATATGGCATTTGTGTTCTCTGGTACACTTTCTCATCCCTATACAGGATTTCATGTCAAAACAATTCCCCCAGTCCCAGTGCCAACATTGATTTTAATACTACACTCTCTACAAAATGTAGGATAAGGCTTTAAACATTTTTGTATCCCTAACCCCTAGGACTAAACTTGACTCTTGGTAAATACGGTAAACAAATATGCAGAACAAAAATATGCTTGAAAATAGGTTCTAGCTCACATAATTATCTGATTGTTGGAAATTGAGTCCCAATCTTTAACTATGTGAAAGTGAACCATCTGAACGATACTAAACACATCCGGAAATATAAATTCTACTTGGTAGTAACAATACTAAAAGCTACATGTCTATCATTGTATTTCAACACTAACCTTCAAAAGCAGGTATTGGTTGCTTTTCACAGACAAGAAAGTGAAAGAGACTCTAATAAATGCTTAATGAGAGCCATATGCCTAGTAAGTGTCTGAGAAATGGAATTCCATCTAATAGAGACAAGGCTGTCCTACACTGCAGAATACGCACATTCATAGAACCAAGTGATTCTTGCTTTTCATGCAGATGTCCTAGTACCTCAAAGACAGAACTTTCATTTATTTTGTCTTGCTGTAGTTTTTTGTTTTGTTTTTTGACTGACAGCTTATTAGAAAGATGTTACCATAGTATGACTAAGAAGTGGTTGTGAAGAACTGTGGTTAACTTTGAACAAGGAAATCCCAGCATGAAGGTTTTTTGATATCCAGTAGGAAATCAAACCATCTCCATTACAATGTCTAATATCTTGCAATGATGGATCTTACAGGGCTCCTGGGAAACTAAGAACTATTTGGCTCTATCCACGGCAAATGCTTAAATACTGTAACTATGATTTGACCGGCAAATACCCAACTGTAGACAATCTTGTTAACAACCATGTACAGCAGAAAAAAAAGCTATTTCACACTTAAACAAAAAAGTAGAAATAAGTCCTGTAATAAGAGAACTGAAATCCCCTTAATTATACTAATACCATTAAGTTTAAGAATAATTGTATCCAATTATTTAAGTTAAATTTATTAGTGTTCAAGTAAACACTGATAAATTGAAAGAAGTGACATAAAATATGTTTAACTTTCTCTAATATGAATTCTCACATGTACTTCAATTATTACAATAACAATATCAACTGGTAAATCTGTTACCAATGAAAGCATGCATGCACAAACACACAAACACACACCTTTTAACTATATCAATACACTGAAAGTTAAAAACAAAAGTCTAATTCAATCCCATTTCTTGCAAGTCTTCATTGCACAACAGAAGTTGCTTGTTTATTTGGTTTTAAAGCACACAAGGCAGTTTTTAAAAAAGCAGAAACTTCACACAGCAAAATCTTAAGGTAAACTTAGAGAAAAGGTCTGGTATTGACTCAAATAATCACTAGACTGACTCCAATAAAATTCATCTTGGAAAACGAAGGAAAGAAGCTAAATTTACATTTTGCTTTATTATATTCTTTAATGTTATCTAATTTCCAAACAGCAGACCCAAGGTAATGCAAATTCTTTTTATGAGGGCAAATTAAGCCTCTTTTGCATAAGCACAAAGCCATATCTATTTTTGCAGTAAAAATACCAAGTCCCCGAACAGTATTTTCATGACGCTGCTTAACAAGTTTGTACTTTCTTGGCAGAAAGAAGTTATTTTACTTCTCAAGTATACAAAAAAAATTGAATAAAAATCTAGGTAAAACACTCAATTCTGTACAACTAAGTCCAGTTTCAGTGGTGTTTTTATTGGTATTGATTTTTTTCACCCTGCACCCACAGAGCAGGACTGAAGTACTGGTACTGGAGGCAGGAGGTCCAGTCTGTGAAGGGTTTGGAAAGTCCTTAAAGCTGATTATTATATGATTCCCTGCATTGTCTCTCCAATCCACTTTCATCCTCTGTATGGACAAAACAGTCCAGGTTCCTACATCAGTTCTCATGCTAGTAAGTGGGAAGTAGTCAATGCATGTGTTTAGTACAATGTGGATGCTCCATTGAAAACATTAGGTGTACGTGCGTAATTTAGTATTTCTAACTGATTTTCAGCGTAGATTAGGTGTTAATATAATATTGCTTGGCAAATCATTTCAGCAGAAGCAAGTTAGTGGAAGTGGTTATCTATTCAAAATTAGGTTTTGGCCAATTGATTCTTAATTACACAATCAGAGATTTAAGAGATGAAAGTTAATAGTCCTTTCTCCTCCTCTTAGACACACACACACACACACACACACACACACACACACACACACACACCCCTTGAAAAGTTCTAGCTGCTCCCAGGAATCAAAGCATATCCTGGCAGTATTTGTCTAAGAATAAAGCTTAAAATGTCTAAGCAAGACCACCTACAGTCTATCTGATTGTTCCCTTCAAGGAAGCCAGAAAGAATGTCGATTTAAGAGCCACAAGCAGCAGCTAAGTGTAGTTTAAAATGAACACATTGGAAACCCTCCCAATCTGTCAGGTTCACCATTTCTGTGAAAAAAAACACCAGTTAATGTGACTTCAAGAGACTGCAAACTATTTAAGTAGCCATTCAACTCAGGCGCAAAAGTGGAGAATGTAGGATTTAAGGATGGAAAGAAAGGAATGACTGACTTGAATATATGTGCAGGACCATATATAGGTATATGGGTAAAAGGTATACACATACACACTCATTCATGTTGTTACATCCATTTACTTTGTTCCAGTGACAAATCAGAAACTCTAGAGACCAAGAGAATT
This sequence comes from Manis javanica, assembly GCF_040802235.1. Classification (NCBI taxonomy): domain Eukaryota; kingdom Metazoa; phylum Chordata; class Mammalia; order Pholidota; family Manidae; genus Manis; species Manis javanica. The sequence goes on from NC_133172.1 coordinate 42,905,294, forward strand.
CTGAAATAAAAAGGGTTTATCAATCCTTTACAGATGTTAACAGGTTCAGCCAGACTAAGGATGTAGTCCTGGGACAGGAAGTTTCTGCTTCTCTAGCAGCAAGGCCAGACTCAAGAAACAACTTGTCTGTCAGACTCAAGAAACTGCACATTTATTAGGGGTCTCAAGGGAAGAACATTCTTTAAATTCATGTTGGCTACAGATAAGGAACGTGGGCGGATGGGAAGTGATGGGATGTGGTAATTCTGGGAACCTTCTAGATGACCACTGAAACAACTTCATCCAGGTACGTGGAGTTTCTGGTTAGCTGTGGCCTGCAGCTATTGACTGATGACTTTCTGTCTTTCTCCCAAATTCTTGGTTCCTTATGTCACCTAATCTAGAACTTTTCAGAACTTTTTGCTTTGTCACTAGCCACACAGGCGTTCTGAACATGACAAATTTTCTCTTAACTCAGATCCTCTGAACTTGGTATTTTCTCAATGCATGAAATACTTTCCGTGTGAAACTTTGCATGGCTAGCTTCTCACTCTTCTGGTTACAGCTTGACTATCACCCCACCTCTGCTGACCACCACATTTAAAATAATTTCCTCTCCCTTCTCCCATTCACCCTTATTATATCTTTTCCTTCCTCTTTATAGCCCCAGAACTTAGCACAGTATGGAACAATTTTCTGTTACTGTTAGGTGCTCTAGTCCATGGGTAATTCTACTTGGTAAGTGATGGCAACACATGCTGAAATACACTTGTGCATTGCTTCTATTATAGGGTGTTGTGGCGACTGAGGACAGTGTACAGAAATGAAACAACTTCTGTCCTCAAGAATTTCATGTCTAGTGGGAGAGAAGGATAAGTAAACAGAGCAAACTGGATGATAACAGAAAAGCATCGAAGATGAAGGACATTAGACAGAGGGAAGCCAGGATTGTCTACGTGAGGCAGGGAAAATTCCAGAGACTGGCAGTGGATAGCTCAGGTGGGCCCTTAGAGTGGGCTGAATGAAAGAGTGCTTGGAAATGCTCTCCACTCAAAACAGAAGCATGTGCGCAGGTCTGAAGATCTAGTTCTACTTGAAAGTTGAATTGATCTGAGTGTGGTGATGTGAAGGAGAGCAGCTAAACAAAGCATATCCATACAAGAAAACAATATTGTCACATTCATCTACAACAGCAACACATTAAAACTGTACAGTCTCTGTCATTTAGATTAAGCTTTGTCAATATATCAAAGCCTTTTCCTATCAATACCATTTCTCTACCATTCCATAGGGATGTGAACAAAGCAAAACAAATCCAAAAATGAAGGTTCAGAGCATGGGCTCTGAAGTCAAAAGACTTGATATGAATCTTACTTTCCCACTTAATCTCTCTAAGGCCACCTGTCTGGAGAGGAACATGGCAGAGATTAATAGTCATCTTCAAAACTAAGTTATGAAGTAAGGCCATGCCCACAGAAAGATTTGCACGGAGTGTCACTTTAAGAACAATGGACACTCCTGAAAACTTGGAGTACGATCTGCACATCTGGAATCATCTACTAAGAGTGGTATTTCAGAGACACTTTGCTTCTCTTCGCGACACACACGAAAGATTCTCTCCCTGATCTCAGTCTGACCATTTCTCTCCAACTCCAGCTCCAGTTAATATCACCGCCAGGCAACTCCCTGGAATTAATGACAACGTTAAATCCCCAGGCACCATCCTTCACAACTTTTTATATTCACACCTATTGCTTGTTCTCTTCCTTTGTAGTACTTTCTCCCATTTGGGATTTTTCTTTTGCTGATTTTCCTTCAAAACTTGACTCATTTCTCACTTGTTTTTGAAAATCATTTTCCGACCTCCTGCACCTCCCACCTCTGTCTCACTTAAATGTCTCTTCTCTGAGCCTGTCCATGGGCATCTCTCGCATGGAAAAAGCCAGTGTCTACTGTAACTACTGATATATACATCTACATGCCCAGCCATAAGACAAGCTAAATAATTTGTGGTACCCAGTACAAAATGCAAATGTGGAAAAAAATGGCAGGGAAAAAAACGTCATTTAGAAATTAAGATATAAAGTTGTGTCCTTTATTCCACAGATCTCTCCTACTTCTGTGCAGGCTCCTTTGCCTCATTGGACTTCACTTACAAAAATTAAGAAATTCAAGGCCATGACAACAGACATCCAACCATGGGGCCCTTCTGAGCAAGAGATCTCTGTAACTCCAATAGGTTGTATGCATAAGAAGCCATCCCCATGTCTCCAAGACAGCCGCATCACCTATTTATTTTTCTTCCTGTCTTCAGCATAAAGCCTATCACATTGTAGCATTCAATACATGTTTATGGAAGATTTTTCTGAATACTGTAGCATGGCCTACTGCACCCATAATCTAGCACTTGAAACATAAATAATGGAAAGAATGGGTGAATTACCTCTAATTCAGACCTGCCCCTACTTTTTATTCAGTCTGCTTCCTATTTCCTTCCCTCCTTCCATCCCTGCATCCGTCTCCCTTCCTTCCTCTCCCATCCTTAGTCTTCAGCCTTGACCGGCTGGGTCCCCATGGTCAAGCTGAGCAGCAAACTTCACATGTTGTCAGAGCTTTCCGTGCTAGCTTTAAGATCACTCCCTTTCCCTCCTCCAGGTTCTCTGAGAATTTGCATTCTGTAAAGTTCTAGGACGAACATTTAAAAAAAAATCAGAGCAGCAGCTGAATGAGCTCTTTGCTTCTACTCCTGCCTCAAAAAAGACAGAAAGTTATCTTAAAAAAAACATGAACCGGATCACGTTCCTCTCCCATTCAAAACTGCCCACGGGGGCAAATCCCACCACACATTTCCCAGTCAAATCGCTTTCCTTGGACTCTGGGCTCTACCCCCAGCTTTTCCTGCCCTTCCTCTTTTCTATCTCACTCACTATCATCAGGCCATACTTCCCCCTCTTTTCTCCTTAGACTTTTCCTTAGACCAGTTCCTCCCCATCTCAGAGAAAGTATTTTCACAGCTCTCTGTTCCGTCTCCCCTCTGATGTTACCACTTCACAGAGGAACACCCTAACTGTGCTCCTCTTTAACTCTTAACCCTGCCATGTAAGTTGCACATACAGAAATAAGTATATTTCTCCTCTGTCTGAATGCGAAGTGTTTGTTTCAGACCAAAATAATGTCAGGTAAGCCTGTCTTGCGCACATCAGCATCCCTTTATCTAGAACAGTGCCTAGCAAAGAGCAGAAACTCAATACATAGCTGTTCAAAATGGGGAAAATGCAAATAGGAAGGAAGCCTGTCTCCGTGATTGGGCTTAGCCTTGACTCCTCAGTGGAGATGGCACAGGAGGAGAAGGAGGCATGAGGACACAGCCACAACTGTGCCACACACACATTTCCTGTTACCAGTACGTGATCCGCGTGGATGTGCTGTTGGAGGAACGTGCTGAACACAAGTGCCACCAGCCCAGTTAGTCGTAAATGGGCCTTATCTTAAAATTGGTACTTCACTCTTCTTCTGAGAGTGTGCTGTTGTGTTTTTGTGAGAAAAAAGTATAGCATAACATGGCAAAATGGAGCACTGTATAAAATTACATAAAATAAAAGTGAGCCTTTTTTCGTGTCCAACTACCTAACCCTAAGACAATAATTGATAACATCCCCACGTGCATTCTTCCAGACATTTTTTATATACACCCATGCTAGCATGAAAACAGCATTTATTTTCTTTATAGAAATGGGAAAAGTAAAGCACAATTACACAGCATCTTTTGACCTTTTGTCATTGAATATATTTTAGAAATCAGCATAATGTATCTAGATCAGTTCGGTATATTTCATGACTCTATATTATTCCATGGTACAGATAAAACATAATGTACCTTAAATTTTTTTCTTTCTGATAAACACGTAAATTAATTCTTCTCACCCCACCGAGACTCCCTTCATGAGGTTGGCTTCTGAAGAGTAAGGCTGTTTTGTATTTCAATACCTGACTAGAGAAAACATATTCTCCCCCCAGAGTCAAAAACAAAAGTAGGGACTTGGCGTGATGGTTGGGGAGCAGACACAGAAAGCTATCCCTGACCACAACACCCCCCCCCCCACCCCCGTCCATGTCCCTGATTAGTCACCATGCCTGTCAGGGAGGTAACTGACACATGGGGTCTAAAATGCTGTATTATGTTTGTGACATATACCATCTACTACTTTTTTTTACTTTTCAAATTGACATTAAACTTAAATGTATTTCAAATGAAAAAAAAAGCTTTATACCACTGCTGTAACAGAAAACCTATATCACATGCCATAAATAAAGTAATCACAAAAATAAACTCGATGAAAACAAAGCAATGTTATTAAATTCTGTCTAAATGCTGTTGCTTGACAAAAGCTCTAAGAAAGAAGGAGCCTCAGGCCCAGGGAGGTGTTAGTCTCTCTTTTTAACACTCCCTGAAGACTGACAATAAACTGAGACTCTTCTTCCCTGTGATAAGGGCCGAAAGAAAAAGGAAGAGGGGAAAGACTTGGGAAATAACAAGCCACCCAATTTCTACAGTCTTCCCCAAGCTCCCACAGTTTCTGAAATGCAAGGAATCAAATATACCAGTAATGTTAATTGATTTTTTGTTGTTTTCTTTAATTGAGAACTCTTCTAACAAATCAGATGTAAAGGAACACTTGGAAACCCACTTTTAAGCTTGCTTAGGCCCTTCTGACTTGCTTATCTCTACCGAACAAGAAGCAGCCAATGGCAACACAATTAAACCCGTGGACATTTTCCGCTATAAAGTCCTTCAAACATCACCCATTTACAATGAGCACAGGCTTTGAGGGAAGAGATACTTGGCTGTATTCCTAGCTCAACCTTGATTGGGTTAGTGGCCTTGGGCTAAATATCAGTGCCTTCTACGGCCCTCAGTCTGACCCAAAATATACAATTAATTCATCATCTCCCTCTCTCCCTCTTTATAAACCACTGTCAATTCTCTCTCCTGGGTTAAGAGACGGTTTACTGATTACCTTTCTCTTCTCAGACCACCTCTCTGCTATGTAGAAGATGGACTGATTTTTTTTTAATGTGAATTACTTTGCATCCCTTTCGGCTTACAGTGCTCAATGGTTTTCCTGTGCACAGACAATGAAATCTGAATTCCTTACAGTGGTCTACCTAGCCTGCATAATCTGGCCTAAGTATTTTTGTTCCTCATACACACCTAGTTCTTTCCCACCTCTGTCTACCTCAAGACCTTTGCTGTATGCTGTTCTTTATGTAGGAAACCCTTCCCCCTCCACCACATATGCTGCTCTTTCTATGGCTTTTGCAGTTGAGGCTGGGGGCAAGTGTTCAAATACAAGAAACAACATGTTCAATTCATTCAAGTGGGCACTTCAGTCTAATTAAGCATCAAAAGTGGTCCATGGATAACCATGTCATTTCAAGTAGACTTTCCTTACCCATTTCCCATTTTCTATCAGTACCCATTTCTCAGCCCACTTCCCATTCTGATGCTTAATTTATTCACATGCTTACATTATTGTAGGGGAGGAAGGATCAAAAACAAGTTATCTTCCCACAAAGGCTGGAATCACTTCAATATGGTCACTATTGAACCCCAGAGCTGGCACAAGGCCTGGCACAGAACAGTTGTTTTGTTTCACACATACTTACTAAATGTCTCCAAACAATGATCCAGTTATGACTCCCAAAGTTTGTAAGAGCAAAGTCTCCTAAATTCAGTATTCAGCTACTCAATTTTCTATAAGCCATGGTTCTTAGAAACCTAAACAAAAAATTTATAAATGAGCTCTCTTAAGGTGGATGCCTCACAAAGGAACCCCTCTTTCCTGTTACCAAACTGAGTTATAAGTAAAAGAAAAGCCAAAGAATAAAAGAACTGAAAAAAATATGTATACAAGATTGTCTTACCAACTGGCATCCTGATAAAACCTGCTGACAAGGATGGAGGTGGCGGCAGTGTACTTTGGGGAGCGTTGTGACTATCTGTTTCCAACTAGGTGTATTCATTTGCAAGCAGGCACTTCATGAAAATGAACCATTATGTATGTTAATTTGTAGGGGCTCTTTAGCATAACATATATGGAGAATACTTATTTGTGAATTATCCTTCTGTTTACACCTGAATCCTAACAGCTAATTGTTCTGAGAACACCTTATGCTTTGATCACATGTGTGACACTATTAAAGGGTAAGCAAAACTGGCTCCTGGGATGAAAACCATGTTTGTGAGATTCAGAAAGGGTTATCAGTTAAAATCCATAGGCAGTTCCTTTATGATAAAGGGCCTAATAAGTTAGGTTCAACCTCTTCACTGAAAATGTTGCTTTGAAAAGAAGAGCATGAAACAGAGCCCTCTTCCACTATCTCTTATGCTTCTTCTATACAGATGTGACAGGGTAGTAATTTGAGAGGAAAACAACTTGTTTGCTGGTATAATTTGGTAATGGAAAAATAAAAAAAGAATGTGGTTATTCAGACACACACACACACACACACACACACTCTATGTACCTAGTCAACTATATAATTAACTTATCGTAAAATCTATGTACAAGCAAAAACACTAAATACATTGGCTCAGACCATTAAAATTAAGTCAGTCAAATCAATTATATTCCAAAATGCAGATATAAACCATGAGCAGTTATTAATTTTTAGGAAGGGTGGAGGTAGGGAGAAGAATGGCATTCTAGAACAGCCATCCTGGGCAAAGCTCTGTGCTAGAACCTTTACACACATTATCTCATTTATTGATCAAAGCAGTCATTGTAAATACACCAGGACATTTTCACTTTAGAAAGGAGGACACTGAGTCTTAGATGGGATAAATGACAGCCCCAATGCTAGAGCTAGTAAGAGATGACCACGCCCAAAGAGCCCACATATGACTGAGTTCTAATAGTGTATAGGTTTTAGTTTTTTTCTTTCTGAAGCCACCACATTCCCTCCCCACATGGTAATACTGATCATTAGCAACCTAGTAAGAAACTGCATGCTGGGGTTAAAATATTCGTATTACTTGTATCACCATTGGATTTAAATAGAGACCATGACTTTAAGGCCACTGATTCTTCAACCAGAATAAGGGTTATTTGGACAATGTTTTTTATGCAGATTCCTGTGATCAGCTCCAAAAAAAAAAAATGCTGAGTGATTAGGAATTCTCGTATGTGGCCCAGAAACTACTGAGACTCTGAGAAATGCGCATCCAGCTTATGTATTCATCTGAAGGTTTGCTCTCCCACTTTTACTTATGCTGGGCTATTAAGGTAAGTCATCATCCTCCTTCAAGACTCACTCACCACAGCCTTACAGCTTAGGTAATGAAGCCCATTTTAAAGAGGATAAAGGGGATCTGGAAAGCAGGGAGACCTAGGGCAGACAACGGTAAAGGGCAGACTTGCGAACCAAACCCCCTTTTACCTGGCTGTGGGCACAGCATTCTCAATCCCCAAATCTCTACTCTCATTCCCATTTTAAGCAGAGGGTAAAACACCACCATCAAGCAGGCAGAATCACCAAGCAAAAAAGTCCGGCTTTTAGGGTAAAAACTATCATTGAACATTACCTGAATAGAATTTCTACAGCTTAACTTAATACATGAGGCATCTTTTTTTAGACTCCAAGCATAATAAACTCTCGTTTGCATTGACTGGAGTCATAAATTCATGCTGTTAAAAACCTGTTTGTGTCAGGCTCGGCCCGGGCTCCCGCAGCCTTCACTCACATTCCAGGTCTGAGCGGCAGGAGGGAGCCTGCCCATCACCAGTCGCAGCGACCATTAAGTTCGTTTCCTCTTCCGCCACTGAGAAAGCAGCGCGAAGCCTGAGGCGTGCGGGCTGCTCATCTGAGACAGGTTTCCACTGCTCCAAGAAAAGGGGGGGACTCCTCCCCAAATCCCTGTTCCAAGTGGGGGGACCCCTCCCCAAATCCCTGTTCCACAGATTGACAGTTTTTCTTGGCAAAAGACCACAGTCCAAGATTCTCTGAAAAACACTGAGCTCCAGTTTGGATTCACACAAAAAGGAGCAGAACTAAGCTTCTCAGGCAGAGTTAAATATTTAAGGAGGAAGAAAATGAAGATGATCGTATTGCCTTGTGTTTAAGGACATTCCCTTGCCCTTAAATGTGCAATGATATGAATGATTCAGACGACATAGACATCCTGTTGGCAGAGTGAATGTGTGAAGTGGGGACTGGCACCTGAGTGAGCCCTCCGAACTTACAGAACATAATCACACACAGACTCAGAAAAATCACTCCAGAATGTGAATGCCAGCCCAGAAACATCATGGAGTAGATTTCTAGGTAAATTGAATCTCCCTTGGGGCCTTGAGAGATGCTAACATTTCTATCTGTATGATGTGGTGAGATAAATAAATTGTGGATCAGAAGAATAGATTTCGTAGCACTGAGTGTTCCCTTATTAAAATCACTGAGGCACAGCTGAATCTCAAGTCTGACACTCGCTAGCTGTGTGCTTTTGTTCAAGTTATCTACTGCTCTGAGTCACTGCTAAATGAGACCTGCCATCACTTACTATTCTTAGTAATGGAGCCATTGTCTGCCTTAACAAGTAGGAGGTCTCTTAAATATTGCTTACATTTTTTTTGACATCTACCAGAGAATATTCAGACTGCAGAGAAGTCCGACACAGGTTTATGTGAGGAATGTACTGGATAACCTCTGATGTCTCTCCCAGGTCTAATAAACTATGATTCTGTGCCAGACAAGGATCCAGTATATATATACATAATAATAATAATTATTATTATTATTATCACCATCATTTTACAATGCATTCAGTGATTAACAAAGATTGTCTGAGCTTCTGACAGAGTCATTGTGTACCAGACTACTGGTGGAGTAAACTGTGTAGGGACAATTCTGATCCCATTACTATATATTGCCTTCTCTTTAAGTGCAAGGACATGAGTATAAATCTAGTGTGGGAGTCCTGTCCTGGCTTCTGGTATGAGAACATAAATCAGGCATTGGCCTACCTTCCAGACAACATTGTTTTGACCCAGACATAGTTATGGGATTCAAGGCCTCCAATTAAGGTGCTAGCCTGGGACCAATAATGTAAATGCTGAAAGGGTGAGAAAGCCATTGTCTTAGTTTGAGGTCCCAGTGATAACGTAGCTCCTTTCAGTGTTACATGCCAGGCCACCTGATCAGTATATTACACAGAGTATCTCCTATCTTCAAAACATTTTTAAGGCATGTATTCTTATCTCCATATTAAAGAAGTTGTACAATATATGCTATTTCCTGTAAGGTCACTCCATTTCTAAATTAAGGATGCTGTACATTTTTACCCAAGTCCATAAGATGCCATCATGCCATGTTATTTTTCTTTTTTTATTTTTTTTTAATTAAGGAATCATTGATATACAATATTCTGCTCAGGTTTCACATGAGCAACAGTGTGGTTACTACATTCCCTCCTATTATCAAGTCCCCACCACATGCCCCATTACAGTCACTGTCCATCAGCATAGTAAGATGCTATAGTCATTACTTGTCTTCTCTGTGTTATATATACTTGCCTTGCCTGTGCCCCCCCCATATTATATGTGCTAATTATAATACCCCCTAATACCCTTATACACCCCTTCCCCCCACCCTCCCCAACCCCTTCCCTTTGGTAACCACTAGTTCCTTCTTGGGTTCTGTGAGTCTGCTGCTGTTTTGTTCCTTCAGTTTTTCTTTGTTGTTATACTCCACAAATGAGGGAAATCATCTGGTACTTATCTTTCTTCACCTGCCATAAGCCATGTCTTTTTAATTGCACCAAGATGATGTGAGCTTCATGTGCTCATGTGGGTGTCTAGGTGGACCCATTAGCCATGTGGTTTAGGCATTTAAAAGAGAGGCCTGGTTTAGAGATGCGTCTTTGTGTGTCATCACAATCTAAGTGAATTCTGAACTCAAGGGAAGGATGAGAGAATAAATTCAAGCAGGAAATATTGGAAATGTCTCTTTTCATAAGTGGAAGTTGAAGAGAGATTATCAAAGGCACAGAAAAATGAGAAGTAGAGCAGCAGCAACTGGAAAAATGCAGAATCTACAAAACCAAGAGAGAAACACAAAGAATGGAGTCCATCAAAGAGGAAAATCAATAAACCTGTTCACCTCCCTGAGGAGCCTCATGCAGGAAGCCTCTGAGTTTGCAGCGGTGTGGTTTTGGGTGGGAAGTGAGCCTCAGGATGGCCCTAGGAGGCTGGTGAAGAGAGCGATGCCCAAGTCACCTGTGCAGCTAGAGAGTTCGTGCCGCCCCAAATCTTTAGCAAGAAAACTTGTATTTTTTTCTGAGAACACATTGTGTTTGAGTATGTGTGTGTTTAATTCTATTTTTTAACTGGGCCTCAGAATGTTCAGAATATCCCTCTCCCTGACAATGCGATTAAATTATGAGCAGAATCAAGGCAATCGTGGAATCAGGGCTGACCAGAATGTTTCCATGGAATGACATAAGAACGCTGGGCGGTAAAGGACTACTATGGAATAGTTAAGCCTGTGTCAGCCACCATCTCACCAGAGGCTTAGCAGAAGCTCTCTACATTATGATTTCCACTCAGAGAGGAAAGCAGAACATATGGAGAAACACTCAGAGCTCAGTCAAGATTGTGTGTGCCTTTGCATACAGAGATGGACCTGTATTCAGGAACTGCTCACACTAGCTTCAGGCAAAAAGGTGCTTGTGAGGCTTAAATAACTATGTTATTTCAGAGTGCTGAATACACCTATGTGATTCCCTGGAGCTCTCCCCACCTCTCCTTCAGACCATGGAGCCCATGGTCTAATAAAGCCTCATGCACAGAAACACAAAGGAATCATCCACAGGTTGCTTAAAAAAACTGGAGGGTAGTCTGTGAAAAAGGTGTCATGAAATTAAATAAACCCAGAGACGTCATTTCCTGAATGATGATCTGAAGGCAAGACCTACAATTTCTCAGTCTCCAGTTGTAATTAAATTGCATTCAGATTTATAATGTGCATATTGTTATCCAACAATTCTGTACTTACTTAACACTCCTGCAAGATGTGTTAAGGATCCCATATATCCCACTGTCCCCACCACAAATATTTAAAATGGACCTTACTTCCCACATGCTCCCTTAGTCTTGTCTACCAGGTCTGCCTACATCTCAGACTCACCATCCAGTAAGTCACTAACCTAGTGCCTAAAACACAATATGCGATTTGTGTGCATTAATCATCGCAAGACTTTTGTGGTATAGGTATAATTAGTCCTATTTTGAATTAAACAATCTGAGGTGTAGAAAGGACAAATAACTTGACTAATGCGAGCTAGAAATAGGCCTAACTGACACTTCCATGTAATAATTCAAGAAGCTGTGAACAGCATAACCATATAAATGAAGCTTCATTTTGGAAAAGGATGAGGTGTATACTGAGTTTACAATCACCACCCATTATATAGCAGAATGCTATATTAAGTGAACACAGACGTCCATCTCTGAACGAGGCTAGTGTTACCATGAGAATGGGGGCAAGCACCAACCTGTGTCAGAGATAAGGGCTCTGGACCTATAACAGCATCTGCTTCATTCGGTGCAGCCTGGCAATGAAGGGTACAGCAGGCCCACAGAGATATGAGCTGATGTGGGAAAAGATGCAGTAAGTACCATGAAATCAAGGACACCCAGGTCTGAAAGTCTGGAAACACTCTGAATGTTATGTGACACTGTTATTGTTGCCATCACAGCTTTTGGGAAGTCTGAAAGTAGACTCCAAAGAAAGAAAATTGTAGACATTCTGTTTTTCTAAAACTTCTGGTGCACACAATAAATTAAATAGCATAGAAGATACAGGAACAATATTATAGCAAAGTATGCTCTGCGTATTTTTTTTCAGCTTCTGAAGTGGTACCCTTTCCATGGGCAATAATTCTAGGAGTTATGACATCTGAGGTGATAATACGCAGCAGATCTGAGCTCGGAGTGAGAGTACTCAATCCCAGTTCCATCTGCTTGGGCAGATGGCAAAGTGCACTGAATTTCTCCAAGTCTCCCAGCCTTCAGTGTCCCATCAGCACATCGATTTCCTGATAAGAACATACAGAAGCTTTTGGGGAAAAAAAGATTTTTGTATTTTTATACTGAATGTGTTGACAGTAAGTCTATGATTCTTCCTGACATGACCTTAAGAGTAATGAATGAATACTTGTAGGATGACTCCCTTTATAGGAAGAAAGATGTGTATAACCTAAGAATAATAAAAGATGTCAAGTATATTGAAGTGTGATACAAAGAATTTCATTTTATTCTCAGAGAAGCAGGAGATAATCTCAAGAAGCCATAAATCTCTCTGTCTCCCTTTAGACCATGAAGGTTCTGTGATGGTCTATGTGATCACCCTCTTGCCAAAGAGGGTCTCAGCATTTTGACACTGGAAATCTAAAGTGGAAAATCCATACTGTTGTGCCATTTATTTCAGACATGGAATGCTAGGGTAGGAAAAAAGGCAGCCATGAGCATAGAGAGTGGATTGAAATTCAAGCACCACCTAATATCCAGGTGAACTCTCTGCTCTGCAGTGCTCCTGTCTATCAAGTAATGGGAATGTCTATCAAGTAGGCCAAGCAAAGGGACTGTCATCTAGTAGCCAATTTGTAAGGAGCACTAATGGAGAAAATAGTGAATGGGGTAAAAATAAGAAAAATGATCAAATAGCATGAACACAACAGCATTGAAACAATATCTATCTTGTTTGATACTTGAACATTTTAAAAATACTTTCAATGTAGTTAACAGCTGTGTTATAAGTTGCTGAATTAACACATGAATTAATCACTCACTCTTTCGTTCATACAGTGTTTGACATTGATGGAAAAGTTAGATCCGGCCCGTCCCACACTTCTGAAGCTGTCCTTTTAAGGGTATTATTTGTGCTCATGGAGGAAATGGTAAGGCTCTGGAAGACTGATTTCCTGAAGGTCACAAAGCTAGTGAGTGAAAGAACATCTGGCCAATGTCAGTGACTCTCATCAAGTCCACATACTTGCCCTGCTCTCCTGAGCACATGATGCTGAAATGAAGAGGCTCCAGCAGATCTCTGGGCTACACAGACCAAGGGAGATTTGAAACATAGATTCAAAATATTGTGGTTTTCTCTTATGAGTGCAGATCAGAAAAATGAATGTGGACATCATTGACAGAGGTGAGAGTCAAGTTTCGTCCAGTGCCTGGCAAAAGCACTCCCTTACCCAACGTGCCTCTTAAGGATGCACTGTGAAATCTATGCTTAAGACTTGACTGAAAACTCCTCAGGGAGAATGTCATACTGAAACAGAAAACCACATTCAATATTTAGTTCAGCCTTTTATTAGCTGTGCAAACTTGGGGAGGTTGCTTAAATTCTCTGATTCTCAGTTCACAAAATATGGAAAAAAACCATCCTGCAAATAATTGGCCCTTGAACAATACAGGGGTCATAGGCACCAACATCCACACACAGTTGAAAATCTGTGTCTATGTTTTGACTCTCCAAAAGCTTGACTACTAAAAGTCTACTGTTGACTAGAAGCCTTACCAATTACATAAACAGTTGGTTGACACATACTTAATGTATTATGTATTATGCACTTATGTCATATGTATTATGCACTGTATTCTTACAAAAAAAGTAAGCTGGAGAAAATAAAATGTTTTTTTCCAATTGTCACAAATCTCCAAAAATTTTCCAATACATTCATCAAAAAACATCCATGTATAAGGGAATAGGCACAGTTCAAACCCATGTTGTTCAAGGGTCAATTGTATTTCAATAATACATATTTTATTTTAACAGCCCAGATTGATTTTATAACATATCCACTCTCCTCTCCTGGTCTCTTGTGTCCATTTATGTGTCTCCCTCTGTCTGTCTCTCTTCTCTCGGGTTGCACAGGTTTTGTACCTTCTCCTTATCTCTTATAAATCTACCACCACTCATGAATTTGGGTAGGGATTCTGTACTTCCAGTAGTGTGTGTTAGAGGGGCCATAGCAGGTCTGTTATCAAGCTAACATTCTTTCAGGATCTGAATGTGCTGACACAGATCCAATGGCTTTCTTACTGATTCTTTGAACCTCTTGATATTTTGCCACTATTTAGCTTAAGCCAATGGAAAATATTTTATCAGCCAAAATTCTAGGATAGAAATAATTTGAGAATGAGGGTTATAATCTGGTGATAGTCATACTAAGAACATAACAGCATATAACTATGGAATAATGGACATTGATAGAGACCTGAATTGCAAATCAAAGGTAGATGAGCAGTTAAATGATTCTTAAGCATAATCCCTTGTTGTCTATGCTAGTGGTAACTTACCCTCATCATTGGGGGATTCACTCAACAAACAATTCAAATACATCCAAAAAATACACACCAATCCATTTGAGGAAGCAGTCCGGAATGCAGACATCCAGTATAAATATCAGCTTCCAGAATACAGAATAGCACATGTAATCAATGGATTCTTGAACTGCATAATCTAAGAAGCCAGAATTGTAATAAAAAGCACACAGCCATGGAATTCAGGCCATATTTCTCAAAAAAAAAAAAAAAAAGGTGAACTCTTACTGCTATGGAGTTAAGACAAGTGAAGTTAACTTCTTAAATTTAACATAAGGTTCTTAAATTATTTTCAAGGATTCTACTATCTTCTCTCACTCACGCTGCAGTTAACCTTCTGAGAAATGCTGGGATGGCAGGTCCATAAGGGGAGAAAGAGCACAAAATTATTTGTCTTTGATTCCCCAGTCCCAAGCTGTGTCCAGAGCATAGTAAATGTTCAATAATGTCTGTAATGATATCTATATAACAACAACCAAAAAAATCAAGGGGCAGGAAGTGAAGACACAGTTTGAAAATCATTGGTGAAAAAAGCACCAATTTTAATACCCGGAGGTATTATCCTACATATCTCCAAGACCATTTATTTCAAAGCCTTCTTCCCAGCAACTGCAAAGAGAGAAGACTCCTCCTTAAGAATTATGCCTTAAAAAAATCATGATGGCTAAACTCTCAAATGATAAATTCCGACCTATGTAAAAGGTGAGTTTGAAGTAAAGGATAATGGAAATCAGTTCAGATGTGATCCTATAAGGAAAGCATTTCAAAGTCTGAAACCGAATAATATAGCTTAGGAACAAAATATCCCAGAATCTCCATAAGAAATTTTGGGAGGTGAAGGGAACTGACCAGGTTAAGTTCCTTCCTATGTAAGGTAAGGTTGTAGAAACGGAGCATAATCTTCAAGATTAAACGTGTCCGTTAGCATTTCTAGGGGATGTCTGAACTCATCTACCAATACTGGATTCGCTATGTCTGAACTGTGTGCCTGTATTTCTTAACTCAATTTTTTTTCTTCAGATCCATAACGCATATGTTCTTATAGACTTATTAAAGAGTTTTACCACATGCCTGACCCTAGTAAGCATTCAGTACAGATTAGCTTAAGTGGTTGTTTATTATTGCTCTATTTGCTGTTGCAGTCATTGCAATCACAGCACAGAACTGAGTAAAATGTGTCAGTACATTAAGCAGCTTTTTCCACCTACACCCATGCTTGGTTTAAGTCCAGAATCTATTGATTTATAATTTTTTTCTCTTTTGGCAAGGAATCCATACTATCTTTGCAGACTCCAAAATTTTCTTTTGCTCTCCTAGTAAAATCCTTACACAGCTTCAAAAGATAGGCCAGCATGTTAGCGAGCACATCAGCCTAGCAGTTCTGAAACAGAATGTTCTTGTTACGTGCATGTGTGAATTTCTCTCTGCACACACCATGCTTTCCTTGGCTCACTGAGTGGAAAGGCTAAGACCTCTCTCCCTGACTATATATGCTCATGGAAGGTATGCACTGATGGTCTGGTTACTGCTACAGATGGCGGTCGTGGTGGTATGGTTTTGTGTGGCAAACACACAAATAAAAAGCTTGAAGATGTTTGATTCAAACTAAGTTTCTGAAATTGAATAATACTGACTGGCTTATCATTGGTTACATCAAATCAAATTCCAGAATTAAGAGAACCAAGCTTTACTGCTGACTACCTACTGACTGCCTACAGGCTCTGGACTTGGGACTTTCTATGCTTTGGCCTCCATTATACAGATGCGGAAGCTGATATTCTGACACCTCAGGCCACCTGCTCGAGCTCACACCTCTAGTAAGTGATCCAAATTTAGATATTTTGGGCTCACAGACTGTGCTTTTTCCACTAGACTGACCCTTTGTAGTGGCACCTACAAAGGGCTACTTACAGCTGATTTTATTTATAACAAAAGGAAAATTGCATTTTTTGTGTGTGAAGCTGTAACACCCAGGCTGCTTTTTGCCTAAAAGCGTCATCACCTCCCTGCTGCCAGTCTCTACCTTTTAATCCCTGTTTTAGTCTGCAAAGTGGAGGACCGCAGGCAAATATTTATTCATGAAATGAGCCATTTTTCCCATTTCTAACCTATCCAAAACTGCTCTGGTTTCTCCTCAAACTTTTGAAAAGCAATTTGCTTCTAGACTGAAAAAAAAAAGCAGAGAGAAATAAAAGAATCCCAGCCCAAAGCCAGAGCCAGAAACAATGAGCCCACAGTGAGAATGTCTTCAGTGAGGCAGGCACTGCAATAAATCTCAGCTACTGACAACACACATTTCAGATATTAAAGATGAGACACCGTATAGGACCTTTAGAATTGGGGCAAAAGCCTTCCTTCATCCCCTGTGGATAAGGAAGTGACACACGCACAGTGAAAAGAGAACTTGATAAACACTAGTAAGGCCCAGTTTCAGATAAAGTATGTCATTAGATTAAAGGTTCCTCATTGATACGTAAAATAAAACCCTTTTTTGACAGAGGAACATCAGTTCTAGATACAGATCAACAGATACTTTGGACGGGTGCCTCTACTCCACCACCATGCTTACATAGCAGACATCACTAACTGATCAAGCCACTTGTTTTCCCTGGTCTAGGATTAGCCTGAACATCCTTATAAACACAACATTTCCCCTAGCCTCCATCAGTCAATTTTGTCAAAGGAAAAAACCTTTGCACCAACCTGAAACATGGAAACCAGGGAATAATAGATGATTATGTTTTGCTTTTTGTTTTGTTTTGTTTTTATTTACTTTAAAGTTTTCTATAATATCAACCACTGCTTTTTTTTGTTTGTTTCAATTTTTTGTTCTGTGAAGGTGATCAATGTTACCTTGACTGTGGTGATGGTTTCATGAGTGTGCGCATATATCCATATGTCCAAACTCATCAAATTGTACAGTTTGAATATCTCCACTGTTTATGTATTGATTATACCTCAATAAATCTGTTGAAAAATTAAATAATAAAAGAGATAGATGAAAAAGTCATCTGCTAAATACAATGCGGAAACAGAACATCCAAATATTTAATTACAGGTACTCAGAGTCACACTGTTCTCATCAGTGCTGTTGCCATGATTTCAGAAATACTTTAAGACTATCAAATAAGAGATGCCATTCAGCCATTAATTCATTCCACAAACATGTACTAAGCACCTATTTCATGCTAGATCCTGTGACACCTGCTGTAGAAATCGAGAGGAATCTTGTCTGCTTCTACCCTCAAGGTAGAATAATTTACCCCATGTGCAGTTTCCTTTATTGTAATTCTAGCATGAAGAAATGTTCTTCTTTTCTTCTAAGCCCGATAAGGATTTTATTTAGAGGATGTGTAACACTTGACCCACTCCATCCAGAGACAACCTAAGAATAGAAACTAGAGAAGAGAAGTAAAAAGAGGAGCCTACGACAGTAGCAGAAGGCATCCCAGATTGTATAATGAGCTACTGGAATCTTACAGGGAGAAAACACATGGCTTTCCTGGGAAGGGCAAGGA